>NC_136265.1:138140639-138740639 GCF_964187855.1 Myxine glutinosa | reverse complement strand
AAACCAGCACAAACATAACAAGTGATTTAACATCTGAAACGAGCACAAACATAGTGTGTGATTTAACATCTGAAACCAGCACAAACATAATGTGTGATTTAACAGATGAAACCAGCACAAACATAATGTGTGATTTAACAGATGAAACCAGGACAAACATATTGTGTGATTTAACATATGAAACCAGCACAAACATAATGTGTGATTTAACAGATGAAACCATCACAAACATAATGTGTGATTTAACAGATGAAACCATCACAAACATAATGTGTGATTTAACAGATGAAACCATCACAAACATATTGTGTGATTTAACAGATGAAACCAGGACAAACATAATGTGTGATTTAACAGATGAAACCAGCACAAACATAATGTGTGATTTAACATATGAAACCAGCACAAACATAATGTGTGATTTAACATATGAAACCAGGACAAACATAATGTGTGATTTAACAGATGAAACCATCACAAACATATTGTGTGATTTAACAGATGAAACCAGGACAAACATATTGTGTGATTTAACAGATGAAACCAGCACAAACATAATGTGTGATTTAACATATGAAACCATCACAAACATAATGTGTGATTTAACATATGAAACCAGTACAAACATAAAGTGTGGTTTAACATCTGAAACCAGCACAAACATAACATGTGATTTAACATCTGAAACGAGCACAAACATAGTGTGTGATTTAACATCTGAAACGAGCACAAACATAATGTGTGATTTAACAGATGAAACCAGCACAAACATAATGTGTGATTTAACAGATGAAACCAGCACAAACATAATGTGTGATTTAACAGATGAAACCAGCACAAACATAATGTGTGATTTAACAGATGAAACCAGCACAAACATAATGTGTGATGTAACAGATGAAACCAGGACAAACATATTGTGTGATTTAACATATGAAACCTGCACAAACATAATGTGTGATTAAACAGATGAAACCATCACAAACATAATGTGTGATTTAACAGATGAAACCAGGACAAACATAATGTGTGATTTAACAGATGAAACCATCACAAACATAATGTGTGATTTAACAGATGAAACCATCACAAACATAATGTGTGATTTAACAGATGAAACCAGCACAAACATATTGTGTGATTTAACATCTGAAACCAGCACGAACATAATGTTTTATTTAACAGATGAAACCAGCACAAACATAATGTGTGATTTAAACAAATGAAACCAGCACAAACATATTGTGTGATTTAACAGATGAAACCAGGACAAACATAATGTGTGATTTAACATCTGAAACGAGCACAAACATAGTGTGTGATTTAACATCTGAAACCAGCACAAACATAATGTGTGATTTAACAGATGAAACCATCACAAATATAATGTGTGATTTAACATATGAAACCATCACAAACATAATGTGTGATTTAACAGATGAAACCATCACAAACATAATGTGTGATTTAACAGATGAAACCATCACAAACATAATGTGTGATTTAACAGATGAAACCATCACAAACATAATGTGTGATTCAACATATGAAACCAGCACAAACATAATGTGTGATTTAACATCTGAAACCAGCACAAACATAATGTGTGATTCAACATCTGAAACGAGCACAAACATAGTGTGTGATTTAACAGCTGAAACCAGGACAAACATAATGTGTGATTTAACAGATGAAACCAGGACAAACATAATGTGTGATTTAACAGATGAAACGAGCACAAACATAATGTGTGATTTAACAGATGAAACGAGCACAAACATAATGTGTGATTTAACAGATGAAACCAGGACAAACATAATGTGTGATTTAACATATGAAACCAGCACAAACATAATGTGTGATTTAACATATGAAACCAGCACAAATATAATGTGTGATTTAACATATGAAACCAGCACAAACATAATGTGCGATTTAACATATGAAACCAGCACAAACATAATGTGTGATTTAACAGATGAAACCATCACAAACATAATGTGTGATTTAACATATGAAACCAGGACAAACATATTGTGTGATTTAACAGATGAAACCATCACAAAAATAACATGTCATTTAACATCTGAAACTAGCACAAACATAGTGTGTGATTTAACATCTGAAACCAGCACAAACATAATGTGTGATTTAACCGATGAAACCATCACAAACATAATGTGTGATTTAACAGATGAAACCAGCACAAACATATTGTGTGATTTAACATCTGAAACCAGCACGAACATAATGTTTTATTTAACAGATGAAACCAGCACAAACATAATGTGTGATTTAAACAAATGAAACTAGCACAAACATTTTGTGTGATTTAACAGATGAAACCAGGACAAACATAATGTGTGATTTAACATCTGAAACGAGCACAAACATAGTGTGTGATTTAACATCTGAAACCAGCACAAACATAATGTGTGATTTAACAGATGAAACCATCACAAATATAATGTGTGATTTAACATACGAAACCATCACAAACATAATGTGTGATTTAACAGATGAAACCATCACAAACATAATGTGTGATTTAACAGATGAAACCATCACAAACATAATGTGTGATTTAACAGATGAAACCATCACAAACATAATGTGTGATTCAACATATGAAACCAGCACAAACATAATGTGTGATTTAACATCTGAAACCAGCACAAACATAATGTGTGATTCAACATCTGAAACGAGCACAAACATAGTGTGTGATTTAACAGATGAAACCAGGACAAACATAATGTGTGATTTAACAGATGAAACCAGGACAAACATAATGTGTGATTTAACAGATGAAACGAGCACAAACATAATGTGTGATTTAACAGATGAAACGAGCACAAACATAATGTGTGATTTAACAGATGAAACCAGGACAAACATAATGTGTGATTTAACATATGAAACCAGCACAAACATAATGTGTGATTTCACAGATGAAACCAGCACAAACATAATGTGTGATTTAACATATGAAACCATCACAAACATAATGTGTGATTTAACATATGAAA
This sequence comes from Myxine glutinosa, assembly GCF_964187855.1. Classification (NCBI taxonomy): domain Eukaryota; kingdom Metazoa; phylum Chordata; class Myxini; order Myxiniformes; family Myxinidae; genus Myxine; species Myxine glutinosa. Next base: position 138,737,610 of record NC_136265.1, on the reverse strand, counting down.
CCAGCACAAACATAATGTGTGATTTAACAGTTGAAACCATCACAAACATAATGTGTGATTTAACAGATGAAACCATCACAAACATAATGTGTGATTCAACATATGAAACCAGCACAAACATAATGTGTGATTTAACATCTGAAACCAGCACAAACATAATGTGTGATTCAACATCTGAAACGAGCACAAACATAGTGTGTGATTTAACAGATGAAACGAGCACAAACATAATGTGTGATTTTACAGATGAAACCAGGACAAACATAATGTGTGATTTAACATATGAAACCAGCACAAACATAATGTGTGATTTAACATATGAAACCAGCACAAACATAATGTGTGATTTAACATATGAAACCAGCACAAACATAATGTGCGATTTAACATATGAAACCAGCACAAACATAATGTGTGATTTAACAGATGAAACCATCACAAACATAATGTGTGATTTAACATATGAAACCAGGACAAACATATTGTGTGATTTAACAGATGAAACCATCACAAAAATAACATGTCATTTAACATCTGAAACTAGCACAAACATAGTGTGTGATTTAACATCTGAAACCAGCACAAACATAATGTGTGATTCAACATATGAAACCAGCACAAACATAATGTGTGATTTAACAGATGAAACCATCACAAAAATAACATGTGATTTAACAGATGAAACCATCACAAAAATAACATGTCATTTAACATCTGAAACTAGCACAAACATAATGTGTGATTTAACATCTGAAACCAGCACAAACATAATGTGTGATTTAACAGATGAAACCAGGACAAACACAATGTGTGATTTAGCATCTGAAACCAGCACAAACATAATGTGTGATTTAACAGATGAAACCAGCACAAACATAATGTGTGATTCAACATATGAAACCAGCACAAACATAATGTGTGATTTAACAGATGAAACCATCACAAAAATAACATGTGATTTAACAGATGAAACCATCACAAAAATAACATGTCATTTAACATCTGAAACTAGCACAAACATAGTGTGTGATTTAGCATCTGAAACCAGCACAAACATAATGTGTGATTTAACAGATGAAACCAGCACAAACATAATGTGTGATTTAACAGATGAAACCAGCACAAACATAATGTGTGATTTAACAGATGAAACCATCACAAACATATTGTGTGATTTAACAGATGAAACCAGGACAAACATAATGTGTGATTTAGCATCTGAAACCATCACAAACATATTGTGTGATTTAACAGATGAAACCAGCACAAACATAATGTGTGATTTAACAGATGAAACCATCACAAACATATTGTGTGATTTAACAGATGGAACCAGGACAAACATAATGTGTGATTTGACAGATGAAACCAGCACAAACATAATGTGTGATTTAACAGATGAAACCAGCACAAACATAATGTGTGATTTAACAGATGAAACCAGCACAAACATAATGTGTGATTTAACAGATGAAACCATCACAAACATATTGTGTGATTTAACAGATGAAACCAGGACAAACATAATGTGTGATTTAACAGATGAAACCATCACAAACATATTGTGTGATTTAACAGATGAAACCAGGACAAACATAATGTGTGATTTAACAGATGAAACCAGGACAAACATAATGTGTGATTTAACAGATGAAACCAGCACAAACATAATGTGTGATTTAACAGATGAAACCAGCACAAACATAATGTGTGATTTAACAGATGAAACCAGCACAAACATAATGTGTGATTTAACAGATGAAACCATCACAAACATAATGTGTGATTTAACAGATGAAACCAGCACAAACATAATGTGTGATTTAACAGATGAAACCAGCACAAACATAATGTGTGATTTAACAGATGAAACCAGCACAAACATAATGTGTGATTTAACAGATGAAACCAGGACAAACATAATGTGTGATTTAACAGATGAAACCATCACAAACATAATGTGTGATTTAACAGATGAAACGAGCACAAACATAGTGTGTGATTTAACAGATGACACCAGGACAAACATAATGTGTGATTTAACAGATGAAACCAGGACAAACATAATGTGTGATTTAACAGATGAAACCATCACAAACATAATGTGTGATTTAACAGATGAAACCAGCACAAACATATTGTGTGATTTAACAGATGAAACCAGCACAAAATAATGTGTGATTTAACAGATGAAACCATCACAAACATAATGTGTGATTTAACAGATGAAACGATCACAAACATAATGTGTGATTTAACATATGAAACCAGGACAAACATATTGTGTGATTTAACAGATGAAACCATCACAAAAATAACATGTCATTTAACATCTGTAACCAGCACAAACATAATGTGTGATTCAACATATGAAACCAGCACAAACATAATGTGTGATTTAACAGATGAAACCATCACAAAAATAACATGTGATTTAACAGATGAAACCATCACAAAAATAACATGTCATTTAACATCTGAAACTAGCACAAACATAGTGTGTGATTTAACATCTGAAACCAGCACAAACATAATGTGTGATTTAACAGATGAAACCAGGACAAACATAATGTGTGATTTAGCATCTGAAACCAGCACAAACATAATGTGTGATTTAACAGATGAAACCAGCACAAACATAATGTGTGATTTAACAGATGAAACCAGGACAAACATATTGTGTGATTTAACATATGAAACCAGCACAAACATAATGTGTGATTTAACAGATGAAACCATCACAAACATAATGTGTGATTTAACAGATGAAACCAGCACAAACATAATGTGTGATTCAACATATGAAACCAGCACAAACATAATGTGTGATTTAACAGATGAAACCATCACAAAAATAACATGTGATTTAACAGATGAAACCATCACAAAAATAACATGTCATTTAACATCTGAAACTAGCACAAACATAGTGTGTGATTTAACATCTGAAACCAGCACAAACATAATGTGTGATTTAACAGATGAAACCAGCACAAACATAATGTGTGATTTAACATATGAAACCAGCACAAACATAACAAGTGATTTAACATCTGAAACGAGCACAAACATAGTGTGTGATTTAACATCTGAAACCAGCACAAACATAATGTGTGATTTAACAGATGAAACCAGCACAAACATAATGTGTGATTTAACAGATGAAACCAGGACAAACATATTGTGTGATTTAACATATGAAACCAGCACAAACATAATGTGTGATTTAACAGATGAAACCATCACAAACATAATGTGTGATTTAACAGATGAAACCATCACAAACATAATGTGTGATTTAACAGATGAAACCATCACAAACATATTGTGTGATTTAACAGATGAAACCAGGACAAACATAATGTGTTATTTAACAGATGAAACCAGCACAAACATAATGTGTGATTTAACATATGAAACCAGCACAAACATAATGTGTGATTTAACATATGAAACCAGGACAAACATAATGTGTGATTTAACAGATGAAACCATCACAAACATATTGTGTGATTTAACAGATGAAACCAGGACAAACATATTGTGTGATTTAACAGATGAAACCAGCACAAACATAATGTGTGATTTAACATATGAAACCATCACAAACATAATGTGTGATTTAACATATGAAACCAGTACAAACATAAAGTGTGGTTTAACATCTGAAACCAGCACAAACATAACATGTGATTTAACATCTGAAACGAGCACAAACATAGTGTGTGATTTAACATCTGAAACGAGCACAAACATAATGTGTGATTTAACAGATGAAACCAGCACAAACATAATGTGTGATTTAACAGATGAAACCAGCACAAACATAATGTGTGATTTAACAGATGAAACCAGCACAAACATAATGTGTGATTTAACAGATGAAACCAGCACAAACATAATGTGTGATGTAACAGATGAAACCAGGACAAACATATTGTGTGATTTAACATATGAAACCTGCACAAACATAATGTGTGATTAAACAGATGAAACCATCACAAACATAATGTGTGATTTAACAGATGAAACCAGGACAAACATAATGTGTGATTTAACAGATGAAACCATCACAAACATAATGTGTGATTTAACAGATGAAACCATCACAAACATAATGTGTGATTTAACAGATGAAACCAGCACAAACATATTGTGTGATTTAACATCTGAAACCAGCACGAACATAATGTTTTATTTAACAGATGAAACCAGCACAAACATAATGTGTGATTTAAACAAATGAAACCAGCACAAACATATTGTGTGATTTAACAGATGAAACCAGGACAAACATAATGTGTGATTTAACATCTGAAACGAGCACAAACATAGTGTGTGATTTAACATCTGAAACGAGCACAAACATAGTGTGTGATTTAACATCTGAAACCAGCACAAACATAATGTGTGATTTAACAGATGAAACCATCACAAATATAATGTGTGATTTAACATATGAAACCATCACAAACATAATGTGTGATTTAACAGATGAAACCATCACAAACATAATGTGTGATTTAACAGATGAAACCATCACAAACATAATGTGTGATTTAACAGATGAAACCATCACAAACATAATGTGTGATTCAACATATGAAACCAGCACAAACATAATGTGTGATTTAACATCTGAAACCAGCACAAACATAATGTGTGATTCAACATCTGAAACGAGCACAAACATAGTGTGTGATTTAACAGCTGAAACCAGGACAAACATAATGTGTGATTTAACAGATGAAACCAGGACAAACATAATGTGTGATTTAACAGATGAAACGAGCACAAACATAATGTGTGATTTAACAGATGAAACGAGCACAAACATAATGTGTGATTTAACAGATGAAACCAGGACAAACATAATGTGTGATTTAACATATGAAACCAGCACAAACATAATGTGTGATTTAACATATGAAACCAGCACAAATATAATGTGTGATTTAACATATGAAACCAGCACAAACATAATGTGCGATTTAACATATGAAACCAGCACAAACATAATGTGTGATTTAACAGATGAAACCATCACAAACATAATGTGTGATTTAACATATGAAACCAGGACAAACATATTGTGTGATTTAACAGATGAAACCATCACAAAAATAACATGTCATTTAACATCTGAAACTAGCACAAACATAGTGTGTGATTTAACATCTGAAACCAGCACAAACATAATGTGTGATTTAACCGATGAAACCATCACAAACATAATGTGTGATTTAACAGATGAAACCAGCACAAACATATTGTGTGATTTAACATCTGAAACCAGCACGAACATAATGTTTTATTTAACAGATGAAACCAGCACAAACATAATGTGTGATTTAAACAAATGAAACTAGCACAAACATATTGTGTGATTTAACAGATGAAACCAGGACAAACATAATGTGTGATTTAACATCTGAAACGAGCACAAACATAGTGTGTGATTTAACATCTGAAACCAGCACAAACATAATGTGTGATTTAACAGATGAAACCAGCACAAACATAATGTGTGATTTAACAGATGAAACCAGCACAAACATAATGTGTGATTTAACAGATGAAACCAGCACAAACATAATGTGTGATGTAACAGATGAAACCAGGACAAACATATTGTGTGATTTAACATATGAAACCTGCACAAACATAATGTGTGATTAAACAGATGAAACCATCACAAACATAATGTGTGATTTAACAGATGAAACCAGGACAAACATAATGTGTGATTTAACAGATGAAACCATCACAAACATAATGTGTGATTTAACAGATGAAACCATCACAAACATAATGTGTGATTTAACAGATGAAACCAGCACAAACATATTGTGTGATTTAACATCTGAAACCAGCACGAACATAATGTTTTATTTAACAGATGAAACCAGCACAAACATAATGTGTGATTTAAACAAATGAAACCAGCACAAACATATTGTGTGATTTAACAGATGAAACCAGGACAAACATAATGTGTGATTTAACATCTGAAACGAGCACAAACATAGTGTGTGATTTAACATCTGAAACCAGCACAAACATAATGTGTGATTTAACAGATGAAACCATCACAAATATAATGTGTGATTTAACATATGAAACCATCACAAACATAATGTGTGATTTAACAGATGAAACCATCACAAACATAATGTGTGATTTAACAGATGAAACCATCACAAACATAATGTGTGATTTAACAGATGAAACCATCACAAACATAATGTGTGATTCAACATATGAAACCAGCACAAACATAATGTGTGATTTAACATCTGAAACCAGCACAAACATAATGTGTGATTCAACATCTGAAACGAGCACAAACATAGTGTGTGATTTAACAGCTGAAACCAGGACAAACATAATGTGTGATTTAACAGATGAAACCAGGACAAACATAATGTGTGATTTAACAGATGAAACGAGCACAAACATAATGTGTGATTTAACAGATGAAACGAGCACAAACATAATGTGTGATTTAACAGATGAAACCAGGACAAACATAATGTGTGATTTAACATATGAAACCAGCACAAACATAATGTGTGATTTAACATATGAAACCAGCACAAATATAATGTGTGATTTAACATATGAAACCAGCACAAACATAATGTGCGATTTAACATATGAAACCAGCACAAACATAATGTGTGATTTAACAGATGAAACCATCACAAACATAATGTGTGATTTAACATATGAAACCAGGACAAACATATTGTGTGATTTTACAGATGAAACCATCACAAAAATAACATGTCATTTAACATCTGAAACTAGCACAAACATAGTGTGTGATTTAACATCTGAAACCAGCACAAACATAATGTGTGATTTAACCGATGAAACCATCACAAACATAATGTGTGATTTAACAGATGAAACCAGCACAAACATATTGTGTGATTTAACATCTGAAACCAGCACGAACATAATGTTTTATTTAACAGATGAAACCAGCACAAACATAATGTGTGATTTAAACAAATGAAACTAGCACAAACATATTGTGTGATTTAACAGATGAAACCAGGACAAACATAATGTGTGATTTAACATCTGAAACGAGCACAAACATAGTGTGTGATTTAACATCTGAAACCAGCACAAACATAATGTGTGATTTAACAGATGAAACCATCACAAATATAATGTGTGATTTAACATACGAAACCATCACAAACATAATGTGTGATTTAACAGATGAAACCATCACAAACATAATGTGTGATTTAACAGATGAAACCATCACAAACATAATGTGTGATTTAACAGATGAAACCATCACAAACATAATGTGTGATTCAACATATGAAACCAGCACAAACATAATGTGTGATTTAACATCTGAAACCAGCACAAACATAATGTGTGATTCAACATCTGAAACGAGCACAAACATAGTGTGTGATTTAACAGATGAAACCAGGACAAACATAATGTGTGATTTAACAGATGAAACCAGGACAAACATAATGTGTGATTTAACAGATGAAACGAGCACAAACATAATGTGTGATTTAACAGATGAAACGAGCACAAACATAATGTGTGATTTAACAGATGAAACCAGGACAAACATAATGTGTGATTTAACATATGAAACCAGCACAAACATAATGTGTGATTTCACAGATGAAACCAGCACAAACATAATGTGTGATTTAACATATGAAACCATCACAAACATAATGTGTGATTTAACATATGAAACCAGCACAAACATAATGTGTGATTTAACAGTTGAAACCATCACAAACATAATGTGTGATTTAACAGATGAAACCATCACAAACATAATGTGTGATTCAACATATGAAACCAGCACAAACATAATGTGTGATTTAACATCTGAAACCAGCACAAACATAATGTGTGATTCAACATCTGAAACGAGCACAAACATAGTGTGTGATTTAACAGATGAAACGAGCACAAACATAATGTGTGATTTTACAGATGAAACCAGGACAAACATAATGTGTGATTTAACATATGAAACCAGCACAAACATAATGTGTGATTTAACATATGAAACCAGCACAAACATAATGTGTGATTTAACATATGAAACCAGCACAAACATAATGTGCGATTTAACATATGAAACCAGCACAAACATAATGTGTGATTTAACAGATGAAACCATCACAAACATAATGTGTGATTTAACATATGAAACCAGGACAAACATATTGTGTGATTTAACAGATGAAACCATCACAAAAATAACATGTCATTTAACATCTGAAACTAGCACAAACATAGTGTGTGATTTAACATCTGAAACCAGCACAAACATAATGTGTGATTCAACATATGAAACCAGCACAAACATAATGTGTGATTTAACAGATGAAACCATCACAAAAATAACATGTGATTTAACAGATGAAACCATCACAAAAATAACATGTCATTTAACATCTGAAACTAGCACAAACATAATGTGTGATTTAACATCTGAAACCAGCACAAACATAATGTGTGATTTAACAGATGAAACCAGGACAAACACAATGTGTGATTTAGCATCTGAAACCAGCACAAACATAATGTGTGATTTAACAGATGAAACCAGCACAAACATAATGTGTGATTCAACATATGAAACCAGCACAAACATAATGTGTGATTTAACAGATGAAACCATCACAAAAATAACATGTGATTTAACAGATGAAACCATCACAAAAATAACATGTCATTTAACATCTGAAACTAGCACAAACATAGTGTGTGATTTAGCATCTGAAACCAGCACAAACATAATGTGTGATTTAACAGATGAAACCAGCACAAACATAATGTGTGATTTAACAGATGAAACCAGCACAAACATAATGTGTGATTTAACAGATGAAACCATCACAAACATATTGTGTGATTTAACAGATGAAACCAGGACAAACATAATGTGTGATTTAGCATCTGAAACCATCACAAACATATTGTGTGATTTAACAGATGAAACCAGCACAAACATAATGTGTGATTTAACAGATGAAACCATCACAAACATATTGTGTGATTTAACAGATGGAACCAGGACAAACATAATGTGTGATTTGACAGATGAAACCAGCACAAACATAATGTGTGATTTAACAGATGAAACCAGCACAAACATAATGTGTGATTTAACAGATGAAACCAGCACAAACATAATGTGTGATTTAACAGATGAAACCATCACAAACATATTGTGTGATTTAACAGATGAAACCAGGACAAACATAATGTGTGATTTAACAGATGAAACCATCACAAACATATTGTGTGATTTAACAGATGAAACCAGGACAAACATAATGTGTGATTTAACAGATGAAACCAGGACAAACATAATGTGTGATTTAACAGATGAAACCAGCACAAACATAATGTGTGATTTAACAGATGAAACCAGCACAAACATAATGTGTGATTTAACAGATGAAACCAGCACAAACATAATGTGTGATTTAACAGATGAAACCATCACAAACATAATGTGTGATTTAACAGATGAAACCAGCACAAACATAATGTGTGATTTAACAGATGAAACCAGCACAAACATAATGTGTGATTTAACAGATGAAACCAGCACAAACATAATGTGTGATTTAACAGATGAAACCAGGACAAACATAATGTGTGATTTAACAGATGAAACCATCACAAACATAATGTGTGATTTAACAGATGAAACGAGCACAAACATAGTGTGTGATTTAACAGATGACACCAGGACAAACATAATGTGTGATTTAACAGATGAAACCAGGACAAACATAATGTGTGATTTAACAGATGAAACCATCACAAACATAATGTGTGATTTAACAGATGAAACCAGCACAAACATATTGTGTGATTTAACAGATGAAACCAGCACAAAATAATGTGTGATTTAACAGATGAAACCATCACAAACATAATGTGTGATTTAACAGATGAAACGATCACAAACATAATGTGTGATTTAACATATGAAACCAGGACAAACATATTGTGTGATTTAACAGATGAAACCATCACAAAAATAACATGTCATTTAACATCTGTAACCAGCACAAACATAATGTGTGATTCAACATATGAAACCAGCACAAACATAATGTGTGATTTAACAGATGAAACCATCACAAAAATAACATGTGATTTAACAGATGAAACCATCACAAAAATAACATGTCATTTAACATCTGAAACTAGCACAAACATAGTGTGTGATTTAACATCTGAAACCAGCACAAACATAATGTGTGATTTAACAGATGAAACCAGGACAAACATAATGTGTGATTTAGCATCTGAAACCAGCACAAACATAATGTGTGATTTAACAGATGAAACCAGCACAAACATAATGTGTGATTCAACATATGAAACCAGCACAAACATAATGTGTGATTTAACAGATGAAACCATCACAAAAATAACATGTGATTTAACAGATGAAACCATCACAAAAATAACATGTCATTTAACATCTGAAACTAGCACAAACATAGTGTGTGATTTAACATCTGAAACCAGCACAAACATAATGTGTGATTTAACAGATGAAACCAGCACAAACATAATGTGTGATTTAACAGATGAAACCATCACAAACATATTGTGTGATTTAACATATGAAACCAGCACAAACATAATGTGTGATTTAACAGATGAAACCAGCACAAACATAATGTGTGATTTAACAGATGAAACCATCACAAACATATTGTGTGATTTAACAGATGAAACCAGGACAAACATAATGTGTGATTTAACAGATGAAACCAGCACAAACATAATGTGTGATTTAACAGATGAAACCAGCACAAACATAATGTGTGATTTAACAGATGAAACCAGCACAAACATAATGTGTGATTTAACAGATGAAACCATCACAAACATATTGTGTGATTTAACAGATGAAACCAGGACAAACATAATGTGTGATTTAACAGATGAAACCATCACAAACATATTGTGTGATTTAACAGATGAAACCAGGACAAACATAATGTGTGATTTAACAGATGAAACCAGCACAAACATAATGTGTGATTTAACAGATGAAACCAGGCCAAACATAATGTGTGATTTAACAGATGAAACGAGCACAAACATAGTGTGTGATTTAACAGATGAAACCAGGACAAACATAATGTGTGATTTAACATATGAAACCAGCACAAACATAATGTGTGATTTAACATATGAAACCAGCACAAACATAATGTGTGATTTAACAGATGAAACCATCACAAACATAATGTTTGATTTAACATATGAAACCAGGACAAACATAATGTGTGATTTAACAGATGAAACGAGCACAAACATAGTGTGTGATTTAACAGATGAAACCAGGACAAACATAATGTGTGATTTAACATATGAAACCAGCACAAACATAATGTGTGATTTAACATATGAAACCAGCACAAACATATTGTGTGATTTAACAGATGAAACCATCACAAAAATAACATGTGATTTAACAGATGAAACTAGCACAAACATAGTGTGTGATTTAACATCTGAAACCAGCACAAACATAATGTGTGATTTAACAGATGAAACCAGCACAAACATAATGTGTGATTTAACAGATGAAACCAGGACAAACATAATGTGTGATTTAACAGATGAAACCAGCACAAACATAATGTGTGATTTAACAGATGAAACCAGCACAAACATAATGTGTGATTTAACAGATGAAACCATCACAAACATAATATGTGATTTAACAGATGAAACCAGCACAAACATAATGTGTGATTTAACAGATGAAACCAGCACAAACATAATGTGTGATTTAACAGATGAAACCAGCACAAACATAATGTGTGATTTAACAGATGAAACCAGCACAAACATAATGTGTGATTTAACAGATGAAACCAGCACAAACATAATGTGTGATTTAACAGATGAAACCATCACAAACATATTGTGTGATTTAACAGATGAAACCAGGACAAACATAATGTGTGATTTAACAGATGAAACCAGCACAAACATAATGTGTGATTTAACAGATGAAACCATCACAAAAATAACATGTCATTTAACATCTGAAACTAGCACAAACATAGTGTGTGATTTAACATCTGAAACCAGCACAAACATAATGTGTGATTTAACAGATGAAACCAGCACAAACATAATGTGTGATTTAACAGATGAAACCATCACAAACATATTGTGTGATTTAACAGATGAAACCAGGACAAACATAATGTGTGATTTAGCATCTGAAACCATCACAAACATAATGTTTTATTTAACAGATGAAACCAGCACAAACATAATGTGTGATTTAAACAAATGAAACCAGCACAAACATATTGTGTGATTTAACAGATGAAACCAGGACAAACATAATGTGTGATTTAACATCTGAAACGAGCACAAACATAGTGTGTGATTTAACATCTGAAACCAGCACAAACATAATGTGTGATTTAACAGATGAAACCATCACAAATATAATGTGTGATTTAACATATGAAACCATTACAAACATAATGTGTGATTTAACAGATGAAACCATCACAAACATAATGTGTGATTTAACAGATGAAACCATCACAAACATAATGTGTGATTTAACAGATGAAACCATCACAAACATAATGTGTGATTCAACATATGAAACCAGCACAAACATAATGTGTGATTTAACATCTGAAACCAGCACAAACATAATGTGTGATTCAACATCTGAAACGAGCACAAACATAGTGTGTGTGATTTAACAGCTGAAACCAGGACAAACATAATGTGTGATTTAACAGATGAAACCAGGACAAACATAATGTGTGATTTAACAGATGAAACGAGCACAAACATAATGTGTGATTTAACAGATGAAACGAGCACAAACATAATGTGTGATTTAACAGATGAAACCAGGACAAACATAATGTGTGATTTAACATATGAAACCAGCACAAACATAATGTGTGATTTAACATATGAAACCAGCACAAACATAATGTGTGATTTAACATATGAAACCAGCACAAACATAATGTGCGATTTAACATATGAAACCAGCACAAACATAATGTGTGATTTAACAGATGAAACCATCACAACCATAATGTGTGATTTAACATATGAAACCAGGACAAACATATTGTGTGATTTAACAGATGAAACCATCACAAAAATAACATGTCATTTAACATCTGAAACTAGCACAAACATAGTGTGTGATTTAACATCTGAAACCAGCACAAACATATTGTGTGATTTAACAGATGAAACCAGCACAAACATATTGTGTGATTTAACATCTGAAACCAGCACGAACATAATGTTTTATTTAACAGATGAAACCAGCACAAACATAATGTGTGATTTAAACAAATGAAACCAGCACAAACATATTGTGTGATTTAACAGATGAAACCAGGACAAACATAATGTGTGATTTAACATCTGAAACGAGCACAAACATAGTGTGTGATTTAACATCTGAAACCAGCACAAACATAATGTGTGATTTAACAGATGAAACCATCACAAATATAATGTGTGATTTAACATATGAAACCATCACAAACATAATGTGTGATTTAACAGATGAAACCATCACAAACATAATGTGTGATTTAACAGATGAAACCATCACAAACATAATGTGTGATTTAACAGATGAAACCATCACAAACATAATGTGTGATTTAACAGATGAAACCATCACAAACATAATGTGTGATTCAACATATGAAACCAGCACAAACATAATGTGTGATTTAACAGATGAAACCAGCACAAACATAATGTGTGATTTAACAGATGAAACCAGGCCAAACATAATGTGTGATTTAACAGATGAAACGAGCACAAACATAGTGTGTGATTTAACAGATGAAACCAGGACAAACATAATGTGTGATTTAACATATGAAACCAGCACAAACATAATGTGTGATTTAACATATGAAACCAGCACAAACATAATGTGTGATTTAACAGATGAAACCATCACAAACATAATGTTTGATTTAACATATGAAACCAGGACAAACATAATGTGTGATTTAACAGATGAAACGAGCACAAACATAGTGTGTGATTTAACAGATGAAACCAGGACAAACATAATGTGTGATTTAACATATGAAACCAGCACAAACATAATGTGTGATTTAACATATGAAACCAGCACAAACATATTGTGTGATTTAACAGATGAAACCATCACAAAAATAACATGTGATTTAACAGATGAAACTAGCACAAACATAGTGTGTGATTTAACATCTGAAACCAGCACAAACATAATGTGTGATTTAACAGATGAAACCAGCACAAACATAATGTGTGATTTAACAGATGAAACCAGCACAAACATAATGTGTGATTTAACAGATGAAACCATCACAAACATAATATGTGATTTAACAGATGAAACCAGCACAAACATAATGTGTGATTTAACAGATGAAACCAGCACAAACATAATGTGTGATTTAACAGATGAAACCAGCACAAACATAATGTGTGATTTAACAGATGAAACCAGCACAAACATAATGTGTGATTTAACAGATGAAACCAGCACAAACATAATGTGTGATTTAACAGATGAAACCATCACAAACATATTGTGTGATTTAACAGATGAAACCAGGACAAACATAATGTGTGATTTAACAGATGAAACCAGCACAAACATAATGTGTGATTTAACAGATGAAACCATCACAAAAATAACATGTCATTTAACATCTGAAACTAGCACAAACATAGTGTGTGATTTAACATCTGAAACCAGCACAAACATAATGTGTGATTTAACAGATGAAACCAGCACAAACATAATGTGTGATTTAACAGATGAAACCATCACAAACATATTGTGTGATTTAACAGATGAAACCAGGACAAACATAATGTGTGATTTAGCATCTGAAACCATCACAAACATAATGTTTTATTTAACAGATGAAACCAGCACAAACATAATGTGTGATTTAAACAAATGAAACCAGCACAAACATATTGTGTGATTTAACAGATGAAACCAGGACAAACATAATGTGTGATTTAACATCTGAAACGAGCACAAACATAGTGTGTGATTTAACATCTGAAACCAGCACAAACATAATGTGTGATTTAACAGATGAAACCATCACAAATATAATGTGTGATTTAACATATGAAACCAGGACAAACATATTGTGTGATTTAACAGATGAAACCATCACAAAAATAACATGTCATTTAACATCTGAAACTAGCACAAACATAGTGTGTGATTTAACATCTGAAACCAGCACAAACATATTGTGTGATTTAACAGATGAAACCAGCACAAACATATTGTGTGATTTAACATCTGAAACCAGCACGAACATAATGTTTTATTTAACAGATGAAACCAGCACAAACATAATGTGTGATTTAAACAAATGAAACCAGCACAAACATATTGTGTGATTTAACAGATGAAACCAGGACAAACATAATGTGTGATTTAACATCTGAAACGAGCACAAACATAGTGTGTGATTTAACATCTGAAACCAGCACAAACATAATGTGTGATTTAACAGATGAAACCATCACAAATATAATGTGTGATTTAACATATGAAACCATCACAAACATAATGTGTGATTTAACAGATGAAACCATCACAAACATAATGTGTGATTTAACAGATGAAACCATCACAAACATAATGTGTGATTTAACAGATGAAACCATCACAAACATAATGTGTGATTTAACAGATGAAACCATCACAAACATAATGTGTGATTCAACATATGAAACCAGCACAAACATAATGTGTGATTTAACAGATGAAACCAGCACAAACATAATGTGTGATTTAACAGATGAAACCAGGCCAAACATAATGTGTGATTTAACAGATGAAACGAGCACAAACATAGTGTGTGATTTAACAGATGAAACCAGGACAAACATAATGTGTGATTTAACATATGAAACCAGCACAAACATAATGTGTGATTTAACATATGAAACCAGCACAAACATAATGTGTGATTTAACAGATGAAACCATCACAAACATAATGTTTGATTTAACATATGAAACCAGGACAAACATAATGTGTGATTTAACAGATGAAACGAGCACAAACATAGTGTGTGATTTAACAGATGAAACCAGGACAAACATAATGTGTGATTTAACATATGAAACCAGCACAAACATAATGTGTGATTTAACATATGAAACCAGCACAAACATATTGTGTGATTTAACAGATGAAACCATCACAAAAATAACATGTGATTTAACAGATGAAACTAGCACAAACATAGTGTGTGATTTAACATCTGAAACCAGCACAAACATAATGTGTGATTTAACAGATGAAACCAGCACAAACATAATGTGTGATTTAACAGATGAAACCAGGACAAACATAATGTGTGATTTAACAGATGAAACCAGCACAAACATAATGTGTGATTTAACAGATGAAACCAGCACAAACATAATGTGTGATTTAACAGATGAAACCATCACAAACATAATATGTGATTTAACAGATGAAACCAGCACAAACATAATGTGTGATTTAACAGATGAAACCAGCACAAACATAATGTGTGATTTAACAGATGAAACCAGCACAAACATAATGTGTGATTTAACAGATGAAACCAGCACAAACATAATGTGTGATTTAACAGATGAAACCAGCACAAACATAATGTGTGATTTAACAGATGAAACCATCACAAACATATTGTGTGATTTAACAGATGAAACCAGGACAAACATAATGTGTGATTTAACAGATGAAACCAGCACAAACATAATGTGTGATTTAACAGATGAAACCATCACAAAAATAACATGTCATTTAACATCTGAAACTAGCACAAACATAGTGTGTGATTTAACATCTGAAACCAGCACAAACATAATGTGTGATTTAACAGATGAAACCAGCACAAACATAATGTGTGATTTAACAGATGAAACCATCACAAACATATTGTGTGATTTAACAGATGAAACCAGGACAAACATAATGTGTGATTTAGCATCTGAAACCATCACAAACATAATGTTTTATTTAACAGATGAAACCAGCACAAACATAATGTGTGATTTAAACAAATGAAACCAGCACAAACATATTGTGTGATTTAACAGATGAAACCAGGACAAACATAATGTGTGATTTAACATCTGAAACGAGCACAAACATAGTGTGTGATTTAACATCTGAAACCAGCACAAACATAATGTGTGATTTAACAGATGAAACCATCACAAATATAATGTGTGATTTAACATATGAAACCATTACAAACATAATGTGTGATTTAACAGATGAAACCATCACAAACATAATGTGTGATTTAACAGATGAAACCATCACAAACATAATGTGTGATTTAACAGATGAAACCATCACAAACATAATGTGTGATTCAACATATGAAACCAGCACAAACATAATGTGTGATTTAACATCTGAAACCAGCACAAACATAATGTGTGATTCAACATCTGAAACGAGCACAAACATAGTGTGTGTGATTTAACAGCTGAAACCAGGACAAACATAATGTGTGATTTAACAGATGAAACCAGGACAAACATAATGTGTGATTTAACAGATGAAACGAGCACAAACATAATGTGTGATTTAACAGATGAAACGAGCACAAACATAATGTGTGATTTAACAGATGAAACCAGGACAAACATAATGTGTGATTTAACATATGAAACCAGCACAAACATAATGTGTGATTTAACATATGAAACCAGCACAAACATAATGTGTGATTTAACATATGAAACCAGCACAAACATAATGTGCGATTTAACATATGAAACCAGCACAAACATAATGTGTGATTTAACAGATGAAACCATCACAACCATAATGTGTGATTTAACATATGAAACCAGGACAAACATATTGTGTGATTTAACAGATGAAACCATCACAAAAATAACATGTCATTTAACATCTGAAACTAGCACAAACATAGTGTGTGATTTAACATCTGAAACCAGCACAAACATATTGTGTGATTTAACAGATGAAACCAGCACAAACATATTGTGTGATTTAACATCTGAAACCAGCACGAACATAATGTTTTATTTAACAGATGAAACCAGCACAAACATAATGTGTGATTTAAACAAATGAAACCAGCACAAACATATTGTGTGATTTAACAGATGAAACCAGGACAAACATAATGTGTGATTTAACATCTGAAACGAGCACAAACATAGTGTGTGATTTAACATCTGAAACCAGCACAAACATAATGTGTGATTTAACAGATGAAACCATCACAAATATAATGTGTGATTTAACATATGAAACCATCACAAACATAATGTGTGATTTAACAGATGAAACCATCACAAACATAATGTGTGATTTAACAGATGAAACCATCACAAACATAATGTGTGATTTAACAGATGA
The DNA here is from genome assembly GCF_964187855.1 of Myxine glutinosa. Lineage (NCBI taxonomy): Eukaryota > Metazoa > Chordata > Myxini > Myxiniformes > Myxinidae > Myxine > Myxine glutinosa. Next base: position 138,719,132 of record NC_136265.1, on the reverse strand, counting down.
AACCATCACAAACATAATGTGTGATTTAACAGATGAAACCATCACAAACATAATGTGTGATTCAACATATGAAACCAGCACAAACATAATGTGTGATTTAACATCTGAAACCAGCACAAACATAATGTGTGATTCAACATCTGAAACGAGCACAAACATAGTGTGTGATTTAACAGATGAAACCAGGACAAACATAATGTGTGATTTAACAGATGAAACCAGGACAAACATAATGTGTGATTTAACAGATGAAACGAGCACAAACATAATGTGTGATTTAACAGATGAAACGAGCACAAACATAATGTGTGATTTAACAGATGAAACCAGGACAAACATAATGTGTGATTTAACATATGAAACCAGCACAAACATAATGTGTGATTTAACAGATGAAACCAGCACAAACATAATGTGTGATTTAACATATGAAACCATCACAAACATAATGTGTGATTTAACATATGAAACCAGCACAAACATAATGTGTGATTTAACAGATGAAACCATCACAAACATAATGTGTGATTTAACAGATGAAACCATCACAAACATAATGTGTGATTCAACATATGAAACCAGCACAAACATAATGTGTGATTTAACATCTGAAACCAGCACAAACATAATGTGTGATTCAACATCTGAAACGAGCACAAACATAGTGTGTGATTTAACAGATGAAACCAGGACAAACATAATGTGTGATTTAACAGATGAAACCAGGACAAACATAATGTGTGATTTAACAGATGAAACGAGCACAAACATAATGTGTGATTTAACAGATGAAACGAGCACAAACATAATGTGTGATTTAACAGATGAAACCAGGACAAACATAATGTGTGATTTAACATATGAAACCAGCACAAACATAATGTGTGATTTAACATATGAAACCAGCACAAACATAATGTGTGATTTAACATATGAAACCAGCACAAACATAATGTGCGATTTAACATATGAAACCAGCACAAACATAATGTGTGATTTAACAGATGAAACCATCACAAACATAATGTGTGATTTAACATATGAAACCAGGACAAACATATTGTGTGATTTAACAGATGAAACCATCACAAAAATAACATGTCATTTAACATCTGAAACTAGCACAAACATAGTGTGTGATTTAACATCTGAAACCAGCACAAACATAATGTGTGATTCAACATATGAAACCAGCACAAACATAATGTGTGATTTAACAGATGAAACCATCACAAAAATAACATGTGATTTAACAGATGAAACCATCACAAAAATAACATGTCATTTAACATCTGAAACTAGCACAAACATAGTGTGTGATTTAACATCTGAAACCAGCACAAACATAATGTGTGATTTAACAGATGAAACCAGGACAAACACAATGTGTGATTTAGCATCTGAAACCAGCACAAACATAATGTGTGATTTAACAGATGAAACCAGCACAAACATAATGTGTGATTCAACATATGAAACCAGCACAAACATAATGTGTGATTTAACAGATGAAACCATCACAAAAATAACATGTGATTTAACAGATGAAACCATCACAAAAATAACATGTCATTTAACATCTGAAACTAGCACAAACATAGTGTGTGATTTAACATCTGAAACCAGCACAAACATAATGTGTGATTTAACAGATGAAACCAGCACAAACATAATGTGTGATTTAACAGATGAAACCAGCACAAACATAATGTGTGATTTAACAGATGAAACCATCACAAACATATTGTGTGATTTAACAGATGAAACCAGGACAAACATAATGTGTGATTTAGCATCTGAAACCATCACAAACATATTGTGTGATTTAACAGATGAAACCAGCACAAACATAATGTGTGATTTAACAGATGAAACCATCACAAACATATTGTGTGATTTAACAGATGGAACCAGGACAAACATAATGTGTGATTTGACAGATGAAACCAGCACAAACATAATGTGTGATTTAACAGATGAAACCAGCACAAACATAATGTGTGATTTAACAGATGAAACCAGCACAAACATAATGTGTGATTTAACAGATGAAACCATCACAAACATATTGTGTGATTTAACAGATGAAACCAGGACAAACATAATGTGTGATTTAACAGATGAAACCATCACAAACATATTGTGTGATTTAACAGATGAAACCAGGACAAACATAATGTGTGATTTAACAGATGAAACCAGGACAAACATAATGTGTGATTTAACAGATGAAACCAGCACAAACATAATGTGTGATTTAACAGATGAAACCAGCACAAACATAATGTGTGATTTAACAGATGAAACCAGCACAAACATAATGTGTGATTTAACAGATGAAACCATCACAAACATAATGTGTGATTTAACAGATGAAACCAGCACAAACATAATGTGTGATTTAACAGATGAAACCAGCACAAACATAATGTGTGATTTAACAGATGAAACCAGGACAAACATAATGTGTGATTTAACAGATGAAACCATCACAAACATAATGTGTGATTTAACAGATGAAACGAGCACAAACATAGTGTGTGATTTAACAGATGACACCAGGACAAACATAATGTGTGATTTAACAGATGAAACCAGGACAAACATAATGTGTGATTTAACAGATGAAACCATCACAAACATAATGTGTGATTTAACAGATGAAACCAGCACAAACATATTGTGTGATTTAACAGATGAAACCAGCACAAAATAATGTGTGATTTAACAGATGAAACCATCACAAACATAATGTGTGATTTAACAGATGAAACGATCACAAACATAATGTGTGATTTAACATATGAAACCAGGACAAACATATTGTGTGATTTAACAGATGAAACCATCACAAAAATAACATGTCATTTAACATCTGAAACTAGCACAAACATAGTGTGTGATTTAACATCTGTAACCAGCACAAACATAATGTGTGATTCAACATATGAAACCAGCACAAACATAATGTGTGATTTAACAGATGAAACCATCACAAAAATAACATGTGATTTAACAGATGAAACCATCACAAAAATAACATGTCATTTAACATCTGAAACTAGCACAAACATAGTGTGTGATTTAACATCTGAAACCAGCACAAACATAATGTGTGATTTAACAGATGAAACCAGGACAAACATAATGTGTGATTTAGCATCTGAAACCAGCACAAACATAATGTGTGATTTAACAGATGAAACCAGCACAAACATAATGTGTGATTCAACATATGAAACCAGCACAAACATAATGTGTGATTTAACAGATGAAACCAGGACAAACATAATGTGTGATTTAGCATCTGAAACCATCACAAACATATTGTGTGATTTAACAGATGAAACCAGCACAAACATAATGTGTGATTTAACAGATGAAACCATCACAAACATATTGTGTGATTTAACAGATGAAACCAGGACAAACATAATGTGTGATTTAACAGATGAAACCAGCACAAACATAATGTGTGATTTAACAGATGAAACCATCACAAAAATAACATGTCATTTAACATCTGAAACTAGCACAAACATAGTGTGTGATTTAACATCTGAAACCAGCACAAACATAATGTGTGATTTAACAGATGAAACCAGCACAAACATAATGTGTGATTTAACAGATGAAACCATCACAAACATATTGTGTGATTTAACAGATGAAACCAGGACAAACATAATGTGTGATTAAACAGATGAAACCATCACAAACATATTGTGTGATTTAACAGATGAAACCAGGACAAACATAATGTGTGATTTAACAGATGAAACCAGCACAAACATAATGTGTGATTTAACAGATGAAACCAGCACAAACATAATGTGTGATTTAACATATGAAACCAGCACAAACATAATGTGTGATTTAACAGATGAAACCAGCACAAACATAATGTGTGATTTAACAGATGAAACCATCACAAACATATTGTGTGATTTAACAGATGAAACCAGGACAAACATAATGTGTGATTTAACAGATGAAACCAGCACAAACATAATGTGTGATTTAACAGATGAAACCAGCACAAACATAATGTGTGATTTAACAGATGAAACCAGCACAAACATAATGTGTGATTTAACAGATGAAACCATCACAAACATATTGTGTGATTTAACAGATGAAACCAGGACAAACATAATGTGTGATTTAACAGATGAAACCATCACAAACATATTGTGTGATTTAACAGATGAAACCAGGACAAACATAATGTGTGATTTAACAGATGAAACCAGCACAAACATAATGTGTGATTTAACAGATGAAACCAGGCCAAACATAATGTGTGATTTAACAGATGAAACGAGCACAAACATAGTGTGTGATTTAACAGATGAAACCAGGACAAACATAATGTGTGATTTAACATATGAAACCAGCACAAACATAATGTGTGATTTAACATATGAAACCAGCACAAACATAATGTGTGATTTAACAGATGAAACCATCACAAACATAATGTTTGATTTAACATATGAAACCAGGACAAACATAATGTGTGATTTAACAGATGAAACGAGCACAAACATAGTGTGTGATTTAACAGATGAAACCAGGACAAACATAATGTGTGATTTAACATATGAAACCAGCACAAACATAATGTGTGATTTAACATATGAAACCAGCACAAACATATTGTGTGATTTAACAGATGAAACCATCACAAAAATAACATGTGATTTAACAGATGAAACTAGCACAAACATAGTGTGTGATTTAACAGATGAAACCAGCACAAACATAATGTGTGATTTAACAGATGAAACCAGGACAAACATAATGTGTGATTTAAGAGATGAAACCAGCACAAACATAATGTGTGATTTAACAGATGAAACCAGCACAAACATAATGTGTGATTTAACAGATGAAACCATCACAAACATAATATGTGATTTAACAGATGAAACCAGCACAAACATAATGTGTGATTTAACAGATGAAACCAGCACAAACATAATGTGTGATTTAACAGATGAAACCAGCACAAACATAATGTGTGATTTAACAGATGAAACCAGCACAAACATAATGTGTGATTTAACAGATGAAACCAGCACAAACATAATGTGTGATTTAACAGATGAAACCATCACAAACATATTGTGTGATTTAACAGATGAAACCAGGACAAACATAATGTGTGATTTAACAGATGAAACCAGCACAAACATAATGTGTGATTTAACAGATGAAACCATCACAAAAATAACATGTCATTTAACATCTGAAACTAGCACAAACATAGTGTGTGATTTAACATCTGAAACCAGCACAAACATAATGTGTGATTTAACAGATGAAACCAGCACAAACATAATGTGTGATTTAACAGATGAAACCATCACAAACATATTGTGTGATTTAACAGATGAAACCAGGACAAACATAATGTGTGATTTAGCATCTGAAACCATCACAAACATATTGTGTGATTTAACAGATGAAACCAGCACAAACATAATGTGTGATTTAACAGATGAAACCAGCACAAACATAATGTGTGATTTAACAGATGAAACCATCACAAAAATAACATGTCATTTAACATCTGAAACTAGCACAAACATAGTGTGTGATTTAACATCTGAAACCAGCACAAACATAATGTGTGATTTAACAGATGAAACCAGCACAAACATAATGTGTGATTTAACAGATGAAACCATCACCAACATATTGTGTGATTTAACAGATGAAACCAGGACAAACATAATGTGTGATTTAACAGATGAAACCATCACAAACATATTGTGTGATTTAACAGATGAAACCAGGACAAACATAATGTGTGATTTAACAGATTAAACCAGCACAAACATAATGTGTGATTTAACAGATGAAACCAGCACAAACATAATGTGTGATTTAACAGATGAAACCAGCACAAACATAATGTGTGATTTAACAGATGAAACCAGCACAAACATAATGTGTGATTTAACAGATGAAACCAGCACAAACATAATGTGTGATTTAACAGATGAAACCATCACAAACATATTGTGTGATTTAACAGATGAAACCAGGACAAACATAATGTGTGATTTAACAGATGAAACCAGGACAAACATAATGTGTGATTTAGCCTCTGAAACCAGCACAAACATAATGTGTGATTTAACAGATGAAACCAGCACAAACATAATGTGTGATTTAACAGATGAAACCAGGACAAACATATTGTGTGATTTAACAGATGAAACCAGGACAAACATATTGTGTGATTTAACAGATGAAACCAGCACAAAAATATTGTGTGATTTAACAGATGAAACCAGCACAAACATATTGTGTGATTTAACAGATGAAAGCAGGACAAACATATTGTGTGATTTAACAGATGAAACCAGGACAAACATATTGTGTGATTTAACATCTGAAACCAGCACAAACATAATGTGTGATTTAACATATGAAACCATCACAAACATAACATGTGATTTAACATCTGAAACCAGCACAAACATATTGTGTGATTTAACAGATGAAACCATCACAAAAATAACATGTGATTTAACATCTGAAACCAGCACAAACATATTGTGTGATTTAACATCTGAAACCAGCACAAACATAATGTGTGATTTAACAGATGAAACCATCACAAACATAACATGTGATTTAACATCTGAAACCAGCACAAACATAATGTGTGATTTTACATATGAAACCAGCACAAACATAATGTGTGATTTAACATCTGAAACCAGCACAAACATAACATGTGATTTAACATCTGAAACGAGCACAAACATAGCGTGTGATTTAGCATCTGAAACCAGCACAAACATAATGTGTGATTTAACAGATGAAACCAGCACAAACATAATGTGTGATTTAACAGACGAAACCAGCACAAACATAATGTGTGATTTAACATATGAAACCAGCACAAACATAATGTGTGATTTAACATATGAAACCAGCACAAACATAACATGTGATTTAACATCTGAAACGAGCACAAACATAGTGTGTGATTTAACATCTGAAACCAGCACAAACATAATGTGTGATTTAACAGATGAAACCAGCACAAACATAATGTGTGATTTAACATATGAAACCATCACAAACATAATGTGTGATTTAACAGATGAAACCAGCACAAACATATTGTGTGATTTAACATCTGAAACCAGCACAAACATAATGTGTGATTTAACATCTGAAACCAGCACAAACATAACATGTGATTTAACATCTGAAACGAGCACAAACATAGCGTGTGATTTAACATCTGAAACCAGCACAAACATAATGTGTGATTTAACAGATGAAACCAGCACAAACATAATGTGTGATTTAACAAATGAAACCAGCACAAACATAATGTGTGATTTAACATATGAAACCAAGACAAACATAATGTGTGATTTAACAGATGAAACCTCCGCTCTGCTGGTACCAACCTCCTGACCCCCTCCATCCGGACCAAATTCAGATCCTGGGGGGACAGGGCCTTCTCCATCGCTGCTCCCACCCTCTGGAACTCACTACCTCACACCATCAGAGACTCCTCCTCACTCACCACATTCAAAACATCACTAAAGACCCACCTGTTCAACGCTGCATTCAACATTCAACCCACAGCATTTAACCCCTGACTATCTCTTCTCCTTCTCCCTCCTTTTGCTTTAAATATTTCCCTATTGATTCTTGTCTTGTCTTTTTGATTCTTGTCTTATATATATGCCGTATATCGCTGCTGTTTGTTTTCTTGATTCTTGTCTTTTTGCAATTGTTGTTTTCATGTATTGTTATGCATTATGTTTTCCACTCTGTCAAAGCGCCTTTGGGCTTCTGGAAAAGCGCTATACAAAATAAATGAATTATTATTATTATTAACAGACGAAACCAGCACAAACATAATGTGTGATTTAACATATGAAACCAGCACAAACATAATGTGTGATTTAACATATGAAACCAGCACAAACATAACATGTGATTTAACATCTGAAACGAGCACAAACATAGTGTGTGATTTAACATCTGAAACCAGTACAAACATAATGTGTGATTTAACAGATGAAACCAGCACAAACATAATGTGTGATTTAACAGATGAAACCAGCACAAACATAATGTGTGATTTAACAGATGAAACCAGGACAAACATATTGTGTGATTTAACATATGAAACCAGCACAAACATAATGTGTGATTTAACAGATGAAACCATCACAAACATAATGTGTGATTTAACAGATGAAACCAGGACAAACATAATGTGTGATTTAACAGATGAAACCAGCACAAACATAATGTGTGATTTAACAAATGAAACCAGCACAAACATAATGTGTGATTTAACATATGAAACCAAGACAAACATAATGTGTGATTTAACAGATGAAACCATCACAAACATATTGTGTGATTTAACAGATGAAACCAGGACAAACATATTGTGTGATTTAACAGATGAAACCAGCACAAACATAATGTGTGATTTAACATATGAAACCATCACAAACATAATGTGTGATTTAACATATGAAACCAGTACAAACATAAAGTGTGATTTAACATCTGAAACCAGCACAAACATAACATGTGATTTAACATCTGAAACGAGCACAAACATAGTGTGTGATTTAACATCTGAAACGAGCACAAACATAATGTGTGATTTAACAGATGAAACCAGCACAAACATAATGTGTGATTTAACAGATGAAACCAGCACAAACATAATGTGTGATTTAACAGATGAAACCAGCACAAACATAATGTGTGATTTAACAGATGAAACCAGCACAAACATAATGTGTGATGTAACAGATGAAACCAGGACAAACATATTGTGTGATTTAACATATGAAACCTGCACAAACATAATGTGTGATTAAACAGATGAAACCATCACAAACATAATGTGTGATTTCACAGATGAAACCAGGACAAACATAATGTGTGATTTAACAGATGAAACCATCACAAACATAATGTGTGATTTAACAGATGAAACCATCACAAACATAATGTGTGATTTAACAGATGAAACCAGGACAAACATAACTTTTGATTTAACATATCAAACCAGCACAAACATATTGTGTGATTTAACATCTGAAACCAGCACGAACATAATGTTTTATTTAACATATGAAACCAGCACAAACATAATGTGTGATTTAAACAAATGAAACCAGCACAAACATATTGTGTGATTTAACAGATGAAACCAGGACAAACATAATGTGTGATTTAACATATGAAACCATCACAAACATAATGTGTGATTTAACAGATGAAACCATCACAAACATAATGTGTGATTTAACAGATGAAACCATCACAAACATAATGTGTGATTTAACAGATGAAACCATCACAAACATAATGTGTGATTCAACATATGAAACCAGCACAAACATAATGTGTGATTTAACATCTGAAACCAGCACAAACATAATGTGTGATTCAACATCTGAAACGAGCACAAACATAGTGTGTGATTTAACAGATGAAACCAGGACAAACATAATGTGTGATTTAACAGATGAAACCAGGACAAACATAATGTGTGATTTAACAGATGAAACGAGCACAAACATAATGTTTGATTTAACAGATGAAACGAGCACAAACATAATTTGTGATTTAACAGATGAAACCAGGACAAACATAATGTGTGATTTAACATATGAAACCAGCACAAACATAATGTGTGATTTAACATATGAAACCAGCACAAACATAATGTGTGATTTAACATATGAAACCAGCACAAACATAATGTTCGATTTAACATATGAAACCAGCACAAACATAATGTGTGATTTAACAGATGAAACCATCACAAACATAATGTGTGATTTAACATATTGTTGCGGATATGGGATTTGGCCTCCATCCATATCCGCTTGTAAATATTCCCCTATTTCCCCAATACTCCCCAACTATCCCCAATCCCCCATTCCCTAGTCCCATTATCTGTAAACAACACTCTGTAGCCCCGACCTTCCCCTTTTTCCCCCATTAAATGTCGTACCCAGGTTCACCGCATCTCACGTAGACAACTATAGGACATCTTGCTAGTTATTCTTAGTCTATGTCAGTTAAGGACTCGTTTCCATTAATTCTGACTCTTCGTTGCACCAGAATGTGATTGTATGGCACCGTTAGAAAGTTTAGGACCTCCCAATACCTCCCCGCAGCTCTTCCTCATGCTACAACCACAACAACAACAACAGCGGCGGCGGCGCGGGGAGTGTGCGTCCTCACTCCGGCTTGGTTAGCCGCCATTGAACATGTGCTCCGACGGGGTTACCACGCAGGGGCTCACTGTCAGCTCCTCGTCAAGGGCGGAGCCCGGTAACCCCCCGCACCCAATAAGAAGCGGCGGACCGATTCTATCTGGGGCGGAGCTAACGAGCCGAGGGCGTGTCACTCCCCGCTGGGCATGCGCAGGAAGACGGAGGTGACGTCAGATGCGCCTCAGCTTGGAGAAGAAAGGACGCCACCTCCTAGCGCTGAGAAATACCTCCCCGCCTCTCTGGACCGGACCGGGTCGATTCTGCCCCTGAGCCAAGGTGCACCTTGAGCTATCGACTGCCTGCCCTCCCCTGCCATCAATCCCCATGTAAGTCAGTCTTGTCCCGTTTGTCTGTGGTCTGTCGGGAATAAGATAAGACTGTGTCTAAGTGCCCATCTTGCTGTGCTTTACCTCTTGCCGTGTAATCTAACCGTTCTGCATAACCAATATTATATCCTCCTCCGGAGGTCTTGAGAACTGTACCCCTTGTGTCGTTGCCTTAATCCCAGCCGTTGTGTCCTTTCCTTCATTGATTTAGCATAGCGCGATTCGGCCAACGTTCGAGTGTAATCGGGTAAACTGTGCGAACACGGCGGCCATTCCGCTCGGTCAAGCAACATCTAAGTCGTGTCCGTAACAATATGAAACCAGGACAAACATATTGTGTGATTTAACAGATGAAACCATCACAAAAATAACATGTCATTTAACATCTGAAACTAGCACAAACATAGTGTGTGATTTAACATCTGAAACCAGCACAAACATAATGTGTGATTCAACATATGAAACCAGCACAAACATAATGTGTGATTTAACAGATGAAACCATCACAAAAATAACATGTGATTTAACAGATGAAACCATCACAAAAATAACATGTCATTTAACATCTGAAACTAGCACAAACATAGTGTGTGATTTAACATCTGAAACCAGCACAAACATAATGTGTGATTTAACAGATGAAACCAGGACAAACATAATGTGTGATTTAGCATCTGAAACCAGCACAAACATAATGTGTGATTTAACAGATGAAACCAGCACAAACATAATGTGTGATTCAACATATGAAACCAGCACAAACATAATGTGTGATTTAACAGATGAAACCATCACAAAAATAACATGTGATTTAACAGATGAAACCATCACAAAAATAACATGTCATTTAACATCTGAAACTAGCACAAACATAGTGTGTGATTTAACATCTGAAACCAGCACAAACATAATGTGTGATTTAACAGATGAAACCAGCACAAACATAATGTGTGATTTAACAGATGAAACCAGGACAAACATAATGTGTGATTTAGCATCTGAAACCAGCACAAACATAATGTGTGATATAACAGATGAAACCAGCACAAACATAATGTGTGATTCAACATATGAAACCAGCACAAACATAATGTGTGATTTAACAGATGAAACCATCACAAAAATAACATGTGATTTAACAGATGAAACCATCACAAAAATAACATGTCATTTAACATCTGAAACTAGCACAAACATAGTGTGTGATTTAACATCTGAAACCAGCACAAACATAATGTGTGATTTAACAGATGAAACCAGCACAAACATAATGTGTGATTTAACAGATGAAACCATCACAAACATATTGTGTGATTTAACAGATGAAACCAGGACAAACATAATGTGTGATTTAGCATCTGAAACCATCACAAACATATTGTGTGATTTAACAGATGAAACCAGCACAAACATAATGTGTGATTTAACAGATGAAACCATCACAAACATATTGTGTGATTTAACAGATGAAACCAGGACAAACATAATGTGTGATTTAACAGATGAAACCAGCACAAACATAATGTGTGATTTAACAGATGAAACCAGCACAAACATAATGTGTGATTTAAGAGATGAAACCAGCACAAACATAATGTGTGATTTAACAGATGAAACCATCACAAACATATTGTGTGATTTAACAGATGAAACCAGGACAAACATAATGTGTGATTTAACAGATGAAACCATCACAAACATATTGTGTGATTTAACAGATGAAACCAGGACAAACATAATGTGTGATTTAACAGATGAAACCAGCACAAACATAATGTGTGATTTAACAGATGAAACCAGGACAAACATAATGTGTGATTTAACAGATGAAACCAGCACAAACATAATGTGTGATTTAACAGATGAAACCATCACAAACATAATGTGTGATTTAACAGATGAAACCAGCACAAACATAATGTGTGATTTAACAGATGAAACCAGCACAAACATAATGTGTGATTTAACAGATGAAACCATCACAAACATAATGTGTGATTTAACAGATGAAACCAGCACAAACATAATGTGTGATTTAACAGATGAAACCAGCACAAACATAATGTGTGATTTAACAGATGAAACCAGCACAAACATATTGTGTGATTTAACAGATGAAACCAGGACAAACATAATGTGTGATTTAACAGATGAAACCAGGACAAACATAATGTGTGATTTAACAGATGAAACCATCACAAACATAATGTGTGATTTAACAGATGAAACGAGCACAAACATAGTGTGTGATTTAACAGATGAAACCAGGACAAACATAATGTGTGATTTAACAGATGAAACCATCACAAACATATTGTGTGATTTAACAGATGAAACCAGGACAAACATAATGTGTGATTTAACAGATGAAACCAGCACAAACATGTGTGATTTAACAGATGAAACCAGGACAAACATAATGTGTGATTTAACAGATGAAACCAGCACAAACATAATGTGTGATTTAACAGATGAAACCAGCACAAACATAATGTGTGATTTAACAGATGAAACCAGCACAAACATAATGTGTGATTTAACAGATGAAACCAGCACAAACATAATGTGTGATTTAACAGATGAAACCATCACAAACATAATGTGTGATTTAACAGATGAAACCAGCACAAACATAATGTGTGATTTAACAGATGAAACCAGCACAAACATAATGTGTGATTTAACAGATGAAACCAGCACAAACATAATGTGTGATTTAACAGATGAAACCAGGACAAACATAATGTGTGATTCAACATATGAAACCAGCACAAACATAATGTGTGATTTAACAGATGAAACCATCACAAAAATAACATGTGATTTAACAGATGAAACCATCACAAAAATAACATGTCATTTAACATCTGAAACTAGCACAAACATAGTGTGTGATTTAACATCTGAAACCAGCACAAACATAATGTGTGATTTAACAGCTGAAACCAGGACAAACATAATGTGTGATTTAGCATCTGAAACCAGCACAAACATAATGTGTGATTTAACAGATGAAACCAGCACAAACATAATGTGTGATTCAACATATGAAACCAGCACAAACATAATGTGTGATTTAACAGATGAAACCATCACAAAAATAACATGTGATTTAACAGATGAAACCATCACAAAAATAACATGTCATTTAACATCTGAAACTAGCACAAACATAGTGTGTGATTTAACATCTGAAACCAGCACAAACATAATGTGTGATTTAACAGATGAAACCAGCACAAACATAATGTGTGATTTAACAGATGAAACCAGGACAAACATAATGTGTGATTTAGCATCTGAAACCAGCACAAACATAATGTGTGATATAACAGATGAAACCAGCACAAACATAATGTGTGATTCAACATATGAAACCAGCACAAACATAATGTGTGATTTAACAGATGAAACCATCACAAAAATAACATGTGATTTAACAGATGAAACCATCACAAAAATAACATGTCATTTAACATCTGAAACTAGCACAAACATAGTGTGTGATTTAACATCTGAAACCAGCACAAACATAATGTGTGATTTAACAGATGAAACCAGCACAAACATAATGTGTGATTTAACAGATGAAACCATCACAAACATATTGTGTGATTTAACAGATGAAACCAGGACAAACATCATGTGTGATTTAGCATCTGAAACCATCACAAACATATTGTGTGATTTAACAGATGAAACCAGCACAAACATAATGTGTGATTTAACAGATGAAACCATCACAAACATATTGTGTGATTTAACAGATGAAACCAGGACAAACATAATGTGTGATTTAACAGATGAAACCAGCACAAACATAATGTGTGATTTAACAGATGAAACCAGCACAAACATAATGTGTGATTTAACAGATGAAACCAGCACAAACATAATGTGTGATTTAACAGATGAAACCATCACAAACATATTGTGTGATTTAACAGATGAAACCAGGACAAACATAATGTGTGATTTAACAGATGAAACCATCACAAACATATTGTGTGATTTAACAGATGAAACCAGGACAAACATAATGTGTGATTTAACAGATGAAACCAGCACAAACATAATGTGTGATTTAACAGATGAAACCAGGACAAACATAATGTGTGATTTAACAGATGAAACCAGCACAAACATAATGTGTGATTTAACAGATGACACCATCACAAACATAATGTGTGATTTAACAGATGAAACCAGCACAAACATAATGTGTGATTTAACAGATGAAACCAGCACAAACATAATGTGTGATTTAACAGATGAAACCATCACAAACATAATGTGTGATTTAACAGATGAAACCAGCACAAACATAATGTGTGATATAACAGATGAAACCAGCACAAACATAATGTGTGATTTAACAGATGAAACCAGCACAAACATATTGTGTGATTTAACAGATGAAACCAGGACAAACATAATGTGTGATTTAACAGATGAAACCAGGACAAACATAATGTGTGATTTAACAGATGAAACCATCACAAACATAATGTGTGATTTAACAGATGAAACGAGCACAAACATAGTGTGTGATTTAACAGATGAAACCAGGACAAACATAATGTGTGATTTAACAGATGAAACCATCACAAACATATTGTGTGATTTAACAGATGAAACCAGGACAAACATAATGTGTGATTTAACAGATGAAACCAGCACAAACATAATGTGTGATTTAACAGATGAAACCAGGACAAACATAATGTGTGATTTAACAGATGAAACCAGCACAAACATAATGTGTGATTTAACAGATGAAACCAGCACAAACATAATGTGTGATTTAACAGATGAAACCAGCACAAACATAATGTGTGATTTAACAGATGAAACCAGCACAAACATAATGTGTGATTTAACAGATGAAACCATCACAAACATAATGTGTGATTTAACAGATGAAACCAGCACAAACATAATGTGTGATTTAACAGATGAAACCAGCACAAACATAATGTGTGATTTAACAGATGAAACCAGCACAAACATATTGTGTGATTTAACAGATGAAACCAGGACAAACATAATGTGTGATTTAACAGATGAAACCAGCACAAACATAATGTGTGATTTAACAGATGAAACCATCACAAACATAATGTGTGATTTAACAGATGAAACCAGGACAAACATAATGTGTGATTTAACAGATGAAACCAGCACAAACATAATGTGTCATTTAACATATGAAACCAGCACAAACATAATGTGTGATTTAACATATGAAACCAAGACAAACATAATGTGTGATTTAACAGATGAAACCATCACAAACATATTGTGTGATTTAACAGATGAAACCAGGACAAACATATTGTGTGATTTAACAGATGAAACCAGCACAAACATAATGTGTGATTTAACATATGAAACCATCACAAACATAATGTGTGATTTAACATATGAAACCAGTACAAACATAAAGTGTGATTTAACATCTGAAACCAGCACAAACATAACATGTGATTACCTTCGCAAAAGCGGAAGGTTATGTTTTGATCGCTGTGTATTTATTTGTATGTCTGTGTGTGTGTGTGTATGTTATTCGCATAACTCAAAAAGTATTCAACCGAATTGCATGAAATTTGGTGGGATGATTGGTTATTATACGGGACACATTTGATTAGATTTTGGGAGCAATCGGGTCAAAGGTCAAGGTCAAGGTCACGAAAAGGTCAAAATCGTATTTTTGTTGTTCTGTTCCCTACACTCCCATGCCAAGTACAGAACAGTAGCTGCGGCGAAGGTATGCGCTCTACCGAGTGCCCGTTCTAGTTTAACATCTGAAACGAGCACAAACATAGTGTGTGATTTAACATCTGAAACGAGCACAAACATAATGTGTGATTTAACAGATGAAACCAGCACAAACATAATGTGTGATTTAACAGATGAAACCAGCACAAACATAATGTGTGATTTAACAGATGAAACCAGCACAAACATAATGTGTGATTTAACAGATGAAACCAGCACAAACATAATGTGTGATGTAACAGATGAAACCAGGACAAACATATTGTGTGATTTAACATATGAAACCTGCACAAACATAATGTGTGATTAAACAGATGAAACCATCACAAACATAATGTGTGATTTAACAGATGAAACCATCACAAACATAATGTGTGATTTAACAGATGAAACCATCACAAACATAATGTGTGATTTAACAGATGAAACCAGGACAAACATAACTTTTGATTTAACATATCAAACCAGCACAAACATATTGTGTGATTTAACATCTGAAACCAGCACGAACATAATGTTTTATTTTACATATGAAACCAGGACAAACATATTGTGTGATTTAACATATGAAACCTGCACAAACATAATGTGTGATTAAACAGATGAAACCAGCACAAACATAATGTGTGATTTAACAGATGAAACCAGCACAAACATAATGTGTGATGTAACAGATGAAACCAGGACAAACATATTGTGTGATTTAACATATGAAACCTGCACAAACATAATGTGTGATTAAACAGATGAAACCATCACAAACATAATGTGTGATTTAACAGATGAAACCATCACAAACATAATGTGTGATTTAACAGATGAAACCATCACAAACATAATGTGTGATTTAACAGATGAAACCAGGACAAACATAACTTTTGATTTAACATATCAAACCAGCACAAACATATTGTGTGATTTAACATCTGAAACCAGCACGAACATAATGTTTTATTTTACATATGAAACCAGCACAAACATAATGTGTGATTTAAACAAATGAAACCAGCACAAACATATTGTGTGATTTAACAGATGAAACCAGGACAAACATAATGTGTGATTTAACATCTGAAACGAGCACAAACATAGTGTGTGATTTAACATCTGAAACCAGCACAAACATAATGTGTGATTTAACAGATGAAACCATCACAAATATAATGTGTGATTTAACATATGAAACCATCACAAACATAATGTGTGATTTAACAGATGAAACCATCACAAACATAATGTGTGATTTAACAGATGAAACCATCACAAACATAATGTGTGATTTAACAGATGAAACCATCACAAACATAATGTGTGATTTAACAGATGAAACCATCACAAACATAATGTGTGATTCAACATATGAAACCAGCACAAACATAATGTGTGATTTAACATCTGAAACCAGCACAAACATAATGTGTGATTCAACATCTGAAACGAGCACAAACATAGTGTGTGATTTAACAGATGAAACCAGGACAAACATAATGTGTGATTTAACAGATGAAACCAGGACAAACATAATGTGTGATTTAACAGATGAAACGAGCACAAACATAATGTTTGATTTAACAGATGAAACGAGCACAAACATAATGTGTGATTTAACAGATGAAACCAGGACAAACATAATGTGTGATTTAACATATGAAACCAGCACAAACATAATGTGTGATTTAACATATGAAACCAGCACAAACATAATGTGTGATTTAACATATGAAACCAGCACAAACATAATGTTCGATTTAACATATGAAACCAGCACAAACATAATGTGTGATTTAACAGATGAAACCATCACAAACATAATGTGTGATTTAACATATTGTTGCGGATATGGGATTTGGCCTCCATCCATATCCGCTTGTAAATATTCCCCTATTTCCCCAATACTCCCCAACTATCCCCAATCCCCCATTCCCTAGTCCCATTATCTGTAAACAACACTCTGTAGCCCCGACCTTCCCCTTTTTCCCCCATTAAATGTCGTACCCAGGTTCACCGCATCTCACGTAGACAACTATAGGACATCTTGCTAGTTATTCTTAGTCTATGTCAGTTAAGGACTCGTTTCCATTAATTCTGACTCTTCGTTGCACCAGAATGTGATTGTATGGCACCGTTAGAAAGTTTAGGACCTCCCAATACCTCCCCGCAGCTCTTCCTCATGCTACAACCACAACAACAACAACAGCGGCGGCGGCGCGGGGAGTGTGCGTCCTCACTCCGGCTTGGTTAGCCGCCATTGAACATGTGCTCCGACGGGGTTACCACGCAGGGGCTCACTGTCAGCTCCTCGTCAAGGGCGGAGCCCGGTAACCCCCCGCACCCAATAAGAAGCGGCGGACCGATTCCATCTGGGGCGGAGCTAACGAGCCGAGGGCGTGTCACTCCCCGCTGGGCATGCGCAGGAAGACGTAGGTGACGTCAGATGCGCCTCAGCTTGGAGAAGAAAGGACGCCACCTCCTAGCGCTGAGAAATACCTCCCCGCCTCTCTGGACCGGACCGGGTCGATTCTGCCCCTGAGCCAAGGTGCACCTTGAGCTATCGACTGCCTGCCCTCCCCTGCCATCAATCCCCGTGTAAGTCAGTCTTGTCCCGTTTGTCTGTGGTCTGTCGGGAATAAGATAAGACTGTGTCTAAGTGCCCATCTTGCTGTGCTTTACCTCTTGCCGTGTAATCTAACCGTTCTGCATAACCAATATTATATCCTCCTCCGGAGGTCTTGAGAACTGTACCCCTTGTGTCGTTGCCTTAATCCCAGCCGTTGTGTCCTTTCCTTCATTGATTTAGCATAGCGCGATTCGGCCAACGTTCGAGTGTAATCGGGTAAACTGTGCGAACACGGCGGCCATTCCGCTCAGTCACGCAACATCTAAGTCGTGTCCGTAACAATATGAAACCAGGACAAACATATTGTGTGATTTAACAGATGAAACCATCACAAAAATAACATGTCATTTAACATCTGAAACTAGCACAAACATAGTGTGTGATTTAACATCTGAAACCAGCACAAACATAATGTGTGATTCAACATATGAAACCAGCACAAACATAATGTGTGATTTAACAGATGAAACCATCACAAAAATAACATGTGATTTAACAGATGAAACCATCACAAAAATAACATGTCATTTAACATCTGAAACTAGCACAAACATAGTGTGTGATTTAACATCTGAAACCAGCACAAACATAATGTGTGATTTAACAGATGAAACCAGGACAAACATAATGTGTGATTTAGCATCTGAAACCAGCACAAACATAATGTGTGATTTAACAGATGAAACCAGCACAAACATAATGTGTGATTCAACATATGAAACCAGCACAAACATAATGTGTGATTTAACAGATGAAACCATCACAAAAATAACATGTGATTTAACAGATGAAACCATCACAAAAATAACATGTCATTTAACATCTGAAACTAGCACAAACATAGTGTGTGATTTAACATCTGAAACCAGCACAAACATAATGTGTGATTTAACAGATGAAACCAGCACAAACATAATGTGTGATTTAACATCTGAAACCAGCACAAACATAATGTGTGATTTAACAGATGAAACCAGCACAAACATAATGTGTGATTTAACAGATGAAACCAGCACAAACATAATGTGTGATTTAGAATCTGAAACCATCACAAACATATTGTGTGATTTAACAGATGAAACCAGCACAAACATAATGTGTGATTTAACAGATGAAACCATCACAAACATATTGTGTGATTTAACAGATGAAACCAGGACAAACATAATGTGTGATTTAACAGATGAAACCAGCACAAACATAATGTGTGATTTAACAGATGAAACCAGCACAAACATAATGTGTGATTTAACAGATGAAACCAGCACAAACATAATGTGTGATTTAACAGATGAAACCATCACAAACATATTGTGTGATTTAACAGATGAAACCAGGACAAACATAATGTGTGATTTAACAGATGAAACCATCACAAACATATTGTGTGATTTAACAGATGAAACCAGGACAAACATAATGTGTGATTTAACAGATGAAACCAGCACAAACATAATGTGTGATTTAACAGATGAAACCAGCACAAACATAATGTGTGATTTAACAGATGAAACCAGCACAAACATAATGTGTGATTTAACAGATGAAACCAGCACAAACATAATGTGTGATTTAACAGATGAAACCAGCACAAACATAATGTGTGATTTAACAGATGAAACCATCACAAACATAATGTGTGATTTAACAGATGAAACCAGCACAAACATAATGTGTGATTTAACAGATGAAACCAGCACAAACATAATGTGTGATTTAACAGATGAAACCAGCACAAACATATTGTGTGATTTAACAGATGAAACCAGGACAAACATAATGTGTGATTTAACAGATGAAACCAGGACAAACATAATGTGTGATTTAACAGATGAAACCATCACAAACATAATGTGTGATTTAACAGATGAAACGAGCACAAACATAGTGTGTGATTTAACAGATGAAACCAGGACAAACATAATGTGTGATTTAACAGATGAAACCAGGACAAACATGTGTGATTTAACAGATGAAACCAGCACAAACATATTGTGTGATTTAACAGATGAAACCAGCACAAACATAATGTGTGATTTAACAGATGAAACCATCACAAACATAATGTGTGATTTAACAGATGAAACGAGCACAAACATAATGTGTGATTTAACATATGAAACCAGGACAAACATATTGTGTGATTTAACAGATGAAACCATCACAAAAATAACATGTCATTTAACATCTGAAACTAGCACAAACATAGTGTGTGATTTAACATCTGAAACCAGCACAAACATAATGTGTGATTCAACATATGAAACCAGCACAAACATAATGTGTGATTTAACAGATGAAACCATCACAAAAATAACATGTGATTTAACAGATGAAACCATCACAAAAATAACATGTCATTTAACATCTGAAACTAGCACAAACATAGTGTGTGATTTAACATCTGAAACCAGCACAAACATAATGTGTGATTTAACAGCTGAAACCAGGACAAACATAATGTGTGATTTAGCATCTGAAACCAGCACAAACATAATGTGTGATTAAACAGATGAAACCAGCACAAACATAATGTGTGATTTAACAGATGAAACCATCACAAACATATTGTGTGATTTAACAGATGAAACCAGGACAAACATAATGTGTGATTTAGCATCTGAAACCATCACAAACATATTGTGTGATTTAACAGATGAAACCAGCACAAACATAATGTGTGATTTAACAGATGAAACCATCACAAACATATTGTGTGATTTAACAGATGAAACCAGGACAAACATAATGTGTGATTTAACAGATGAAACCAGCACAAACATAATGTGTGATTTAACAGATGAAACCAGCACAAACATAATGTGTGATTTAACAGATGAAACCAGCACAAACATAATGTGTGATTTAACAGATGAAACCATCACAAACATATTGTGTGATTTAACAGATGAAACCAGGACAAACATAATGTGTGATTTAACAGATGAAACCATCACAAACATATTGTGTGATTTAACAGATGAAACCAGGACAAACATAATGTGTGATTTAACAGATGAAACCAGCACAAACATAATGTGTGATTTAACAGATGAAACCAGGACAAACATAATGTGTGATTTAACAGATGAAACCAGCACAAACATAATGTGTGATTTAACAGATGAAACCATCACAAACATAATGTGTGATTTAACAGATGAAACCAGCACAAACATAATGTGTGATTTAACAGATGAAACCAGCACAAACATAATGTGTGATTTAACAGATGAAACCATCACAAACATAATGTGTGATTTAACAGATGAAACCAGCACAAACATAATGTGTGATTTAACAGATGAAACCAGCACAAACATAATGTGTGATTTAACAGATGAAACCAGCACAAACATATTGTGTGATTTAACAGATGAAACCAGGACAAACATAATGTGTGATTTAACAGATGAAACCAGGACAAACATAATGTGTGATTTAACAGATGAAACCATCACAAACATAATGTGTGTTTTAACAGATGAAACGAGCACAAACATAGTGTGTGATTTAACAGATGAAACCAGGACAAACATAATGTGTGATTTAACAGATGAAACCATCACAAACATATTGTGTGATTTAACAGATGAAACCAGGACAAACATAATGTGTGATTTAACAGATGAAACCAGCACAAACATAATGTGTGATTTAACAGATGAAACCAGGACAAACATAATGTGTGATTTAACAGATGAAACCAGCACAAACATAATGTGTGATTTAACAGATGAAACCAGCACAAACATAATGTGTGATTTAACAGATGAAACCAGCACAAACATAATGTGTGATTTAGCAGATGAAACCAGCACAAACATAATGTGTGATTTAACAGATGAAACCATCACAAACATAATGTGTGATTTAACAGATGAAACCAGCACAAACATAATGTGTGATTTAACAGATGAAACCAGCACAAACATAATGTGTGATTTAACAGATGAAACCAGCACAAACATATTGTGTGATTTAACAGATGAAACCAGGACAAACATAATGTGTGATTTAACAGATGAAACCAGGACAAACATAATGTGTGATTTAACAGATGAAACCATCACAAACATAATGTGTGATTTAACAGATGAAACGAGCACAAACATAGTGTGTGATTTAACAGATGAAACCAGGACAAACATAATGTGTGATTTAACAGATGAAACCAGGACAAACATAATGTGTGATTTAACAGATGAAACCAGGACAAACATAATGTGTGATTTAACAGATGAAACCAGCACAAACATAATGTGTGATTTAAACAAATGAAACCAGCACAAACATATTGTGTGATTTAACAGATGAAACCAGGACAAACATAATGTGTGATTTAACATCTGAAACCAGCACAAACATAATGTGTGATTTAACAGATGAAACCAGCACAAACATAATGTGTGATTTAAACAAATGAAACCAGCACAAACATATTGTGTGATTTAACAGATGAAACCATCACAAACATAATGTGTGATTTAACAGATGAAACGAGCACAAACATAATGTGTGATTTAAAAGATGAAACCATCACAAACATAATGTGTGATTTAACATATGAAACCAGGACAAACATATTGTGTGATTTAACAGATGAAAACATCACAAAAATAACATGTCATTTAACATCTGAAACTAGCACAAACATAGTGTTTGATTTAACATCTGAAACCAGCACAAACATAATGTGTGATTTAACAGATGAAACCAGCACAAACATATTGTGTGATTTAACAGATGAAACCAGCACAAACATAATGTGTGATTTAACAGATGAAACCATCACAAACATAATGTGTGATTTAACAGATGAAACGAGCACAAACATAGTGTGTGATTTAACAGATGAAACAAGGACAAACATAATGTGTGATTTAACATATGAAACCAGCACAAACATAATGTGTGATTTAACATATTAAACCAGCACAAACATAATGTGTGATTTAACAGATGAAACCATCACAAACATAATGTGTGATTTAACATATGAAACCAGGACAAACATATTGTGTGATTTAACAGATGAAATCATCACAAAAATAACATGTCATTTAACATCTGAAACTAGCACAAACATAGTGTGTGATTTAACATCTGAAACCAGCACAAACATAATGTGTGATTTAACAGATGAAACCAGCACAAACATAATGTGTGATTTAACAGATGAAACCAGCACAAACATAATGTGTGATTTAACAGATGAAACCAGCACAAACATAATGTGTGATTTAACAGATGAAACCAGCACAAACATAATGTGTGATTTAACAGATGAAACCATCACAAACATAATGTGTGATTTAACAGATGAAACCAGGACAAACATAATGTGTGATTTAACAGATGAAACCATCACAAACATAATGTGTGATTTAACAGATGAAACCATCACAAACATAATGTGTGATTTAACAGATGAAACCAGGACAAACATAACTTTTGATTTAACATATCAAACCAGCACAAACATATTGTGTGATTTAACATCTGAAACCAGCACGAACATAATGTTTTATTTAACATATGAAACCAGCACAAACATAATGTGTGATTTAAACAAATGAAACCAGCACAAACATATTGTGTGATTTAACAGATGAAACCAGGACAAACATAATGTGTGATTTAACAGATGAAACCATCACAAAAATAACATGTGATTTAACAGATGAAACCATCACAAAAATAACATGTCATTTAACATCTGAAACTAGCACAAACATAGTGTATGATTTACCATCTGAAACCAGCACAAACATAATGTGTGATTTAACAGATGAAACCAGGACAAACATAATGTGTGATTTAGCATCTGAAACCAGCACAAATATAATGTGTGATTTAACAGATGAAACCAGCACAAACATAATGTGTGATTTAACAGATGAAACCATCACAAAAATAACATGTGATTTAACAGATGAAACCATCACAGAAATAACATGTCATTTAACATCTGAAACTAGCACAAACATAGTGTGTGATTTAACATCTGAAACCAGCACAAACATAATGTGTGATTTAACAGATGAAACCAGCACAAACATAATGTGTGATTTAACAGATGAAACCAGCACAAACATAATGTGTGATTTAACAGATGAAACCATCACAAACATATTGTGTGATTTAACAGATGAAACCAGGACAAACATAATGTGTGATTTAGCATCTGAAACCATCACAAACATATTGTGTGATTTAACAGATGAAACCAGCACAAACATAATGTGTGATTTAACAGATGAAACCATCACAAACATATTGCGTGATTTAACAGATGAAACCAGGACAAACATAATGTGTGATTTAACAGATGAAACCAGCACAAACAAAATGTGTGATTTAACAGATGAAACCAGCACAAACATAATGTGTGATTTAACAGATGAAACCAGCACAAACATAATGTGTGATTTAACAGATGAAACCATCACAAACATATTGTGTGATTTAACAGATGAAACCAGGACAAACATAATGTGTGATTTAACAGATGAAACCATCACAAACATATTGTGTGATTTAACAGATGAAACCAGGACAAACATAATGTGTGATTTAACAGATGAAACCAGCACAAACATAATGTGTGATTTCACAGATGAAACCAGGACAAACATAATGTGTGATTTAACAGATGAAACCAGCACAAACATAATGTGTGATTTAACAGATGAAACCAGCACAAACATAATGTGTGATTCAACAGATGAAACCAGCACAAACATAATGTGTGATTTAACAGATGAAACCAGCACAAACATAATGTGTGATTTAACAGATGAAACCATCACAAACATAATGTGTGATTTAACAGATGAAACCAGCACAAACATAATGTGTGATTTAACACATGAAACCAGCACAAACATAATGTGTGATTTAACAGATGAAACCAGCACAAACATATTGTGTAATTTAACAGATGAAACCAGGACAAACATAATGTGTGATTTAACAGATGAAACCAGGACAAACATAATGTGTGATTTAACAGATGAAACCATCACAAACATAATGTGTGATTTAACAGATGAAACGAGCACAAACATAGTGTGTGATTTAACAGATGAAACCAGGACAAACATAATGTGTGATTTAACAGATGAAACCAGGACAAACATAATGTGTGATTTAACAGATGAAACCATCACAAACATAATGTGTGATTTAACAGATGAAACCAGCACAAACATATTGTGTGATTTAACAGATGAAACCAGCACAAACATAATGTGTGATTTAACAGATGAAACCATCACAAACATAATGTGTGATTTAACAGATGAAACCATCACAAACATAATGTGTGATTTAACAGATGAAACGAGCACAAACATAGTGTGTGATTTAACAGATGAAACCAGGACAAACATAATGTGTGATTTAACATATGAAACCAGCACAAACATAATGTGTGATTTAACATATTGTTACGGACACGGCTAAAGATGTTGCTTGACCGAGCGGAATGGCCGCCGTGTTCGTACAGTTTACCCGATTACCCCCAACTCACCCGATTCCACTCGAACGTTGGCCAAATCGCGCTATGCTAAATCAATGATGGAAAGGACACAACGACTGGGATAAATGAAACGACGCAAGGGGTACAGTTCTCAAGACCTCCGGAGGAGGATATAATTAGTGGTGGAGAAAAGGGGTAGATTACAAGGTAGAGTGAGGTAAAAGACACAGAAGAGATAGGCACTTAGATACAATCTTATCCAGCCCAGACAGACCACAGACAAACGGAACAAGACTGACTTACACAAGGATTGATGGCAGGGAAGGACAGGTCGGTTGATAGCACAAGGTGCACCTTGGCTCAGGGACAGGATCAAGCACGGTCCAAAAGATGCAGGGAGGCCTCACAGCGCTCGGAGGTGGCGTCCTTCTTTTCCAAGCTCAGCGCGCATCTGACGTCACCTCCCTCTTCCTGCGCATGCTCAGCGGGGAGTGACACGCCCTCGGCTGGTTGACTCCGCCCCAGATGGGACCGGTCCGCCGCTTCTATTGGGTGCGGGGGTTACCGGGCTCCGCCCTTGACGAGGAGCTGACAGCGAGCCCCTACGTGGTAACCCCGTCGAGCACATGTTCGATGGTGGCTCGTTGGAAAGGCCTGGTGCCCTCCCAACACCCCCTACCAACCAAGCCGGAGTGAGGACGCACACTCCCCGCGCCGCCGCCATTGCTTTTGTTGTTGTTGTTGTTGTTGTTGTTGCTGAACCGTGAGGAAGAGCTGCGGGGAGGTATTGGGAGGTCCTAAACTTCCTAACGGTGCCATACAATCACATTCTGGTGCAACGAAGAGTCAGAATTAATGGAAACGAGTCCTTAACTGACATAGACTAAGAATAACTAGCAAGATGTCCTATAGTTGTCTTACATGAGATGCGGTGAACCTGGGCACGACATTTAATGGGGGAAATAGGGGGAGGTCGGGTCTACAGAGTGTTGTTTACAGAAAATGGGACTAGGGAATGGGGGATTGGGGATAGTTGGGAAGTATTGAGGAAATAGGGGAATATTTACAAGCGGATATGGATGGATGTAAATCCCATATCTGCAACACTGCACCCTTCTCTACCTCGGGGCGTCCCGACCCGATAAATTTTTACCTACTTTAGTGTGGCACTCAGATGTAGTTCCCTCTACTATTAACTCAACCCTGAGTGCGACAGTTTTACAGATGTTCACAAATGAGTAAATATGTCCCCCTGCGACGTTGCACCCTTCTCCTAACAGAAACACACCCACAGGATAACCGAATCGCGGAAAGCATCCTCAAATTAAACATACAGCCGGTAGGGAGCATTATTTACAATTGACGCTACTTTATTTACAAGACTAACCCAGGACCTGTGATTGTTCTTTCTGGGGGGGAGACAGTCTGCTCTGCATCAACGCACCATGAAAACACCCAAAACGCACCAATACATTCTCAAGCACCAATCGGTGCAGTCACCATTGTTCATGAAAATAAAAACAACAACCCCTAACCCTGCAGGTGTCTCTTGCTCTTTGGCTCCCTCTGCTGGTTATTACTTTCTTCCAGATGTTGTAATTTCCTTTCATTTTCTTACTGGCGGCCTATTTGAGCATAAAATGAAATGCACCCAACGTGTCCATTTTTATTTATTTATGGCCCACAGGGCCGACTAGTGTGGTTCACCTGTGGGGCATCGGTGCCCTGTGGCCAAGGTCCGCCAGCAAGATTTCGGGCCCTCATGGCCGGTTCCAGCAGAGGGGCCATGCCCCAACCCATGGGGTCCATAAGTGGTGCTCGGCCACAGACATGTGGTCCATAATGTGGTGCATCGATGCAGACAGCTGGTTCTGA
The DNA here is from genome assembly GCF_964187855.1 of Myxine glutinosa. Lineage (NCBI taxonomy): Eukaryota > Metazoa > Chordata > Myxini > Myxiniformes > Myxinidae > Myxine > Myxine glutinosa. The sequence continues at coordinate 138,690,761 of NC_136265.1, read as the reverse complement.
GAGTGCCGGGCGCACAATGGCCGACTCACGCACGCTCCCCTCGGCACCCAATGGCGCACAGGTCATGTGGGAGACAAAAGAGACAAATGAGCGAGGGGTAAGGTCACAAGGGTACACATCAATAAGGCAATGCAAGGCGAAATGCGTACGGAGAGCGAAATGAGAAGCTCGTCCCTACCGTACGTCACCCCCCCTGTCACCTACACTACCCTTGCCCTTACCCCATATTTACAAAATCTACGCATTTACAAATTCGTCGCTAATGTCTCGTCTCCCCATATTTCTCCAATACCAAATTCGTCACCACAATCCCTCTACTTCAAAATTTGCCATCACCCAATTCATCATCAATCCTCATAAGGAGGAAGAGATGGAACATCAAGCACAATGTCACACCCACGTCATGATGCGTCTCACATTCCAAACATCTGCACAATAAAATAACAAAACATGGCATGGTGTGGAGGTACGTCATCTCAGGTGAGTGGATGCAGATGGTGCGAGGAGACTTCAATCCTAACTATCCTCTAAATGACTTTAACACACTTTACACTACCCGGGGTCTTTCCCTGCCAATCCATTGGCCAGCTTACACTATGGGTTCTAAAAACCAATTCCCATTGACCAAACTGTGGTGCTCATCAATTTGGGGTCTCACTCCCCCGATTCATCTCCCGGTGCCCTTGCACAATTTCTGGGCTGTGACGTGTAGCTCTCCCAGCAGGTCTACCCACCTGCACACCTCCACCACTGCAGTTGCCACCCGAGCTTACCTGCTCCTTAACCTAACCTATCTACTGGGGAAGGCCCCTCCTGGCTCTGTCACCCCACTCGGTGCCCTCTGGCACTGGGCTACCCGGGTCCGTCCTCCGGATCCTCGGGCCCCATCCACAACTACCGGCTCCCAGAGCCCACCTGCGGCCTCACCTGGCCGACATCCTCACAGTGGTGGAGTGCCCAAACCAACTACACACACTAACAGGCTACACGCCCAGCCATTTCCACAACACTAATGCACCCATCCAAATACCATTCTGTCACCCGCACCACAGATGCCAATATCCACCACAATTTACCTATACCCTCTACCTAACACTTACACTACCCGCCCCGGGTATTCATGATGGGGGTCCACTCTTCCCCCATTCACACCTTCGCACCACCCACTCCACTCTATCGTTTCCACCATACTCACTCCATGACCATCCATTCCAATACTCCACTTATTCCACACTCCATGTCTTCCACACAACCATTTATTCCATTCACCTGTTGGTGCACACCTGTGCACTCACACCTGGTGCCACCTGCACCCTTCTCTCCCCCAAGCGCATTCGCGCTGATCCACAACACTCACTACTCATACACTGCTCCACACACCTGTCCAGTTCTCACACAGCATCATCTCATCTAACTACTCCCCTCTGAAACTTGCGCTTCCCAGTCGCCCCTTTAAACTATTGCGCTCCCTCGTCATTATCATCCACTCTACTCTACCTGCGTCCCCACTACAGGTGTCATTGTCACTAACTAATCTTAACGTTACCTAATGTCATCTTCTAGGGCCCTACACACAATATCCTAACCCACCCGGGCTAGTTTTCACTGCCATCAACCCCCTAAGCTAGTGCTCCTTTGCCCCCCCCCCCCCCTTACTGTGAGGGATGGTGGATTTGCCATCCCTCCACATCGGGGAGGTCCCACTATCAATTTTGCACATCCAAATTCCACAAATCAAACATTTTCTATTTACTGCCAATTCTATTCACTATTCTAAATTTCGTATCAAATCACTATCACTATCATCACAGTCCACTATATCCTAGCCTCGGTGCGTCGTGACATCATTAAACTCGCTTCGTAAAGCCGAGCAATGAATTCGGGTGGTTTGGTCGCCTGCAGGTTGAATCCGTCCGGCTTTCGGTTCAAGGGAGGTGGTTTGGTTGGGCCGAGATTCCACGCACCATCTCGGCGCGGCACCTTGCGGTCCCGGGCCTGATGGCTCAATCTCCCCCGGTCGGAACCCCGTCCCCACGAGGGGGCACCGTTCCGCTTCCTCCCACTCGCCCTTGAACCGGACCGGTCGCCTCGCCCGCCAAGGCCCGGACTCGACCGTGCGGGGCGGGGCCAAGCCCGAATCGGCAACGACGCTTCGAAGAGAAGCGACGCAGCTTCGATCCGCGCCGGGCCCTGCATCCAACAAAGGGCTCCTCGCACCGAGTGCTCGCATCGGCTATCCGTCGCTCTAACCGCTAACCCGGTTACCGTCGATGCTTCACCGGCATGCTCACACGCATACGCTACCCCTTTCACCCTCACAAAACCCGGCGTTCCAAAGCCGTCTGTACATTCCACCAACGCTCTCCCTGTTACACACCACACCTCTCGCGCACACTCTTGCGCACACCTCTCCTCCGTTACGTCCTCCGTAACACTCACCATGGGCGTGCACTCTGGCATCCACCCACTAACGCGCTCACACGGGCTCTCCCACACTCGCGCTACCACCAACTCAGGTGTGCTTCCTCGCACACGTTCCACCACCACCTTACTCTCCGTGTCACACTACGCACACCCCGACGTGCATTCTCGCTCGCACTCGGTTTCACACTCGCGCTCTGATGTGCCCTCTCGCACCTGCGCCATCACCAACTCACTATTCGTGTCACACTCCGTACACCCCGACGTGCATTCTCGCTCGCACTCGGTATCACACTCGTGCTTCGTAACACGCTCACCCCTTGACGCACACTTTTTTCCACACGCGTGCCATTTCCACTCACACGGGACCCTTCACCAACGCCCGGATGCTTCCTCGATCCCAAGCGCGCGACAATTCTTTTGTCGCTAAACATCCTCCTGCAAAATCTACCCGCACAATATACAGCACGACTCACCTGGGGGATCCTTTTCTCCACGCGCACCTGCCAACTTCCATTCGGGTTAAGCACAGCATCGTGATTTGAGCAGGGACTTTGTACATATTCCATCTTTTCCTGCAATTCCCGGGCTACCTCCGTCATCTCTTCAATTTTAATTCCCAGCACTGCTTTTTCTTTATTCTCCTCGACGACCGCTGGCTTTAATAAAACACCCTCCTCTACCTCAGCGGTCGCCGGCTTTTCCAAACCCCGGGTCGCGATTTCTACCCCTGTCATTGTACCCGTGCTTTTCTCAACTTCGTTCAACCGGCGCTTCTCGACCCGCGTTACTTCCTCGTGCACCCCTGGGACCCTTTCGCCCAACTTGCGGTCTCTGTCCCTCTGCTCCCTATCGGCCCTCATTCCGTTCGTTATTTCCTCCATACTGTTGTTCAAATCTCCAATTTTTCCCATAAGGGCCCTCATTTGCAGGAAAAAAAGGTTCGAATCCACCAGCGGCACTGCTATGGTTGCGGGCGCGGTCGCCGTAGCCATGTGCGAGGCGCCATTTTGCGCGCCCGTAACCTCGTGCGCGAGGACGCCATTTTGCGAACCTGCCGCCCTCACTGCTTCGCTCTCCTCTTGTCCCTCAATTTGGTCCTGGATCGACCCTGCCTCACTCTCCTCTACCGGAACCCAGCCGTCTTGATCTGCCATAGCGCGACTTTCAAAATTCGGGTTTTCCTTTAAAAAACAAAACAATTTGCAACTGCTTGTAATTTTGAGCGCGTTAAGCGCGCTTCTGGCCTCGTATCTCACTCCTCGACACCAATTGTTACGGACACCGCTAAAGATGTTGCTTGACCGAGCGGAATGGCCGCCGTGTTCGTACAGTTTACCCGATTACCCCCAACTCACCCGATTCCACTCGAACGTTGGCCAAATCGCGCTACGCTAAATCAATGATGGAAAGGACACAACGACTGGGATAAATGAAACGACGCAAGGGGTACAGTTCTCAAGACCTCCGGAGGAGGATATAATTAGTGGTGGAGAAAAGGGGTAGATTACAAGGTAGAGTGAGGTAAAAGACACAGAAGAGATAGGCACTTAGATACAATCTTATCCAGCCCAGACAGACCACAGACAAACGGAACAAGACTGACTTACACAGGGATTGATGGCAGGGAAGGACAGGTCGGTTGATAGCACAAGGTGCACCTTGGCTCGGGGACAGGATCAAGCACGGTCCAAAAGATGCAGGGAGGCCTCACAGCGCTCGGAGGTGGCGTCCTTCTTTTCCAAGCTCAGCGCGCATCTGACGTCACCTCCCTCTTCCTGCGCATGCTCAGCGGGGAGTGACACGCCCTCGGCTGGTTGACTCCGCCCCAGATGGGACCGGTCCGCCGCTTCTATTGGGTGCGGGGGTTACCGGGCTCCGCCCTTGACGAGGAGCTGACAGCGAGCCCCTACGTGGTAACCCCGTCGAGCACATGTTCGATGGCGGCTCGTTGGAAAGGCCTGGTGCCCTCCCAACACCCCCTACCAACCAAGCCGGAGTGAGGACGCACACTCCCCGCGCCACCGCTGTTGCTGTTGTTGTTGTTGTTGTTGCTGAACCGTGAGGAAGAGCTGCGGGGAGGTATTGGGAGGTCCTAAACTTCCTAACGGTGCCATACAATCACATTCTGGTGCAACGAAGAGTCAGAATTAATGGAAACGAGTCCTTAACTGACATAGACTAAGAATAACTAGCAAGATGTCCTATAGTTGTCTTACATGAGATGCGGTGAACCTGGGCACGACATTTAATGGGGGAAATAGGGGGAGGTCGGGTCTACAGAGTGTTGTTTACAGAAAATGGGACTAGGGAATGGGGGATTGGGGATAGTTGGGAAGTATTGAGGAAATAGGGGAATATTTACAAGCGGATATGGATGGATGTAAATCCCATATCCGCAACAATATGAAACCAGCACAAACATAATGTGTGATTTAACAGATGAAACCATCACAAACATAATGTGTGATTTAACATATGAAACCAGGACAAACATATTGTGTGATTTAACAGATGAAACCATCACAAAAATAACATGTCATTTAACATCTGAAACTAGCACAAACATAATGTGTGATTTAACAGATGAAACCAGCACAAACATAATGTGTGATTTAACAGATGAAACCAGCACAAACATAATGTGTGATTTAACAGATGAAACCAGCACAAACATAATGTGTGATTTAACAGATGAAACCAGCACAAACATAATGTGTGATTTAACAGATGAAACCATCACAAACATAATGTGTGATTTAACAGATGAAACCAGCACAAACATAATGTGTGATTTAACAGATGAAACCAGCACAAACATAATGTGTGATTTAACAGATGAAACCAGCACAAACATAATGTGTGATTTAACAGATGAAACCAGCACAAACATAATGTGTGATTTAACAGATGAAACCAGCACAAACATAATGTGTGATTTAACAGATGAAACCAGCACAAACATAATGTGTGATTTAACAGATGAAACCAGCACAAATATAATGTGTGATTTAACAGATGAAACCATCACAAACATATTGTGTGATTTAACAGATGAAACCAGGACAAACATAATGTGTGATTTAACAAATGAAACCAGGACAAACATAATGTGTGATTTAGCATCTGAAACAGCACAAACATAATGTGTGATTTAACAGATGAAACCAGCACAAACATAATGTGTGATTTAACAGATGAAACCAGCACAAACATAATGTGTGATTTAACAGATGAAACCAGGACAAACATATTGTGTGATTTAACAGATGAAACCAGGACAAACATATTGTGTGATTTAACAGATGAAACCAGCACAAACATATTGTGTGATTTAACAGATGAAACCAGCACAAACATATTGTGTGATTTAACAGATGAAACCAGGACAAACATATTGTGTGATTTAACAGATGAAACCAGGACAAACATATTGTGTGATTTAACAGATGAAACCAGCACAAACATATTGTGTGATTTAACAGATGAAACCATCACAAAAATAACATGTGATTTAACATCTGAAACCAGCACAAACATATTGTGTGATTTAACATCTGAAACCAGCACAAACATAATGTGTGATTTAACAGGTGAAACCATCACAAACATAACATGTGATTTAACATCTGAAACCAGCACAAACATAATGTGTGATTTTACATATGAAACCAGCACAAACATAATGTGTGATTTAACATCTGAAACCAGCACAAACATAACATGTGATTTAACATCTGAAACGAGCACAAACATAGTGTGTGATTTAACATCTGAAACCAGCACAAACATAATGTGTGATTTAACAGACGAAACCAGCACAAACATAATGTGTGATTTAACAGATGAAACCAGCACAAACATAATGTGTGATTTAACATATGAAACCAGCACAAACATAATGTGTGATTTAACATATGAAACCAGCACAAACATAACATGTGATTTAACATCTGAAACGAGCACAAACATAGTGTGTGATTTAACATCTGAAACCAGCACAAACATAATGTGTGATTTAACAGATGAAACCAGCACAAACATAATGTGTGATTTAACAGATGAAACCAGCACAAACATAATGTGTGATTTAACAGATGAAACCAACACAAACATAATGTGTGATTTAACAGATGAAACCAGCACAAACATAATGTGTGATTTAACAGATGAAACGAGGACAAACATATTGTGTGATTTAACATATGAAACCAGCACAAACATAATGTGTGATTTAACAGATGAAACCATCACAAACATAATGTGTGATTTAACAGATGAAACCAGGACAAACATAATGTGTGATTTAACATCTGAAACCAGCACAAACATAATGTGTGATTTAACAGATGAAACCAGCACAAACATAATGTGTGATTTAACAGATGAAACCAGCACAAACATAATGTGTGATTTAACAGATGAAACCAGCACAAACATAATGTGTGATTTAACAGATGAAACCAGCACAAACATAATGTGTGATTTAACAGATGAAACCAGGACAAACATATTGTGTGATTTAACATATGAAACCAGCACAAACATAATGTGTGATTTAACATATGAAACCAGCACAAACATAATGTGTGATTTAACAGATGAAACCATCACAAACATAATGTGTGATTTAACAGATGAAACCAAGACAAACATAATGTGTGATTTAACAGATGAAACCATCACAAACATATTGTGTGATTTAACAGATGAAACCAGGACAAACATATTGTGTGATTTAACAGATGAAACCAGCACAAACATAATGTGTGATTTAACATATGAAACCATCACAAACATAATGTGTGATTTAACATATGAAACCAGTACAAACATAAAGTGTGATTTAACATCTGAAACCAGCACAAACATAACATGTGATTTAACATCTGAAACCAGCACAAACATAATGTGTGATTTAACATATGAAACCAGCACAAACATAATGTGTGATTTAACATATGAAACCAGCACAAACATAACATGTGATTTAACATCTGAAACCAGCACAAACATATTGTGTGATTTAACATCTGAAACCAGCACAAACATAATGTGTGATTTAACAGATGAAACCATCACAAACATAACATGTGATTTAACATCTGAAACCAGCACAAACATAATGTGTGATTTAACATATGAAACCAGCACAAACATAATGTGTGATTTAAGAGATGAAACCAGCACAAACATAATGTGTGATTGAAGAGATGAAACCAGCACAAACATAGTGTGTGACTTAACATCTGAAACCAGCACAAACATAATGTGTGATTTAACAGATGAAACCAGTACAAACATAATGTGTGATTTAACAGATGAAACCAGCACAAACATAATGTGTGATTTAACATATGAAACCAGCACAAACATAATGTGTGATTTAACATATGAAACCAGCACAAACATAACATGTGATTTAACATCTGAAACGAGCACAAACATAGTGTGTGATTTAACATCTGAAACCAGCACAAACATAATGTGTGATTTAACAGATGAAACCAGCACAAACATAATGTGTGATTTAACAGATGAAACCAGCACAAACATAATGTGTGATTTAACAGATGAAACCAGTACAAACATAATGTGTGATTTAACAGATGAAACCAGCACAAACATAATGTGTGATTTAACAGATGAAACCAGGACAAACATGTTGTGTGATTTAACATATGAAACCAGCACAAACATAATGTGTGATTTAACAGATGAAACCATCACAAACATAATGTGTGATTTAACAGATGAAACCAGGACAAACATAATGTGTGATTTAACATCTGAAACCAGCACAAACATAATGTGTGATTTAACAGATGAAACCAGCACAAACATAATGTGTGATTTAACAGATGAAACCAGCACAAACATAATGTGTGATTTAACAGATGAAACCAGCACAAACATAATGTGTGATTTAACAGATGAAACCAGGACAAACATATTGTGTGATTTAACATATGAAACCAGCACAAACATAATGTGTGATTTAACAGATGAAACCATCACAAACATAATGTGTGATTTAACAGATGAAACCAGGACAAACATAATGTGTGATTTAACAGATGAAACCAGCACAAACATAATGTGTGATTTAACATATGAAACCAGCAGAAACATAATGTGTGATTTAACAGATGAAACCAGGACAAACATAATGTGTGATTTAACAGATGAAACCATCACAAACATATTGTGTGATTTAACAGATGAAACCAGGACAAACATATTGTGTGATTTAACAGATGAAACCAGCACAAACATAATGTGTGATTTAACATATGAAACCATCACAAACATAATGTGTGATTTAACATATGAAACCAGTACAAACATAAAGTGTGATTTAACATCTGAAACCAGCACAAACATAACATGTGATTTAACATCTGAAACCAGCACAAACATAATGGATGATTTAACATATGAAACCAGCACAAACATAATGTGTGATTTAACATATGAAACCACCACAAACATAACATGTGATTTAACATCTGAAACCAGCACAAACATATTGTGTGATTTAACATCTGAAACCAGCACAAACATAATGTGTGATTTAACAGATGAAACCATCACAAACATAACATGTGATTTAACATCTGAAACCAGCACAAACATAATGTGTGATTTAACATATGAAACCAGCACAAACATAATGTGTGATTTAACATCTGAAACCAGCACAAACATAACATGTGATTTAACATCTGAAACGAGCACAAACATAGTGTGTGATTTAACATCTGAAACCAGCACAAACATAATGTGTGATTTAACAGATGAAACCAGCACAAACATAATGTGTGATTTAACAGATGAAACCAGCACAAACATAATGTGTGATTTAACATATGAAACCAGCACAAACATAATGTGTGATTTAACATATGAAACCAGCACAAACATAACATGTGATTTAACATCTGAAACGAGCACAAACATAGTGTGTGATTTAACATCTGAAACCAGCACAAACATAATGTGTGATTTAACAGATGAAACCAGCACAAACATAATGTGTGATTTAACAGATGAAACCAGCACAAACATAATGTGTGATTTAACAGATGAAACCAGGACAAACATATTGTGTGATTTAACATATGAAACCAGCACAAACATAATGTGTGATTTAACAGATGAAACCATCACAAACATAATGTGTGATTTAACAGATGAAACCAGGACAAACATAATGTGTGATTTAACAGATGAAACCAGCACAAACATAATGTGTGATTTAACATATGAAACCAGCACAAACATAATGTGTGATTTAACAGATGAAACCATCACAAACATAATGTGTGATTTAACAGATGAAACCAGGACAAACATAATGTGTGATTTAACAGATGAAACCATCACAAACATATTGTGTGATTTAACAGATGAAACCAGGACAAACATATTGTGTGATTTAACAGATGAAACCAGCACAAACAGAATGTGTGATTTAACATATGAAACCATCACAAACATAATGTGTTATTTAACATATGAAACCAGTACAAACATAAAGTATGATTTAACATCTGAAACCAGCACAAACATAACATGTGATTTAACATCTGAAACCAGCACAAACATAATGTGTGATTTAACATATGAAACCAGCACAAACATAATGTGTGATTTGACATATGAAACCAGCACAAACATAACATGTGATTTAACATCTGAAACGAGCACAAACATAGTGTGTGATTTAACATCTGAAACGAGCACAAACATAATGTGTGATTTAACAGATGAAACCAGCACAAACATAATGTGTGATTTAACAGATGAAACCAGCACAAACATAATGTGTGATTTAACAGATGAAACCAGCACAAACATAATGTGTGATTTAACAGATGAAACCAGCACAAACATAATGTGTGATGTAACAGATGAAACCAGGACAAACATATTGTGTGATTTAACATATGAAACCTGCACAAACATAATGTGTGATTTAACAGATGAAACCATCACAAACATAATGTGTGATTTAACAGATGAAACCAGGACAAACATAATGTGTGATTTAACAGATGAAACCAGCACAAACATAATGTGTGATTTAACATATAAAACCAGCACAAACATAATGTGTGATTTAACAGATGAAACCATCACAAACATAATGTGTGATTTAACAGATGAAACCATCACAAACATAATGTGTGATTTAACAGATGAAACCAGGACAAACATAATGTGTGATTTAACAGATGAAACCATCACAAACATATTGTGTGATTTAACAGATGAAACCAAGACAAACATATTGTGTGATTTAACAGATGAAACCAGGACAAACATAATGTGTGATTTAACATATGAAACCAGGACAAACATAATGTGTGATTTAACAGTGGGGTTTTGTACACAGGGTGGGGTTTGGGCGGAGAAGGAGGGCAGGGTGCAGATTAAGACGAGGAAGGGATGAAGTGTTTGCTGGACTTGCTTTCAGAACCAAATAAGATGTAATATTACATCACATAAATAATGTGATATAATAAGATATGATACATATGATGTATTGTAATATGCACGATATGATATGTTATGACATAACACAGATAATGAAGGAGCTGGGCTCCAACGCGAGTTGAAAGAATTGACGCGACCAAAGATGGAAATTCGTCCGAGTAGGTTTAATAAATGTATCACACTCGGGTACTCTGAAAAGCCCGTTTATCGGGCAGCAATATATATACACATTTATGTCGGGAAGTTTGCTCGGCAAAAGCTATACCGGGCATGCCCGGGTATCAAGGGCGAGCCTTGGAAAGGCGAGTCTGGACCTGCCCGGGCGTGTTTGGCTGCGGCCTGGCAAGTCGAGGCTGGGCGTGCCCGGGCGCTCTGGACGAGCACTGGAAAGGCGATAGCGGGCATGCCCGGACGCTCTGGGCGAGCCCTGGAAAGGCGATAGCGGGCATGCCCGGGAAAGACGAGACCGGGCGTGCCCGGGAGGTTCGGGCGTGCCCGGGAACAGTGAGTCCGGGCATGCCCGGGAGAGGCGCGTCTGGCCGTGTTCTGGCCGGTGCAAGGCGATTGTGTGCATCCAGCGGTAACCGCTACACACACCCCTCCAGAATCGACCTACACCGGCAGGGTCAATTTAAGGGGGGTCCGGATGACCCGGCCGAAGCGACCCCTGGAGGGTCATGGGGAGGGGTCCGACGTGGTGGTGGGTGGTCGAGCGGGGGGAACTGTGGACGGGGGGCGGCCTCGCCGCGGAGGAAGGGCCAACCGTGGTGGTCGGTCGACGTCCATGTGCGCCGGTTTGAGGCGGTCCACAGAAATCCGGTCCGGCCGGCCGCCGAAGTCGACGATGAAAGACTTGTCGCCCCGTCGCAGGACCCGGAAGGGCCCGTCGTACGGCGGCCGGAGTGGCCCCCGGTGCGCGTCATGACGCACAAAGACGTACTCCGCTGTGCGAAGCGCCGGGGGGACGTAGGACTGGGGGCCACCGTGGCGGGACGTCGGCACGGGGGCAAATCGTCGGGCAGCCTCCTGGAGGTCCGAGCGCTGGCGAGCGGCGGACCAGGGACTGGTAGCGTCGGGCACGAATTCGCCCGGGACGCGGAGCGGCTGGCCGTAGACGAGCTCGGCGGCGGACGCCTGGAGGTCTTCCTTGGGGGCCGTGCGAAGGCCCAAAAGGACCCACGGCAGCCGGTCGGCCCAACCGTCGTCCTGAAGGCCGGCCATGAGTGCGGCCTTCATGGAGCGGTGAAACCGCTCGCACAACCCATTGGCTTGGGGGTGGTAGGCCGTGGTGCGGTGCAGCGTGACCCCCAACGAACGGGCGACCGCGCCCCAAAGCTCAGACGTGAACTGTGGGCCGCGGTCGGACGAGATGTCCGCTGGTGCGCCGAAGCGCGTGACCCAGGTGGCGATGAATGGCTGCGCCACGTCGGCGGTGGTGGTGGAGGTGAGGGGCACGGCCTCCGGCCACCTGGTGGTCCTGTCCACCATGGTGAGCAGGTGGGTGAACCCCCGCGAGGGGGGCAGGGGACCCACCCGGTCCACGTGGACGTGGTCGAAACGCCGTTCAGGCACGGCGAAAGGTGCCAGTGGGGCCTGGGTGTGGCGGTGGACCTTGGCTCGCTGGCAGGCCGTGCAGGCGTTGGCCCAGTCGCGGATGTTTCGTTGAAGGCCGTGCCAGACGAAACGCGCCGACACCAGCTTCTGAGAAGCTTTCCGGCCCGGGTGAGAAAGGCCGTGGATGGAGGCGAAGATGCGGCGCTGCCAGGAAACGGGCACGATGGGGCGAGGCTGGCCCTGGGAGACGTCACAGAGCAGGACGGTGCCCGCGAAGGGGATGTCGGCCAGGCGGAGGCCCGTGTCCGCCGCACGGAGTGCCTGCACCGAGGCGTCGGTGGTCTGGTCGGCCGCCATGAGCGCGAAGTCCATGCCGAGGTGGACCGCGTTCGCGCTGGCCCGCGAAAGGCAGTCGGCCACGGCGTTGTCTTTGCCGGCGACGTGCCGGATGTCCGTGGTGAACTCCGACACGGCGGAGAGGTGGCGCTGCTGGCGGGCCGACCACGGCTCCGTGACCTTAGCCATTGCGTAGACCAACGGCTTGTGGTCGATGAAAGCCGTGAACGGGCGGCCCTCCAGGAGGTGTCGGAAATGGCGAACGGCCAGGAATAGCCCGAGCAGCTCGCGGTCGAACGTGCTGTAGTTTAACTCGTTCGGCCGGAGTTGCCGGCTGAAAAAAGCGAGTGGCTGCCAAACCCCGTCCACCCATTGCTCATGGACGGCACCCACCGCGTAGTTGGAGGCGTCCGTAGTGAGGGCGATGGGCGCGTTGAGCACCGTGTGAGCCAGCAGTGTTGCGTCGGCGAGGGCCCGTTTGGCGCTGGCGAAGGCCGCGTCCATGGCCGCGGACCAAACAATGTCATGCTTGGCCGGCTTGCCCCAGAGGGCCTCGTAAAGGGGCCGCATGAGCTGAGCAGCGCGGGGCACGAATCGGTGATAAAAATTCACCATGCCGAGGAACTCTTGGAGGGCCTTGATGGAACGGGGACGCGGGAACGTGGTGATGGCCTCGACCTTGGTCGGCAGCGGCACGGCCCCGCTCTTGGTGATGCGGTGGCCCAAATAGTCAACGGTCGTCGCGCCGAAGTGGCATTTGACCGGGTTGACAATTAAGCCGTGCTCGCTGAGGCGACCGAACAGTGTTCGGAGGTGGAGGAGGTGCTCGGCGCGGGACGTGCTGGCGACGAGGATGTCGTCCAGATAGACGAAAAGAAACGGCAGGTCGCACAGCACGCCGTCCATCAAGCGCTGGAACGCCTGGGCCGCGTTCTTGAGGCCAAACGGCATCGGCAAAAATTCGAACAGGCCGAACGGCGTGATGACGGGCGTCTTCGGGACGTCGGCCGCCCGGACAGGTACCTGGTGGTAGCCCCGTATCAGGTCAATTTTCGAAAAGATGACCCGTCCCGCCAAACGGGCGGAAAAGTCCTGAATATGCGGGATCGGGTACCTGTCGGGGGTGGTAGCGTCATTGAGATGGCGGTAGTCGCCACACGGGCGCCATCCACCCCCCGGCTTTGGCACGATGTGCAGTGGCGAGGCCCACATGCTATCGGAGCGCCGCACGATGCCGAGGTGCTCCAACGCGTCGAATTCGGCCTTCGCCACGGCGAGCTTGGCTGGGTCGAGGCGGCGGGCCCTGGCGTAGACCGGCGGGCCCGTAGTGGGTATGTGGTGCTCGATCCCATGCCGCACCACGACGGCCGAAAACGTCGGGAAGTTTGCCCGGCAAAAGCTATACCGGGCATGCCCGGGTATCAAGGGCGAGCCTTGGAAAGGCGAGTCTGGACCTGCCCGGGCGTGTTTGGCTGCGGCCTGGCAAGTCGAGGCTGGGCATGCCCGGACGCTCTGGACGAGCACTGGAAAGGCGATAGCGGGCATGCCCGGACGCTCTGGTCGAGCCCTGGAAAGGCGATAGCGGGCATGCCCGGACGCTCTGGGCGAGCCCTGAAAAGGCGATAGCGGGCATGCCCGGACGCTCTGGGCGAGCCCTGGAAAGGCGATAGCGGGCATGCCCGGGAAAGACGAGACCGGGCGTGCCCGGGAGGTTCGGGCGTGCCCGGGAACAGTGAGTCCGGGCATGCCCTGGAGAGGCGCGTCTGGCCGTGTTCTGGCCGGTGCAAGGCGATTGTGTGCATCCAGCGGTAACCGCTACAATAACATAATTAAATATAATCCAATTTTTGATGAAACCTAGTTTGGAAACATTCAGATTTGTAAAGAAAAATGTGGATTCAGAGCTTTCACCTTGGTTTTTGCATTTCTTCTGGAAGATATAGAATCCAACAGTGAGGAGAACAAGAAGTAGAACAATGCTGAGGAGAGTTGTCCAGAGAACCAGTCTCCAGGAGACTTTTTGTGATTTTTGTTCGAAGGTCACATATTTGTGATCCTCTCCATGCATGTTCTGTACCAGGCACTTGAACTTCCCTTCAATCAGTTTGTTTGTGATGATCAAACCACTCATGAAATTTTGTGTTTTTTTTGGATACATTTCATCAACTCCCACTTGGCTTGCATTCAGATTGAGTCCTTGAGGGCTCCACCAGGTGATGTTTGGTTCCGGCTTGGCCTCGGCCTCACAGAACAGTTTCCAGGAGTTGCTGGAGTTCACAAACGCTCTTGAGATGTTCAGGATCTTCGGACGCACTGTGGGATCACGGGGTCATGTTTATACACCATATACCGTGGTACATGATACATACATGTACCGTAACATACAATCTATATGATAAGGAAAGTAATATTATTAAAATTGAATTGTCATTTGATATCATGATTATTTCATTTCAATTAAGATGGAAATGTTTATCCCTGATAGTTTCACCCTCACATTATTTTCCCAATCCATTGAAATATCCAGACTTTCCTGAATCTGATCTCCTCCCTCTCGGTTATCGACCAACCATTGAGGATTTGTTTTATCTGCAAATTTGGAAATCTGAACCTTTTCCTCATTATCAAAATAATTTTTTTGTAAATTCGAAAAAATATAACGACACTCTTCAACATCACGACGTCGACCGATATGCTTCCTCCCACAGTATTACATCATTATACATACGTGTACGAAGTTTGATTTCAATCCATTCAGCTGTTTTGAAGTATCACAATTTTACCCGACATGACCTCTGACCTCACCAAAATTAAAAATCACCTCACTCCTCACCGTTGATGCCAAAATCTAATCAGTTAAACTTTGCATAATAATATATATTCTTACAAAGTTTGGTCAAAATCCCATCACTTGTTCACAAGTTAAAAGAGTAACATAATTTTTACTTAACATGACCTCTGACCTTTCACCTAATAATGCCATAGTCTAATCAGTTCATCTTTGCATAATAATATATAATCTTACAAAGTTTGGTCAAAATCCCATCACTTGTTCACAAGTTAAAAGAGTAACATAATTTTTACTTAACATGACCTCTGACCTTTCACCTAATAATGCCATAGTCTAATCAGTTCATCTTTGCATAATAAAATATAATCTTACAACGTTTGGTCAAAATTCCATCACTGGTTCACAAGTTGGCATGGCAACATAACTTTTACTTAACATGACCTCTGACCTTTCACCTAATAATGCCATAATCTAATCATTTCATCTTTGCATAATAATATATAATCTTACAAAGTTTGGTCAAAATCCCATCACTTGTTCACAAGTTAAAAGAGTAACATAATTTTTACTTAACATGACCTCTGACCTTTCACCTAATAATGCCATAATCGAATCAGTTCATCTTTGCATCATATATACTTCTACCAAGTTTGTTCAAAATCCCATCACTTGTTCACAAGTTGGCATTGCAACATAAATTTTACTTAACATGTCCTCTGACCTTTGACCTCTTGACCCCAAAATATAATCAGTTCATCTTTACCTAATTCCACATACCTGTACCAAATGTGACTAAGATCCCTTCAGCCATTCTCAAGTTATTGCAGAAACGAAAACCTATCAGGACGGACAGATAGATGGACGGACCGACGGACAACCCAAAGACATAATGCCTCCGGCGACTTCGTCCTTTGGCGAAGGTGACAATTGGTAAAGCCGTGTTTAATACCTTAAATATTTATATTTGTATAATTGGATCCACATCTGATCCATATTTAACTTCTCCAACATCGTCGCCACAACTTAAGTTAAACTAACGAGTCTGTCGTTCTCTGATTCCTCTCCTGATCCGTTTATTAAATAAAGGTGTAACATTTACGACTTGATAAACCTCTGGTACCTGTCCTGACCATTCGTGTTCTCATAATAAACATTTTTATTATTGTTATTCATTATTTTACAATATAAAACGATAATCCTCATTGTGATTATAATCTGGAATATAATGTGGGAACTTACCATCGACCTGAAGATTTGTTCTTCTGCTTTCGCCGATTGAACATCCATCTTTTTTTCCATTTGATTTTGTCCATTCAAACCGAAACTGATACCTTTCCTGATCCTCCATCGTCAGGTTTCTGATTCTCACCGACCCATCACCTTCACCTGGGTTCCCTGCAGGTTCGATCCTCCCTTTAAAATCATCAGCTGTATCGTTTGAGGAACTGTTATAAACTAAATTTTGTTTTGGGTTGTGTCTATTCCCTTTATTTTTGTACAAAACCAAATATAAATCTTTGAAGGTGTTTTGTTTAATGTGATTAAACCGACAGGGAAGAATCACCTCCTCGCCCCTTATACCGATCACCTCTTGTTGTGCACAAACTTTAAATATAAACACTCCACCTTTTTCCACATTTGTGCAGTTATTCGTTGCATAGATTTCTTGTGCTGTCGGAAATGTAAATAACAATATCAGTTACACACATGATATACATTATGCATAAACTATATAAACAATGAAGGTGAATGTCACACATTACATACATTATGCATAAACTATATAATCAATGAAAGTGAATGTCACACATTATATACATTATGTATAAACTATATAAACAATGAAGGTGAATGTCACACATTCTACACATTATGTATAAACTAGATAAACAATGAAGGTGAATGTCACACATTATATACATTATGCATAAACTATATAAACAATGAAGGTGAATGTCACACATTACATACATTATGCATAAACTATATAAACAATGAAAGTGAATGTCACACATTATATACATTATGTATAAACTATATAAACAATGAAGGTGAATGTCACACATTCTACACATTATGCATAACCTAGACAAACAATGAAGGTGAATGTCACACATTATATACATTATGTATAAACTATATAAACAATGAAGGTGATTGTCACACATTATATACATTATGCATAAACTAGCTAAACAATGAAGGTGAATGTCACACATTATATACATTATGTATAAACTAGATAAACAATGAAGGTGAATGTCACACATTACATACATTATGTATAAACTAGATAAACAATGAAGGTGAATGTCACACATTATTTACATTATGTATAAACTATATAAACAATGAAGGTGAATGTCACACATGATATACATTATGCATAAACTATATAAACAATGAAGGTGAATGTCACACATGATATACATTATGTATAAACTATATAAACAATGAAGGTGAATGTCACACATTATATACATTATGTATAAACTAGATAAACAATGCAGGTGAATGTCACACATTATATACATTATGCATAAACTATATGAACAATGAAGATGAATGTCACACATTATATACATTATGCATAAACTATATAAACAATGAAGGTGAATGTCACACATTATATACATTATGTATAAACTACATAAACAATGAAGATGAATTTCACACATTATCTACATTATGCATAAACTATATAAACAATGAAGGTGATGGTCACACATTATATACATTATGCATAAACTATATAAACAATGAAGGTGAATGTCACACATTATATACATTATGCATAAACTATATAAACAATGAAGGTGAATGTCACACATTATATACATGATGCATAAACTATATAAACAATGAAGTTGATGGTCACACATTATATACATTATGCATAAACTATATAAACAATGAAGGTGAATGTCACACATTATATACATGATGCATAAACTATATAAACAATGAAGGTGAATGTTTGGTAAATAATTTGTAAACAAAAAATAAGTTTCGAATTTTAATGTTTGATAAAAGGAAATGGATGCTGGTGGGATAGTCTTGAGGTATGCATTCTCATCTTTCTGTCCTGGGTATGAATCCCGACCCAGGTATGAACTGTCATCAAGGTGTTTCACAGGTAGGGTGATTGATCAATGTGTGTCGGCAATCGGATGGATATTAAACTGGGAATCCCACCTTCCATAATTAGTTGGTGAACATTAATGACCCCACAATGTGCTTCATGAAGTGGAGGTGAGTTATCACCGGCACCCTGAACAAATTACAAATTCCTACCCTGATTGACTGCTGGGAAGGCAATGGCAAACCACCCAGGATAACCTTGCCAATCAAATTCTTTGACAGAACCATCGTTATGTAAGGCGTACAGTACATCATCCTTGTCGTTCTGCTCCTCGTCATCCTCATCATCTATCTATAATTCCAGCAATCTCTGTGTGTATGTTTGTATGTTTGTATGTTCGTATGTTTGTATGTTTGTATGTTTGTATGTATGTTTGTCTGTGACCGCTGTTTCTCGACAACTACCGGTCCGATATACTTGAAACTTGCCAGATATATTGCTGGGGACCCGAGGATGTGCCTTTTCAAGGTTTTAAATTAATCGCAGAAGTAGTTACCGAGCTATGTCCAAAAAACGATTCAACCAATCAGAGAGCAGCGAGCTATCACGTGTGCCGAACGTGGCGAACAGACTCTGCCTCGGATGGCACATTTGAGAGCGTATTCATTTATTTCCCGTCGGCAAACTATGTTGGCGCTATGTTGGCGTTAAACGATGTTTTAAAACTAATTAAAACTAATTTGCGATTCTTTCGCTTTCCTGCGATATGCGACCTTCCGGACAGTCAAATGAGGACGTCACTTCCGGACTTACGTAGCGGCGAGCGGGCGCCATTTGGAGGAGCTGGGAGGACTCAGTCGTGATAGAGTGAGCCTGAGTGAGTATATCAAGACAAGAACAAGATCTAGAAGGAGGTATGTACGGTGCGATTCATATAATATATTGTTTAGTTATCGTCGATGAGGAATTTGGGGGCCCGATTAACTGCAGCGCCATCCGAGCTGCGGCGTCGGGACGATACATTCATTGTACGGTAACATCACGCACTTACGGGCACGTCCTATATATATAGTACGGGCATGCCCTCGTCTATCTATAATTCCAGTAATCTCTGTGTGTGTGTACGTGACCGCTGTTTCTCGACAACCACGGGTCCGATATACTTGAAACTTGCCAGGTATATTGCTGGGGACCCGAGGATGTGCCTTTTCAAGGTTTGAAATTAATCGGACAAGTAGTTACCGAGCTATGGCGATTTAGCCGTTCGCCGTTCGCTTTGGCTTTGCGAATGGACCAAACCATTTCATGTAAATAGAGGGGGGGGGGTTCTACCGTACTCGCAAGCCGTTCGCTTTGGACCAAACCATTTCATGTAAATAGAGGGGGGGGGGGGGATTGTCACCGTACTCGCAAGCCGTTCGCTTTGGCTTTGCGAATGGACCAAACCATTTCATGAAAATAGAGGGGGGGGGGGGGGATTGTCACCGTACTCGCAAGCCGTTCGCTTTGGCTTTGCGAATGGACCAAACCATTTCATGTAAATAGAGGGGGGGGGGGATATCATTTTAGATATATATATAGTACGGGCATGCCCTAGTTCTTGTAATTTCGATAATGTCAACTCGATTCTCCAAGATGCCGATAAAATGGGTCGTGATATCCGGATGTACGTCCACAGGATCGCCCGGTCTTAGAGGTTTCAATTTCGTATCTGAGGGCTCCAATGAGGGCCTCCCAGAGAATCAGGGGGGCTCCAATGGGGCCTCCCAGAGAATCAGGGGGGCTCCAATGGGGGGCTCCCAGAGAATCAGGGGGGCTCCAATGGGTGGTCTCCCAGAGAATCAGGGGGGCTCCAATGGGGGTCTCCCAGAGAATTAGGGGGCTCCAATGGGGGCCTCCCAGAGAATCAGAGGGGCTCCAATGGGGGGCTCCCAGAGAATCAGGGGGGCTCCAATGGGGACCTCCCAGTGAATCATAGGGGCTCCAATGGGGGGCTCCCAGAGAATCAGGGGGGCTCCAATGGCAGCTTCCCAGAGAATCAGGGGGGCTCCAATGGGGGTATCCCAGAGAATCAGGGGGCTCCAATGGAGGCCTCCTGAAGAATCAGAGGGGCTCCAATGGGGGTCTCCCAGATAATGACAGGGGGCCTCCCAGAGAATTCAGCGACATTTGTGATGTTGTAAATATATGATCGTCATCAAACTATATAATGTCAATAATAATAATAAACTATATAATGTCAATAAACTTTGAACAATGAACTAATGAACTAATGAACTAAAAATGAACTAAATGAACTAATTTGAACTAATGAACAATAAAACACTCAGTTATTCTTTCAAACAAAATGAACGTTTGTAACAAATGTGGGGGTCGAGGAGGAAAGTGGGAAATTTAACAAATAACTTACCTGTTGGGACAGACCCCAAGATCATCATCATCAGAGCGCAAAAAATGTGAAAGATCATTGTATTAACTCTGAAGGGAGAAGAAGATCCTCGAGTTGGTGCTATGAGATTGGTCCCTGAGATCAGAGATTATGAACCCAGTACCGAGTTCCAGATCCCGATATCAAACACTCCCGATAACACTAAGAACACTTGTGGGTAATTCACTTCACATGCAATCAGAACGTTCCACAATCTCCTCCCACAAGGGGGCGGAGCTTGAACGATATCGAGGAGATTCGAAACACCAACAAATACAAAAATATTTACATCACACTGTACTTGTAGATCAACACACTTATTGTTATTTATTTAATACCGTGATTATTAACTTTGTACACAACAATGCAATAATGTATAATTGTTTTAATTGTATTTCTGAATGAGGTGAGTAAATCTTTCTTTCTGTTGCTTGTTCTGAGAAATACAGAAAAAGAGAAGGAACTAATAGGTTTTGTGTTCATAGTTTGAGGAACTTAAAAAGAAAATGGTTTTACATTATGTTCACACATACAGGTTCACATCATACAGGTGCACAAACACATTTATCACATGAATCCATTTTATATGTACACCTGTATCACTGTATCGCCAGGTTTCACTCGAAAAAACAACAATACGTCTCAATATGAATCATGATAATCCTGATTAATAGTCTGGATAATCATCTCTCTCATTTCTCCATGTTTTGTTTTACTTTAATCTCATTTCAACCTTGTGGGAGGGTCACGTGGGTGTAAGGTGAGCCACCTTTTGGTGATGTTGATCTGGGGTTCAAGGTATCGAATTTACAAAGATGACATATATCTTGTTTTAAATAGCAAGTACAAGTGCACAGTTTGTGAGCACTGATTGTGAGCGTCCACTTATAAGGACAGTTTTCCTTTGAAGTGGTCGTGGCATCATATTTTCAAAATGTCCGCCAGGTGGGCTGAGGTTACGTTTTCACCTGTTTGTTTGTCTGTGAGAATGATATCTCAAAAAGTTGTGCAGAAGTTATGACAAAACTTGTTGGATGAGTTGCTCAGGTGACAAGAACAAGCCGGTTAGATTTTGGTTCAGGTCAGCAGATCTCGCCTATCAGTGGGATACAAAAGGTAAACTGTTCAACCTGGTGGAGGTATGCGCTCTACAGAGTGCTGTTCTAGCTTTACTTTATGTGTTGTCTGATCTGCTCGTCCACCTGTACCAACGACCCCCCTGACAACCTCAAACCCCTAAAACGTTTGTTCTCCTGCTCTTCCATGAGCCTCAACCTTTAATTATAAATATTGCTTTACAAGGTTGGTCCAGGTCTTCAGTTCCTCCCATTTGGAGTGTTCATTGATTTTAAATGAGAAGATTTTTTGTTGAAGAAGATTTTTTAAAATGATGTTCGATTGTACCAATTATGGGAAACCATCAACCTTACTCAGGATTTACTACTTTAATTAACCTTTTACAGATCCTCCATGATTCAGCACCTCTACAGCTCCTTTCCCTTCCTCAACATTCACCATTTATATTCACAATAATTGTGTTTAATTCCATAACCTATGAAGTAGAGGATTGGTTAACAATAAATAATTTATGTGTGAATATATAGATATAGCACCAACTGTGATATGTCATTTCAAACCCTCGCACAAGTTGATGTAAATCTGCCTTGAATCGAGATGCTCCTTCCAGCACCTCCTAACTTGATCAAATTGTTAAATAAAAAACCCGTTTAGTTGAAGCAGCCAATCAGGTGAAAGGATTTCGGTCACGTGATCGATTACGATATTTAAAATGGCAGCCTGCACTGAATCAACACCGTCGAACTGGTGTATAAGGGGGAACAAACTAAGTTCACATGATATGATTACATTTTCTGATTCCTTGTTCCAAAACTGGTAAAGCAATCTCAGGATACCTTCATCTTAAAGAACATGAGTGTCTCAAAACCAAGCACATACGGGATATGTCAAACAAAAACAGCAGAGGAAGGAGGAAACGAACAAACTCTGTTGTGTGGTTTGTGAGTGTTGCAATGTTTTATCTTTTTATTTTGAATACAGGAGTTCAGGCTCAAGGAGGAACTAAAGGACTGAGGGCCCAAGTTCACAGGTAACAGAGCGTCCAATGTGGAATATGCAGGTAAATTAAAAAATTCGACGAAGACGCCATTTTGTCTTTCGGTGGTTTCGTCAAAAAACGAACTTGTGGTTTAGAAATAAGACAACTTCATGGGGTTTATATTTCAAATGGTTTCACAATATGGAACACGAAAGCAGAGACAAACAAGTATTGTGAAATTACCTCCACCGGAAAACCCAACAAAGAAGTTTGTGCAAGAATGCGGATCTGATGCCATGAAGAATGTTGTGCAGTTTATTTTTTGTCAATTATCAAGGAGTTAATAATTTTTTTAATTTTTTTTCTCTATTTAGGATGTGGAGGATTTTCAAAGATGAGGACCTTGAAATGCCAATGAAATATTCCCTCCACCACAAGGTCTTCGCAATCCATGGAGTGACACATGTTCATTCTGTGAAGGCAAGCCAGTTCACATCTAGACGATTGCAGACAAAATAAAGAATACCGAGTTGATGACTGAAGTGGACCATGAGATGATTGTGTCGTTCTGGGATCGTCCCTTCGTCCATGTGTAATCCATAATATAATTTTATCCTTCCTCTTTTCAATTCAAACTTCCTCTCTTTTATTCCTTAATCAAATTAATTTATACCAATTTTATAGTCCTTGTCGAGGCCAGGCCTTAAATGAAAGAGCTGCATTGATATTAAAGTGAAGAAAGAGAGCATTGCCTAAGAGTTTATGAGGAAGTTAAAAAAAAATCTGCTTTTTGAAAAGGGGAAGATCATAAGTGTTGAGAAATACATGGGAAGGTAAAGAGTTCCAGAATTTGGCAGTGGAAAGGAAGAAACAAACATAATACCGGCCTACCCTTGAGTTGCCAATGGCCACACAATAATCCTGTGATGTAGTGTCTTGTTGGGTATTCCATGGTCTTGCTCATGGTGGGGTTACGCACACAGCAAGTTCTTGGGAGCAGAAACCAAAGTAATATCTGGAGAAAAGAGAAAGAGAGACAACTTTGCGGCGTAGTTCCAGCGGGTCAAGTTTTGAGGTCACATATTGGGAGAGTTGATAAGTCAGATTACTTTGGATTCAATTCTGTCCAATAAGTATGCGGAGCTAGAACTGCCCCAGATGTGAAAGCAGTACTCTATACAAGGACTAATCAATCCTTTATATAGTTGAAGCAACTGTTGAAAGAAGAAGAATCTTCCACATTTGAATAGGACTCCTGGTTTATTAGAGGCAGACCTAGCTATTTGTGTAATGTGTGGATTCCCGGATAAATGTGTTGTTAGGGTAATACCTAGTAGGTTTATTGTATCACATGGTGTAATTGTGGAGACTTCAAACGAGATTGGAGAGTTGAGAGAAGTTTTGGAGTGAAAGATGGGAAGAAATTGAGTTTTAGAAGTATTAAACCCAACTTGATTACATTTGCTTCATTGGGAAATCTCGTACAAATCCAAATTTAAAGAGGTGGCTGTGATTAAACGAGATGTAGATCGAGTGGGGGAAGATGTGGCAGATGGGAAAACATGGAGGAATGTAATATTGGGGCATCAGCATACAATTGCATTTGGTTATTTGTAGAAGAAAGAAGGTCATTGATATTTTACCTCAATCATTCATTTACCACACCCATACCCTTAAATATTTTGCAAACACAATTTGTAGATGGTTTTGAAGCACGTGTTTGATTGAAATATCGTTAGTCAGACCATGATTTCCGGTCAGGGTTCAGTGGAGAAGATTCTGATCATGATGTGATTTCCAACACCGGAGTTCATGTTCCATCTTCTCACGAGAACCTTCTGTGTCGAAATTTTCCTTTTTGGTCAGGTCAGTCTTTTGGAATGCCACCGGTAACATGTAACCCAGTGCTGCCTGCCCCATGAAATGGAACCGACACTCCTCACTGGCTTTGCTGGTGAAGATGGTGACTGTTGCACCTGCCAGGACTAAAAACAACACCTGACAAAGATTGAATGTGCTAACATAGGGAGCCAATGGCTATTCAGTAAGAAGATGGTGCTCCTAAAAAACACCCATCCAGATTGGACAGGTTCGAGTCACAGCAAAAACTTTGAAAAAATTGGTTGTGCTGCTTCCTTGCTTGACGTTCACATTTAAAAGGATAAAACTCAGAGAATCCCCATCGGTTGGCATCCATCGGGAGGACGAAATTCCCGCTGAGTACGGTGAGAAAAGAGGTGCCATTGTTAATTGTTGTGATGTCACTGGTACCCAGAGTATCCCAGGAAGTGACGGCAGTAACAGCACTTCCCCTAAGCTCAGCGACTGTGTTGTGTTTGTTTGGCAGTATGTCCATTTGTGTGTGTGCGGGTGTCTCAGCTCAATTACATGCTTTAGACCAGGGGTCGGCAACCTTTTTGACATGAAGTGCCAGTTTGAAATGTTCTTGTTAATTAGTGTGCCATATCAACATTAAGTTTAACATTAAGTTTAATTTTGACACCACATCAAAAAAATATTTCCAAGACATGGAATTTTATTCCATCCATATCGGCTACATGCATAGCAACAACATTTTAAAGAAACATTTACCGAACATCTACCGAACCTGAACCGCTTCACTGCAATTCCTGTGGGAAATGTGAGCGGGAGGCCATACCATCAATCAAACTAAACAAGCATTCTGAGTATTGCGCTGCAATACATGTCCCCTACCGGCATTGGGTAGCACTGTCATAGAAGACAGTATTATGACTCACCGCACTCCAAATTATAGTCTGGAAAACTGTTGGGGAAATTACCAAAGTTCAAAGTGCCATAACTTTGTCAAAAATGATCGAAACGTCGTGAAGTTCGAACTTGATCTGTAACTTGTCATGACGAAACCATGTACCAAGTTTGAAATCATTAGCATTAAGAGTTTAGAAGAAAAAAAAGTCCGGAAAGCTGTTCTTTGCATGACGGACTGACGGATCGACAGACTGACAGACGGAGGGACGGAGTGCAAACCTATAGTCCCCTACGGTGTATACCGGTAGGGGACTAATAAGACAGGTCGCGTGTTACGAGAAAAACTACTATCCCCATTTTCCTTACTACCACCCCATAAAAAAAACTCAAAATAATGACGAGATCAATATTAAAACGCAGAAGGCAGCCTGAATGATAACAAAGAGTGGAGATGCAACCGCTGACCACCGGATGTTAACAGCACAGCCGCTCTTACATCACCTCAGGTTGCCGCAAACGGCATATCGGAAGGCACCAATCCTGCATCTCCTGTTTTATATCTGCGATTTTTATACAATTCAGAATAATGATGATTAATAATATTAAAACGAAGAAACCAGTCCGAATAATAATAATGAGTGGAGATGCAGCCTCGGACCATCTGCTGTGAACAACACCACTGTTCTTACAGCACATCCGGTTGCCGCAAATATTGTGTTTGAATGCGCCAGGCCGGCCTTGCTTTCCAATAAAGAACATCTCATGTTGTGCATCTTTGATTATTATTCCAGTAATAGAATTTGGAATTGGAATGGTGACTCTGCTCTGATCCATCTACCTCATCACCCTGCACAATCACACCGGAATACTGTTATAGTGCAACACGCGCAACAGCCAATGGCTGTTCAAGAGGTGATTTGGCATGCAGCGGAGAGGGCACTGCTTTCGCCAGTGTGCCAATGACTACGCTGCCGCGTGCCAATGGTGGCACGCGTGCCTAAGGTTGCCGACCCCTGCTTTAGACCATGTGTTAAATAAAGAAATAACTTTGTCCTTTTTTTTTTGGTCCATAAACTCACCTGAATATCACAAACTAATGGGTTTCTCCACCATATGAATAATGTTCTTTTCTGCTGTGGATTCCGTTTTTCATCCCTTCCTGAGTCAGGGCCAGTAACCTGCAAATTTTAGATGTTTTTGATGATGAACTTTGTTGTTGTGCAGGAGTGAATGGTGTGATGGTCGTGTCGATTTGGTTGCTGAGTTTGCGTCTTGTAATTCATCTTTCCTCTTTTCTGGGTCATTTGTGACTTGTGTTTGTGTAATGGTCCATGAGGATGTTAGCTCATTGTTTTTCTGATGGTATTGTGGTGTTCCTGGTGATTAAAATCTTCCGAGGAAACAGATTTCCGAACGAGCTTTATCTCCGAGGCGTTCAGTCAAAAAAATGACAGTATTCTTTACACACGAGGGAAAGGAGAATGACAAACTTACCTGGACGGCCTCCACCCGACGTCTTCACATCTGGATATGTTAACTCAAACAACACGGAATTAAAATGGACAAAAATACCAGATTTTTAAACAAAATGCCGGTCACAAAGAAAACACGATAAAACTATATTCCTAATTGGAGCGTTCCCAGACAGACCCGAATACAGACAAAGGATAAAATAACTGAAAATAAATATGTGTTATTTCGTGGGCACTTAGCTCAAATTGTCTGGTGTATCTCATCAGGAATCGGCAAAGATCATCTGAGGCCTCCAAGTCTTTGCGCGCGAAACGCACTCGTTGGCGCAAAGTAGGCCTCGCGTGCGGCCCGCTCACTCCTGGCTCCACGCACGAAGCGAACAACCTTGGTGTGCAGCTCACTCCCCCAGCCGTGCTTGTCCTCACGATCTCTGCATGGAAACCGCAGCTCTCCGTCCGCAGTTCCGCCTCCTCA
Organism: Myxine glutinosa; assembly: GCF_964187855.1. Classification (NCBI taxonomy): domain Eukaryota; kingdom Metazoa; phylum Chordata; class Myxini; order Myxiniformes; family Myxinidae; genus Myxine; species Myxine glutinosa. The sequence goes on along the minus strand of NC_136265.1, from coordinate 138,662,917 downwards.
CGATCACTCGCAAGATGTCAGAACACGACCGTTCGCGATTAAGCTTCCTTGCTCAAGAGCAATAGCGACCGTTCACCAATAGATCCCAAAACGAGAAGAACCAAAAGGACGTCAATGCTGAGAGAGATAAAATGTCGTTGCTGAGAGAGCTTTTCGGCGACCATTCACCAAAAAAGTCCGGACCCACGAGAGTTGAGAAAATGTCGCCTTCATCACTCGTTCCAAAATGAGAAAGGAAAATGTCCGCCGTTCCAACATTTTGTATGCGCGGCTCTGACGTCATCCGTGCCTGCTTCACCAATCCCATAATCCCATCATACCTAGCGCTGTGCCAATCAAATCCCGGTCCAATCACTGCCCTTCGGGGCGTGGCTCATGGCCCTGCCTGTGCCTCTGCGCTCACCAAGTCGGTGTTATCAGCGATAGTGCTTGATGCTTGGGTTCCGGTTGGTTTTTAATTCGTGTGGTTAATGGCCGATTTCTGGCTAGGTGTCTGTAGTGCGGTGTAATAAGGAACACAGTAAAAGATGACAGAGGCAATTACAAACAGGGAATTAATTACCCACAATCCCTTGCTAATTAACAATCCCCACCCCTCTGATGGGGACGAAGATACAAGCTTACCCGACATCCGGTCTACACAAATTTCCTACTTATGATAAATCGAGGTTTCTTGTTCTTCCCGACAGTCGGAGCACACTACCTATGCAATCTACCTGGGCGAAGGTATCCCGACCCCCAACAAACATAACCGTATATTGTCTATGGTAGTTGTGGCTGCACGTGAGGGTGTTATTCCGATGTTGGAGTTTTTGATGCTGTTCATGGATTTGTACAAGTGGTTGGTAGTGGTTTAGTGTTTGTAGAAAGGAGCACCAGTTTGGTGTTTTTTCACCAGTATTTTATTGTTGATTTCTGTGTTTCGTGTTTGAATCCTTTTTGCTATGTCTGGTGCTAGGGTGTTGATGTGTTTTATTTTAGATTGTCTCGTTCGTTGTTGGATGAGGTGTGCGATTTCTGGTGAGTAGTTGGGGTTGTATTTTTTTATATTGCTCGTTGGAATGTATTTGGTAGCTGCGGTTGTAATGATATTGAACTGTTTGATGTGGATGTTCATGGTCGTGATGTTGTTATTTTTGAAATGTTGGAATTTTTGTTGTGTCGTGCTCAAAGTTGTCCCACTTTGTTATTTTGTAATTGGTGAAAGTTTTTTTTTTTGTGTGTTGATGTCTATAGTTGTGTTTGTGGTAATCATGACAGGTAGGTGATCTGACGAGAGTTGTACTGTTGCGCTGTGGTCCACATGGTTGTCGTACAAAGTGATTGAGAATGTTATTGTTGTTGTTGTTCTCCTCTCTGCTTCCTCTCTGTTTAACTTCTGATTTGTCTTTTCTTTTCTTTTCTTCTCAGGACTTTCATCATTTTTTTTCTTTACATTAACTAAAGGTTCATTATAGAGCTTGAACACAAATTATATGGAGGACAAAGACGTAGGGAGACAATATTGTACATTCATATGAATTACACAGATGGACCATGGATAGATACACATTGGATATATGGGATTTAAACTTGCATTCCCTTTTAGGCCACAGAGTTCAGATGGGGATTCCTGCACGTTAACCCATGTGTTGTTCCAGCATAACACGAACCTTTTTACTGCACGTGTGAAGTGTGAAGCGTGTGAAGCAAAAAGCAAGGTTAACCAATTAGTTCACTTTGGCTGTCTCTGTCTCCATCCATGATGCTATGATGAAGAAACTCCTTGATCTCAAATGAATGTTTTATTTTTTGAAATACTGTATAGCATGAATTGGAACACTAATAGGGACACAAACCTGCAGTTTAGGAGTACTTTGGCTCTGGATTTGGCGATTGTTCGGAATCTCGTCCCGATCACACATCCACAAAGAGGAGTAAGGTAATTTTTTTAGCCTGTCTGCTTTTCTGACAAATAAAATTGAAAATCATTCCAAACAGGAAACTTAATGTTTTTGGAATGTCATTAAGAGACAAACAAGAGGCATCAATAACTAATGAAATGTGTTAAATAAGTTGGAGTAAAAGACGGTGGGTAAACCGGGTTTAACTTCTGAAAAACGTTTGTTTTGTTTTTCTTCGACAGCATTTAAAATGTTCATTTATTTCAGTTGAAATATATACAATCACGTGAAAAAGTAAGTACACCCCATGTAAAGTTTTGACTTTTTCAACATATATGTTGAAACAAAGAACATATGTTCTTTCGTTCTTCGTTCTTTTGCTCTTTCGTTCTTCGTTATTTGTTCTTTCGTTCTTCGACCACGTTGTTCGAGATCACGTGATCAAGTTGTTAATTCATGTTTCATCTGTCGCCTGAAGAACTTTATTATTATGTCATATTCTATAACACTTTTTTCTACTTCTATAAAAGGATGCTTTCGACTTGCTCACCAATTCTATTCATTCAAAAAAAAAATTCCATCTCTTACAGTGAATCTTTCATTCATTCCCTAAACTCTCCAGAACTCCACCCATCCTTCAGCGTCCTCAAACGTATTTTTGACTCGAATGTCTCAAGAAACTCATTTTGCAATAAATGTTCGTTTCCCATTAATCGTACACTTTTCAAAATCCAATCACACCCCTCCCCTCCAAATGTTCCCCATCACCCATCTCTGTCAAATCTTCCCCCTTGCCCCTCCCCCCCAAATATTCCCAAACACCCATCCCTTTCAAATCTCCCCCCCTGCCCCTTCCCTCCTAAACTCCCCCCACACCCCTCCCCTCCGAGACTCTCCCTCACTCCTCCCCTCCGAGACTCCCCTCTCACCCCTCCTCCTCAAAGCGTCCTCCCCGCTTCTTCCCCCTTCCAACTTTCACCTTCATCTTCCTCAACCTTCTGCCTCACTCTTCCCCCTCCTCAAATAACACCTCACTGCGCCTCACCCAAACACCATCAAACCTTTTGTCCGCCCCATTCTTCCCTTTCTCCAAGCTATTCTGTAATCTCTGACACACCTGCAACAGCTCTCCCTACCTCTTCCTCCTCTTCCACATCCTGCCCTACCGCTCCCCCCCCCCCCCCCCCTGTTCTGTATCCGATGCTCCCCCTCCCTCTTCCTTAACAGTATGGACCTCAAACATCCGGGGCCTTCGCTCAAACCTAACTGATCTCTCCATAAAGGTTCCTTCTGACAAACCAGACGTGATCTGCTTAACAGAAACCTTCCTCCTTCATGATGTCTCTGATTCCTTGGTATCTCTCCCAGGTTACTCCCTCCTCCGGTATGATAGACCTGAGCCTCGTCCTGGAGGTGCTGTTGCTATCTTTATAAAAAACTCTCTTCCTCACTCGCCCTGCACTGCCCTCTCTCCAACTCACCCCCAGGAATACCTTTGGCTACGGCTTCCCCTTCGCTCCCACCTTTTGTTCATATGCGTGTTGTACCGTCCACCAAACAGTGATGACTCCATCTACATCTCGCTGTCTGATAATATGGACCAACTTCTATCTACCCATCCCAACTCTCTCTTCCTCATATGTGGTGATTTCAACTGTCACCATGCCAGTTGGCTGGGTGTGGGTACCTCTCTCACCAGCCATGGCTCTTCAGCAAAGGACTTCTGTGACTCACTGGGACTGACACAATCTGTCAATTTCCCAACCCGGATCTCAGTCAACGGAGAATCTTCTCTTCTGGACTTGGTTATGAATAACTTCCCTGAAAATGTCTGCTGCTCTTCTTCTGCTCCAATCGGCTCTTCTGATCATGTGCTTGTTAAAGTGGACATCTCTCTGACCATTTTCAGAGAGCCTCCTCAGCGTCGACGAGTCTGGCATTTCACTCAGGCCAACTGGCACGGTCTTCAAGCAGCCATCAATCATCTGGACTGGTCTCCCATCTCTACTGCCTCTGACATCAACTCATCCTGGGAATTCTTCCAAAGTAAATTGCTCTCTCTCATGCACAGATTTATCCCTTCTCGTCTTCAGTTGTCATACCCTTCCTCCCGTCCATGGTACACGGAATCTTGTGGTGAGGCTATTGCCCAGAAAAAAACTTGCTTTTGTCGACTGGAAAGCAAATCTAACGGAAGGAAATCTCATTTCCTTTCACAAAGCCCGAAACAAGTGTGTGTCCACCCTCAGGAGAGCCAGGAAACAATATCTCTCCGTCCTCAGGACCGAACTCTCTTATCTGTCTCCCTCTTCCAAATCCTGGTGGCGTCTGGTGAAATCTGTTTCTGGTGTTTGTTCCCCCTCCATCCCCTCCCTCACCTTAAATGGCCACACGGCTGACTCCGCACGTGAAAAAGCTGAATGCCTCAACTCTGTGTTTGCCTCTAAATCTTGTGTCCCAAACCCATCCCTCTCTGTACCCACCGTACCCAGTCATACCCTGCTGCTCCTGGACTCTGTGTCCTTTCCTCCTGACAAGGTGGAAAAGTTTCTGTCAACCCTCGACTCTGATTCTGCAACTGGACCTGACGGCATCAGCACACGGGTCCTAAAATCCTGTTCTTCCGCTCTTTCACTCCCTCTCTCTGTTCTCTTCACCCTCTCTTTTGCTCAAGGGCATCTTCCATCTGCTTGGAAATCTGCCAACATCACCGCTTTGCACAAAAAAGGTGCAAAAACAGATCCCAGCAACTTCAGACCAATCAGCCTTCTCCCAATTATCAGCAAAATCATGGAATCCATCATTGCTTCAGATATGAAATCTTTCCTCTTCTCCAATGGCTTGATCTCTGATCATCAATTTGGTTTCAGACCTGGACACTCCACTCAGTACATGCTGCTTCTGCTTTCTCAACAATGGATGGAGGTCCTCAATGCCAAACAGGAAATTAGAGCAGTCTCCCTTGACATATCACGTGCCTTCGATACGGTCTGGCACACCGCTCTGCTCACCAAACTATCCTCTTTTGGTATCCATGGAAATCTCCACGCATGGCTGGCGGACTTCCACTCTAGTCGTAGTCAACGTGTGGCCCTGAATGGGTTTCTCTCATCTCCTCTTCCTGTTCAGGCTGGGGTTCCCCAAGGCAGTGTTCTGGGCCCTGTGCTTTTTCTGGTCTTCATCAATGATCTCTCTGACTCTCTTGAAAATCCTCTCTATCTCTTTGCTGACGACTCTACTCTCTGTCGCTCCATTCTTCATTCCTCAGATCGGCAATCTGCAGCCTCCTCACTCTCTGCAGACCTTGACAAAATCACAGACTGGGAAAACAAGTGGAACATGTCTTTCAATCCTGACAAATCTCACACTCTTACGATGTCTCTCCAAAAAGACCGACTGGACAACCCTCCCATCCACTTTCTGAATAATCCTCTCCAAGAAGTTCTGTCACTCAAGCTTTTGGGTCTCACTATCTGCCATGATCTTTCCTGGAAAAACCACATTTCAAATCTGGCCTCCAAAGCCAGTCGCCGACTGGGCATCCTCCGTCATGCGAAGTCCTTCCTTGGCACACCTGAGCTCCTCACCACATACAAGGCTTTCATCCGCAGCTCAATGGAATACTGCTCTCCCCTCTGGGCTGGAGCTCCTGACTCACACCTAGCTTGCCTTCGCGCTGTTGAAACCAAAGCATTCAGAATCATTGTAATCTCCCGCGATGAAGCTAACTCCAAGGGCCTCTCACTCACTCACCGCAGGCAGGGTGGTGGTCTTTCCGTCTTCTACCGACTCCTCTCTGGCCTTGCCCCCCCCAGCTCTCTCTGGGCTCTGTCCCGCAAATATTCCTACAGGTCGCACAAGATCTGCCTGCAACCCTCTTTTGGTTAAACTGCCAAAATCAAGACTCTCTGCTCACCTTCACTCCTTCATTCCTCTTTTCTCCTGCCTCTGGAACAAACTCCCTCACTCTCTTCAATCCCACTCCACCCTCCAAGTCTTTAAAACAGCTGTTCACCACTATCTCTTATCTTCCCCCATCCAAAACCTTGATCTTTTCTACCCCCGCTAATTTCACCCCAATTCCACTTTTTGAAATACCAACTTCTGTCCTGGAAGTCCTTGGTGTCCTTGTGCTTTATACTTCCCCCTCCCCCCCCCTTTCCCATGCCTCCTCCCCCAGGGCCCTTTCCCTTCCACACATCTCCCTGCTCTCGGATGTTGTGTTTGTCTGGTCTGGTCGATTGGTCGATTTGTTTGTCTGGTCGATTTTGTTGTCTGGTCGATTTGTTTGTGAAGTAAATGTTAGCTCTTTCACGAGCCTCGATTCAGTATACAAAAAAAATAAATAAATATATATATATATATATATATATATATATCAACATACAGCTATTTGATCTTCATTTCAACAATATTGACAGATAAAGGTGATATAATATAACAAATATCATGAAACATTTACATTTTGTAGTCCATTGTATAATTTAAATAAACATAAATGCAAATTTCGCATGTGGAAAAAGTAAGTACACCTCTACATTTATCACTACTTCAAAGACCTAAAATTAGAATCAGGTGCACCAGCTCAAGTGCAAATGATTAGAACATCGTTAGAGAGGATCTTGGAGGACCTGTCTTACTTAAACCTCAGACATTTAGTTTGGTTTGCTCTTTGTTGTTGAAGTGTGCGGCGTCACAATGCCCAGATCAAAAGAGCTCTCTGAGGCCTTCAGAAAGAAGGTTATAAATGCCTACGAGTCTGGGAAGGGATTTGAAAAGATCTCCAAACAATTTGAAATCAATCATTCGACTGTCCAGAAGATCATCTACAAGTGGAGAAGATTCCATACAACTGCCAAGTTGTTCAGGCCAGGCCGCCCCAGCAAGTTCAGCCCGAGAGCAGACCGCAAGATGCTGAAAGAAGTCTCTAAGAACCCCAGAATATCATCACGAGACCTACAGGTAGCTGTTGCCACTGTTGATATTAAAGTGCATGAGTCTACCATTAGAAAAAGGCTGCACAAATTTGATCTACATGGGAGGTGTGCCAGGAGGAAACCTTTGCTGTCCAGAAAGAACATCAGGGCAAGACTAAAGTTTGCCAATGAACACCTGTGCAAAGACCACCACTTCTGGAACAATGTGCTCTGGACAGATGAGTCAAAGGTAGAGCTATTTGGCCACAGTACCAGAAGACATGTTTGGCGAAAACCAAAGACAGCATTTGACCACAAGAACCTGATACCAACTGTAAAGCATGTTGGTGGAAATATTATGGTTTGGGGCAGCTTTGCTGCATCAGAGCCTGGGCAGCTCACCATCATAGAATCCACTCTGAATTCTTCATTGTACCAGAGGGTGCTTGAGGATAATGTGAGGCGATCTTTCGGAAAGTTGAAGCTCAACCGAAGGTAGACCTTGCAACATGACAATGACCCTAAACATACCAGTAAATCCACCAAGGAATGGCTGAAAAGAAAGAAATGGAGGGTTCTGGAATGGCCATTCAAAGCCCGGATCTAAATCCCATCGAGATGTTGTGGGTGGATTTGAAACGAGCTGTGCATGGAGGAAACCCGTCAAACATCGCACAGCTGAAAGAATTCTGCATGGAGGAGTGGGAAAAATTTCTCCCAGTCGATGTCAGAGACTGGGTAGAGTTATAAGAAATGCCTACTTGAGGTTGTTTCTGCCAAAGGGGGCAATACCACCTATTAGAGCCAGGGGTGTACTTACTTTTTCCACATGTGAAATTTGCATTTATGTTTATTTAAATTATACAATGGACTACAAAATGTAAATGTTTCATGATATTTGTTATATTATATCACCTTTATCTATCAATATTGTTGAAATGAAGATCAAATCTCCCGCGATGGAATCTCCCGCGATGAAGCTAACTCCAAGGGCCTCTCACTCACTCACCGCAGGCAGGTTGGTGGTCTTTCCGTCTTCTACCGACTCCTCTCTGGCCTTGCCCCCCCCCAGCTCTCTCTGGGCTCTGTCCCGCAAATATTCCTACAGGTCGCACAAGATCTGCCTGCAACCCTCTTTTGGTTAAACTGCCAAAATCAAGACTCTCTGCTCACCTTCACTCCTTCATTCCTCTTTTCTCCCGCCTCTGGAACAAACTCCCTCACTCTCTTCAATCCCACTCCACCCTCCAAGTCTTTAAAACAGCTGTTCACCACCATCTCTTATCTTCCCCCATCCAAAACCTTGATCTTTTCTACCCACGCTAATTTCACCCCAATTCCCCTTTTTGAAATACCAACTTCTGTCCTGGAAGTCCTTGGTGTCCTTGTGCTTTATACTTCTCCCTCCCCCCCCCCCCTTCCCATGCCTCCTCCCCCTGGGCCCTCTCCCTTCCACACATCTCCCTGCTCTCGGATGTTGTGTTTGTGTGCTTCCCCTTTTCTCCCCATCTTGTCTTCCGCTCCCTCTTTTTGTGTATTTTGTTTGTCTGGTCGATTTGTTTGTGAAGTAAATGTTAGCTCTTTCACGAGCCTCGATTCAGTATACAAAAATAAAAATAAAAAAAAATAATAGCTGTATGTTGAAATATGTTGAAAAAGTCAAAACTTTACATGGGGTGTACTTACTTTTGCACGTGACTGTACTTGAGGACACACTGAATAACAAAAACCACATTATTTGCACTTTGAAAAACCCTCCGTTTCGTATTACTTGGACACAATATCAATGCCATTTCATGCGCTGAGGGCTCGGTAACTGAGAATCGGCATTCATGCCATCTCATGCCCTGAGGGCAGGATAACTCAGAATATATTGTTGCGGTTTTGAGTTTGTACAGTGAGTCTAATAAAGGTTAAAATTTGCCCCATAATAGTTAGTCACACAAGCAACAAGTAGCCTCGCGATTGTATAGTTATGTCTTAGTATTTGTAAGCTTAGTCCTTTTCCATTGTTAGTTCTGCGTTGAGTAGAGCCAAGAGAATATGCCCTACTGTCACCGACATTCCAGCGTCTGTAGCCTCATGCCCTTTTGCGCCAACGTTGGGTTCATTTTGGGCGAGTTAACACGAGGCAGGCTAGGAAGGTCAGGAGGACTGAGGCGGAGCGGCAGAAGCGCTGACGGTAAGCCCGAGCCGCCAATCAGAGCTCAGAGGTGGTGGTGGCGGCGTGGCGTCACAGGGCGTGGTGAGAGGGTTCGAGAGGGATCCAGAAGGTTCGGGGGACATAGCTATAAAACCCGCTGAGCAAAGCCCTCAAAAGGACTGGCGCGCACGCAACAGTAAAGAGGACTCGCGGCAGTTGATGAACTTAAGGACTAGCGCGGGAAAGTCGATGAACAAAGGACTCTCACAGATGTGTTCTTCCTTTCTTCCATTCGATCATTTCAGTGGTTTCTTTATTGGCTAAGCATGGAACGAATCGGATCGCTCGAATCGGGTTCCACTAATTAAGACTGCATGGACCACGTGGTACTCAATCCGCTCGGCGTACTCAAACCACACATGGCTCGTGCGAGGCTTGTTTCCTCGCTTCCAGGGCAGCGCGGGGAATTAGGTACGAGCAATAAGTGGTCCCGAGACCCTACTCCGCATTTGTCCGGAAGGGACTTTCCAAGTCTCGGTTCCGCCAGGCCTAGCCAGAACAAGGGGATTAATTCCCCCTTTGGTAAGGGGAAGTAGGGCGGCAAAGAACTGCAACAATATATATATATATATATTTTGTGTAGAAGATTGAGCCTCGTGTAAGAGCTAACATTAATCATAAAAAATAAAAACTGACACATAAAACATATGATAAAGGGAGTGGGAGACAAGATGGGGAGAAGGAGGGAAGCACACAAGTACAAAAGTGGAGAACAGGGACATCGGAAGATCTGTGGGAGGGAGAGGGCTTGGGGGAGGAGGCACGGGAAGGGAGAGGCATGGGAAGGGGGGAATCGGCATTCATGCCAACTCCTACCCTGAGGGAAAGGTAACTGAGAATCGGCATTCATGCCATCTCATGCCCTGAGGGCAGGGTAACTGAGAATCGGCATTCATGGCCTGGGGGCAGGGTAACTGAGAATCGGCATTCATGCCATCTCATACCCTGAGGGAAAGGTAACTGAGAATTGGCATTCATGCCATCTCATGCCCTGAGGGCACGTTAAATGGGAATCGGCATTCATGCCATCTCATGCCCTGAGGGCAGGGTAACTGAGAATCGGCATTCATGCCATCACATGCCCTGAGGGCAGGGTAACTGAAAAATCAGCATTCATGCCATCACATGCCTTCAGGGAAGAGTAACTGTGTGAGATTCTACATTCAGATACATATGGCAGCGTCGAGCGTTGTTTCACTCTTCAGCGTTGGCTCAAATACCTTATTCACATTAAATAAAATATCTCCTTTTACCAATAATTCCTTTAAAAAAAAAAACACATCGGAATCTTCTTCATGTTTATCTGTTCATTGTTTATTCATGTGTAAAGATTCAGAAAACGAAAAAGTAATTGAAATGCCTGAAGGTATCGCAAATCATTCAATCACCAGAAAATGCAAACATGATTTACAATGCCCTTTTTATATATTTATCTAAACAGCCGAAATGGGTTTGGACTATAAATGTATGTATTGCCGTACACCCATTGGATGGACAGATGGCCTGACTCCACCCATAATTAAAATCATGTGCTGCCATTTTTATAAGCTGCACAGATGGCAGGCCTCAGGCCTTAGATCTGGGTGTCAGTCCCATGCCAAGTGCAATTGAAATGATCCCAGGTGTATAACTACGATGTAATATACATAAGCCATACACATGTTTTTGCTTCATGTATGTACATAGGGTTATTTTTATTATTTTTGGAAATCAAATGTGGCAGCGATCTGTGGCATGATACACTTTCCAAATAAAGGGATGTGTGTGTCCATGAGTTGTGGGAATGGTTTGTTGCGGGTGTATGGCTTACTAAAGTGGTGTGTTGATTTGAGTGGTGTGTTAGGCTGACGAGATGGCCTCGGAACATGAGGTATGCACACTTGCCTCTCAGATGACCGTCAGTCCACTCAGTGCTATTTATTCAGGTTGGCTTTGCCCTCTTGGTTTGATGATAGTCAGGAAAAGCACTCCGAGTCTCGGAGGTTTGTGGTTTGATTCTGACCCTGGCCAAGTCACACTAAAGCCAAAACATGGTAAATACTCCTTGACACTCAGCACTAAGGTAATAGAGCATGGAATATATGACATATTAATTATAAGTGTTGGCATAAAGGTCGGGGGGTGGGGGGGAGAGAGAGAGAGAGAGAGAGAGAGAGCGGGAGAGAGAGAGTGGGAGAGAGAGCGGGAGAGAGAGAGTGGGAGAGAGAGAGAGTGGGAGAGAGAGAGAGCGGGAGAGAGAGAGAGCGGGAGAGAGAGAGAGCGGGAGAGAGAGAGAGAGCGGGAGAGAGAGAGCGGGAGAGAGAGAATCTGGAAATTGGAGCAAGGGGCAGGTTCAGTAAATTAAAATGTAGGGAAACACATGACATGAGGGAGGGATCTAATTCCCAATTCTCTCGTACACCGGGGACTCAGAGACCTGGGAAGTCTTTGCCAGCCCCATGTAAGTCTTGTCGTCGCTCTGATCCTGTTGCGTGAATACAAGAGTTTTCAAAAATGATAATTATTTTATGATCTGTGCTTAACCATCTGCATGCTACATTTAGATATATGTCAAAACGGCATGCTTTTTATAATAGACATATAATAATATTACATAAAATATTATAATAGACATTGTGAACAGTAATTAGGGAAACGAGTTTCCTCTTCCATCACATTCGACTTTAGAAAATATAGAGAAATAGAACTGCACAGAAAAAGTGAGAGAAGGATGGAACGGAGGTTGACAGGACAAAAGACCCAGAGAAGTGAAAGGAAAGTGATAATATGGATCTCTTTTGTCCTGTCAACCTCCTTTTCCATAGTCACCTACATTTTCCATCTACCTCCAGATGTACCATTCCTTTTCCAAAAATTGTTTTTTCAAAACCCTCCTCCCAGTCTTTCACCACTCATTTGCACATGTGTATACTCCATGGTAAGTGTAGGTGTCAAATGTAGAAGTATAAAAACTTCCAGGTAAGTGAGTTATCGTGGGCATTCCAATTGAAAACCTGTCCCTTGTCATCTTAATTGATAAAATGCATTATAATGACAACAAACTCCGATGTCGTTCAGTAATTTGATGAATCTTAACAATACTATGCAATAGTTCATAAGAATCTTGTAGGAAAAGGATTCATTATATTATTAAGGATCCGTGTATATATATATATATGTGTTACATTCATCTCAAACTTAGGAATTCAAGAGTATAATTCAGACTGTGGTGGACTCGAGAGTTGCCTTTGTGATGGAAAGATATTCATTTCCAGTTCTGTGTAAATACTAATTGGGGACAAGGTTTGTGAAAGCTGCTGGACAAAGACAATGATCTTTTGGTTCAAGTGACCCACTGAGAAGATAACAGTTTAATCAGGGATCACCCCATACCCCGCTCCATCTCCTCCCCACTCTCTACTTCCTAATCAGTAACCTCAAACCCCGATTTACCCCTTCCTAATCCCTTATCAGAATCCCTCGTCCCCCGATCTCCTCCTTCATACCCCCTCCCACTGTGAGGACTCAATCAAATCGTCTCCATTGTCTTCAATTGCTACAAGTATTCAAAAAAGGTGCGATCGGGGAAGAATACTCGTGTTGACCCAGGGTCCTTGTGCTGTGTAAGTTGGTTAGACCATGTATTTCTGTTGTAACGGAATGAGTATTTTCCCAGTGTTATGAAATCTTACAAGTATTCAATGAGTGAACACGATTTGGTTTATGTACACAAATTGTTCCACGACACAATGCAGGATATTACATAAACACTAAGATAGTTTTGAAGAATGAAAATGAAGGAGGGAAGGAATGTTGGATTGATTTATGGTGTTCAACTTGTCGTGAAACAAGTTCACTTGTAGTTAAAACAGCTGTTCACCACCATCTCTTATCTTCCCCCATCCAAACCCTTGATCTTTTCTACCCCCGTTAATTCACCCCAGATCCACTTTTCTGTTATACCGACTTATGTCCTGGAAGTCCTAGCAGTGTCCATGTGTTTGTTTTTTTTACCTCTCCCACCTCCCCACCCTTCCCATGCCTCCTCCCCCCAAGCCCTCTCCCTCCCACAGATCTGCCGATGTCCCTGCTCTCCATCTTATCTCCCGCTGCCTTTATCATATGTTTTATGTGTCAGTTTGTCTTTTTGTGATCAATGTTAGCTCGAACACAAGCCTCGATCTTGTATACAAAAAAATAATAATAATAATTAATGGAGCTCACCTGCTCTTGGATATCGCTTGTCCCTGTACAACCTGCTCTTCCTGCACGGCAAACAGTTAAATCATCAACAATTTGATAATTACAACAAAATACAGCAACAACAAGAGTGAGAATTGCTTCGCCATACATCTCCCCGTCTCATAAGTCTAAAAAGGGCATAACTCTGAGAAATTGATGAAAAGACGTGAAACTCAAACTTGTTATGGGAAAAAGGTCTAAAAACCCACAGGTGCGATGGACATGCAGAGAACAAACAGGTATATTGAGAGAACAAACCCCTTCCATGAAAACCATAGGGGGTTAATACCAAGAACCACAATGTCACGTGTTGCCAAGTACTGCAATGTGCAACTCGATTGTGCGGATATCATAGGCCCCAGCTCGTGAACAGAAAATAGGTTTTGAGGACGTAAAAGTCAAAGTTTTCTTCAGGAAGATCTCATCATCCTCGAATCAAGGTGTAGCAGAAGAGGAAGAAGAGGGAGTGCAATCACCATTCACACCGAGCTTGGAAGTGTTTCCGGGCCTGGAATCAAATGTCATTGCACTACCTCTGATTCTCCTTCTTCTTCTTCTTCTTCTTTAACAGGCTATTCATCGATTTTAATATAAACTGGTGGATTAGTGCTTCCATCCCAAAATCAGCCTGTCTAGGATCAGGTCAAGCTCATTGGTATTCCATCTGCAAGCATTCGTTGTTCGATGTTAAAATCCCTCAATATCTTAAGAAGAGAGGAGTTTAAATCATCAGAAACCTGGACAAATTCTGTTCTACAATTAGGAAGGCAAAAGCAAACCACCCAGTGTAATCATTGGACTGTTTGGAAACACTGAATCTGCCTGCATTTGGAGCACCAGAGAGAACAATTGGGGAGAATGTCGAGTCAGAGAATCAATTGAGAGAAAGAGACATGGAGAGAAAATAACTACAGAAGAGTGAAGATCAGAAGGGAAGGAAACAAGACATGAACACCAAGATGTCCTTTGGGAAAAAAACAACAGACAGGATACCCGAGCAACTAATGGGTTTCATCAAGGGGTTTGATTTTCTTTCATCAAAACTCATGACCTACCTGAGCACAGGGACGTAAAAAGTTCAAGAAAAGACAATTCTCATCTCCTTCTTCAACAATTTTCTTCCTGCTCTTGTCATTTGCTGCCTTTAACCAATTAATCATGAGTTTTTGTTAATATTGTTGTGTTTGATCTGAACCTGGCGTGCGTTTAAAACTTGGAAATTCTTCTGTGTTTTTTGTAGTTTATTAGCCTCATCTACTCAGGAGATCGTGACGATCATTTTGTTGCATCACACTCCACATCAGAACGTATAACTCCACCAAAACATGGCTTGCTCTCACATATACACACACACACACACACACACACACACACACACACACACACACGCACACACACACACGCACACACACACACACACACACACACACACACACACACACACACACACACACACACACACACATCTTATCCATTTATGGTAGATAAGGATTTATTGAAAATGAACACGGGGAACAAGGAAGGACAGGACACTAAATATACAGAACAGATCTGATGGTCGAACAAACACGAATATTGAAGGAAAGAGAGAACAATTCAACTTATCTCCAATAAAACTAAACGCTGCTGATAGTGCCAGGAGTACCACGATCAAACCACACAAAGGGACATAATCACAGAGATGAGTTGTTAACACAGATGATAGGTTTATTTATTAAACCAGCATTCTCATTATTGATGAAACCAGCACAAACATAATGTGTGATTTAACATATCAAACCAACACAAACATATTGTGTGATTTAACATGTGAAACCAGCACAAACATAATGTGTGATTTAACATATGAAACCAGCACAAACATAATGTGTGATTTAAACAAATGAAACCAGCACAAACATAATGTGTGATTTAACATATCAAACCAACACAAACATATTGTGTGATTTAACATATCAAACCAGCACAAACATATTGTGTGATTTAACATATGAAACCAGCACACACATATTGTGTGATTTAACATGTGAAACCAGCACAAACATAATGTGTGATTTAAACAAATGAAACCAGCACAAACATAATGTGTGATTTAACATATCAAACCAACACAAACATATTGTGTGATTTAACATGTGAAACCAGCACAAACATAATGTGTGATTTAACATATGAAACCAGCACAAACATAATGTGTGATTTAAACAAATGAAACCAGCACAAACATAATGTGTGATTTAACATATCAAACCAACACAAACATATTGTGTGATTTAACATATCAAACCAGCACAAACATATTGTGTGATTTAACATATGAAACCAGCACACACATATTGTGTGATTTAACATGTGAAACCAGCACAAACATAATGTGTGATTTAAACAAATGAAACCAGCACAAACATAATGTGTGATTTAACATATCAAACCAGCACAAACATATTGTGTGATTTAACAGATGAAACCAGCACAAACATATTGTGTGATTTAACATATGAAACCAGCACACACATATTGTGTGATTTAACATGTGAAACCAGCACAAACATAATGTGTGATTTAAACAAATGAAACCAGCACAAACATAATGTGTGATTTAACAGATGAAACCAGCACAAACATAATGTGTGATTTAACAGATGAAACCATCACAAACATAATGTGTGATTTAACAGATGAAACCATCACAAACATAATGTGTGATTTAACAGATGAAACCATCACAAACATAATGTGTGATTTAACAGATGAAACCATCACAAACATAATGTGTGATTCAACATCTGAAACGAGCACAAACATAGTGTGTGATTTAACAGATGAAACCAGGACAAACATAATGTGTGATTTAACAGATGAAACCAGGACAAACATAATGTGTGATTTAACAGATGAAACCATCACAAACATAATGTGTGATTTAACAGATGAAACGAGCACAAACATAATGTGTGATTTAACAGATGAAACCAGGACAAACATAATGTGTGATTTAACATATGAAACCAGCACAAACATAATGTGTGATTTAACATATGAAACCAGCACAAACATAATGTGTGATTTAACATATGAAACCAGCACAAACATAATGTGTGATTTAACATATGAAACCAGCACAAACATAATGTGTGATTTAACAGATGAAACCATCACAAACATAATGTGTGATTTAACAAATGAAACCAGCACAAAAATAACATGTCATTTAACATCTGAAACTAGCACAAACATAGTGTGTGATTTAACATCTGAAACCAGCACAAACATAATGTGTGATTCAACATATGAAACCAGCACAAACATAATGTGTGATTTAACAGATGAAACCATCACAAAAATAACATGTGATTTAACAGATGAAACCATCACAAAAATAACATGTCATTTAACATCTGAAACTAGCACAAACATAGTGTGTGATTTAACATCTGAAACCAGCACAAACATAATGTGTGATTTAGCAGATGAAACCAGGACAAACATAATGTGTGATTTAGCATCTGAAACCAGCACAAACATAATGTGTGATTTAACAGATGAAACCAGCACAAACATAATGTGTGATTCAACAAATGAAACCAGCACAAACATAATGTGTGATTTAACAGATGAAACCATCACAAAAATGACATGTGATTTAACAGATGAAACCATCACAAAAATAACATGTCATTTAACATCTGAAACCAGCACAAACATAGTGTGTGATTTAACATCTGAAACCAGCACAAACATAATGTGTGATTTAACAGATGAAACCAGCACAAACATAATGTGTGATTTAACAGATGAAACCAGCACAAACATAATGTGTGATTTAACAGATGAAACCATCACAAACATATTGTGTGATTTAACAGATGAAACCAGGACAAACATAATGTGTGATTTAGCATCTGAAACCATCACAAACATATTGTGTGATTTAACAGATGAAACCAGCACAAACATAATGTGTGATTTAACAGATGAAACCATCACAAACATATTGTGTGATTTAACAGATGAAACCAGGACAAACATAATGTGTGATTTAACAGATGAAACCAGCACAAACATAATGTGTGATTTAACAGATGAAACCAGCACAAACATAATGTGTGATTTAACAGATGAAACCAGCACAAACATAATGTGTGATTTAACAGATGAAACCATCACAAACATATTGTGTGATTTAAAAGATGAAACCAGGACAAACATAATGTGTGATTTAACAGATGAAACCATCACAAACATATTGTGTGATTTAACAGATGAAACCAGGACAAACATAATGTGTGATTTAACAGATGAAACCAGCACAAACATAATGTGTGATTTAACAGATGAAACCAGGACAAACATAATGTGTGATTTAACAGATGAAACCAGCACAAACATAATGTGTGATTTAACAGATGAAACCAGCACAAACATAATGTGTGATTTAACAGATGAAACCAGCACAAACATAATGTGTGATTTAACAGATGAAACCAGCACAAACATAATGTGTGATTTAACAGATGAAACCATCAGAAACATAATGTGTGATTTAACAGATGAAACCAGCACAAACATAATGTGTGATTTAACAGATGAAACCAGCACAAACATAATGTGTGATTTAACAGATGAAACCAGCACAAACATATTGTGTGATTTAACAGATTAAACCAGGACAAACATAATGTGTGATTTAACAGATGAAACCAGCACAAACATATTGTGTGATTTAACAGATTAAACCAGGACAAACATAATGTGTGATTTAACAGATGAAACCAGGACAAACATAATGTGTGATTTAACAGATGAAACCAGCACAAACATAATGTGTGATTTAACAGATGAAACCAGCACAAACATAATGTGTGATTTAACAGATGAAACCAGCACAAACATATTGTGTGATTTAACAGATGAAACCAGCACAAACATAATGTGTGATTTAACAGATGAAACCATCACAAACATAATGTGTGATTTAACAGATGAAACGAGCACAAACATAGTGTGTGATTTAACAGATGAAACCAGGACAAACATAATGTGTGATTTAACATATCAAACCAGCACAAACATAATGTGTGATTTAACATATGAAACCAGCACAAACATAATGTGTGATTTAACAGATGAAACCATCACAAACATAATGTGTGATTTAACATATGAAACCAGGACAAACATATTGTGTGATTTAACAGATGAAACCATCACAAAAATAACATGTCATTTAACATCTGAAACTAGCACAAACATAGTGTGTGATTTAACATCTGAAGCCAGCACAAACATAATGTGTGATTCAACATATGAAACCAGCACAAACATAATGTGTGATTTAACAGATGAAACCATCACAAAAATAACGTGATTTAACAGATGAAACCATCACAAAAATAACATGTCATTTAACATCTGAAACATGCACAAACATAGTGTGTGATTTAACATCTGAAACCAGCACAAACATAATGTGTGATTTAACAGATGAAACCAGCACAAACATAATGTGTGATTTAACAGATGAAACCAGGACAAACATAATGTGTGATTTAACAGATGAAACCAGCACAAACATAATGTGTGATTTAACAGATGAAACCAGCACAAACATAATGTGTGATTTAACAGATGAAACCATCACAAACATAATGTGTGATTTAACAGATGAAATCAGCACAAACATAATGTGTGATTTAACAGATGAAACCAGCACAAACATAATGTGTGATTTAACAGATGAAACCAGCACAAACATAATGTGTGATTTAACAGATGAAACCAGCACAAACATAATGTGTGATTTAACAGATGAAACCAGCACAAACATAATGTGTGATTTAAGAGATGAAACCAGCACAAACATAATGTGTGATTTAACAGATGAAACCATCACAAACATAATGTGTGATTTAACAGATGAAACCAGCACAAACATATTGTGTGATTTAACAGATTAAACCAGGACAAACATAATGTGTGATTTAACAGATGAAACCAGGACAAACATAATGTGTGATTTAACAGATGAAACCATCACAAACTTAATGTGTGATTTAACAGATGAAACGAGCACAAACATAGTGTGTGATTTAACAGATGAAACCAGGACAAACATAATGTGTGATTTAACAGATGAAACCAGGACAAACATAATGTGTGATTTAACAGATGAAACCATCACAAACATAATGTGTGATTTAACAGATGAAACCAGCACAAACATATTGTGTGATTTAACAGATGAAACCAGCACAAACATAATGTGTGATTTAACAGATGAAACGAGCACAAACATAGTGTGTGATTTATCAGATGAAACCAGGACAAACATAATGTGTGATTTAACATATCAAACCAGCACAAACATAATGTGTGATTTAACATATGAAACCAGCACAAACATAATGTGTGATTTAACAGATGAAACCATCACAAACATAATGTGTGATTTAACATATGAAACCAGGACAAACATATTGTGTGATTTAACAGATGAAACCATCACAAAAATAACATGTCATTTAACATCTGAAACTTGCACAAACATAGTGTGTGATTTAACATCTGAAACCAGCACAAACATAATGTGTGATTCAACATATGAAACCAGCACAAACATAATGTGTGATTTAACAGATGAAACCATCACAAAAATAACGTGATTTAACAGATGAAACCATCACAAAAATAACATGTCATTTAACATCTGAAACTAGCACAAACATAGTGTGTGATTTAACATCTGAAACCAGCACAAACATAATGTGTGATTTAACAGATGAAACCAGCACAAACATAATGTGTGATTTAACAGATGAAACCAGGACAAACATAATGTGTGATTTAACAGATGAAACCAGCACAAACATAATGTGTGATTTAACAGATGAAACCAGCACAAACATAATGTGTGATTTAACAGATGAAACCATCACAAACATAATGTGTGATTTAACAGATGAAACCAGCACAAACATAATGTGTGATTTAACAGATGAAACCAGCACAAACATAATGTATGATTTAACAGATGAAACCAGCACAAACATAATGTGTGATTTAACAGATGAAACCAGCACAAACATAATGTGTGATTTAACAGATGAAACCAGCACAAACATAATGTGTGATTTAACAGATGAAACCAGCACAAACATAATGTGTGATTTAACAGATGAAACCATCACAAACATAATGTGTGATTTAACAGATGAAACCAGCACAAACATATTGTGTGATTTAACAGATTAAACCAGGACAAACATAATGTGTGATTTAACAGATGAAACCAGGACAAACATAATGTGTGATTTAACAGATGAAACCATCACAAACTTAATGTGTGATTTAACAGATGAAACGAGCACAAACATAGTGTGTGATTTAACAGATGAAACCAGGACAAACATAATGTGTGATTTAACAGATGAAACCAGGACAAACATAATGTGTGATTTAACAGATGAAACCATCACAAACATAATGTGTGATTTAACAGATGAAACCAGCACAAACATATTGTGTGATTTAACAGATGAAACCAGCACAAACATAATGTGTGATTTAACAGATGAAACCATCACAAACATAATGTGTGATTTAACAGATGAAACGAGCACAAACATAGTGTGTGATTTATCAGATGAAACCAGGACAAACATAATGTGTGATTTAACATATCAAACCAGCACAAACATAATGTGTGATTTAACATATGAAACCAGCACAAACATAATGTGTGATTTAACAGATGAAACCATCACAAACATAATGTGTGATTTAACATATGAAACCAGGACAAACATATTGTGTGATTTAACAGATGAAACCATCACAAAAATAACATGTCATTTAACATCTGAAACTAGCACAAACATAGTGTGTGATTTAACATCTGAAACCAGCACAAACATAATGTGTGATTCAACATATGAAACCAGCACAAACATAATGTGTGATGTAACAGATGAAACCATCACAAAAATAACGTGATTTAACAGATGAAACCATCACAAAAATAACATGTCATTTAACATCTGAAACTAGCACAAACATAGTGTGTGATTTAACATCTGAAACCAGCACAAACATAATGTGTGATTTAACAGATGAAACCAGCACAAACATAATGTGTGATTTAACAGATGAAACCAGGACAAACATAATGTGTGATTTAACAGATGAAACCAGCACAAACATAATGTGTGATTTAACAGATGAAACCAGCACAAACATAATGTGTGATTTAACAGATGAAACCATCACAAACATAATGTGTGATTTAACAGATGAAACCAGCACAAACATAATGTGTGATTTAACAGATGAAACCAGCACAAACATAATGTGTGATTTAACAGATGAAACCAGCACAAACATAATGTGTGATTTAACAGATGAAACCAGCACAAACATAATGTGTGATTTAACAGATGAAACCAGCACAAACATAATGTGTGATTTAACAGATGAAACCAGCACAAACATAATGTGTGATTTAACAGATGAAACCATCACAAACATAATGTGTGATTTAACAGATGAAACCAGCACAAACATAATGTGTGATTTAACAGATGAAACCAGCACAAACATAATGTGTGATTTAACAGATGAAACCAGCACAAACATAATGTGTGATTTAACAGATGAAACCAGCACAAACATAATGTGTGATTTAACAGATGAAACCAGCACAAACATAATGTGTGATTTAACAGATGAAACCAGCACAAACATAATGTGTGATTTAACAGATGAAACCAGCACAAACATAATGTGTGATTTAACAGATGAAACCATCACAAACATATTGTGTGATTTAACAGATGAAACCAGGACAAACATAATGTGTGATTTAACAGATGAAACCAGCACAAACATAATGTGTGATTTAACAGATGAAACCAGGACAAACATATTGCGTGATTTAACAGATGAAAGCAGCACAAACATATTGTGTGATTTAACAGATGAAACCATCACAAAAATAACATGTGATTTAACATCTGAAACCAGCACAAACATATTGTGTGATTTTACATCTGAAACCAGCACAAACATAATGTGTGATTTAACATCTGAAACCAGCACAAACATAACATGTGATTTAACATCTGAAACGAGCACAAACATAGTGTGTGATTTAACATCTGAAACCAGCACAAACATAATGTGTGATTTAACAGATGAAACCAGCACAAACATAATGTGTGATTTAGCAGATGAAACCAGCACAAACATAATGTGTGATTTAACATATGAAACCAGCACAAACATAATGTGTGATTTAACATATGAAACCAGCACAAACATAACATGTGATTTAACATCTGAAACGAGCACAAACATAGTGTGTGATTTAACATCTGAAACGAGCACAAACATAATGTGTGATTTAACAGATGAAACCAGCACAAACATAATGTGTGATTTAACAGATGAAACCAGCACAAACATAATGTGTGATTTAACAGATGAAACCAGGACAAACATATTGTGTGATTTAACATATGAAACCAGCACAAACATAGTGTGTGATTTAACATCTGAAACGAGCACAAACATAATGTGTGATTTAACAGATGAAACCAGCACAAACATAATGTGTGATTTAACAGATGAAACCAGCACAAATATAATGTGTGATTTAACAGATGAAACCAGCACAAATATAATGTGTGATTTAACAGATGAAACCAGCACAAATATAATGTGTGATTTAACAGATGAAACCAGCACAAACATAATGTGTGATTTAACAGATGAAACCAGCACAAACATAATGTGTGATTTAACAGATGAAACCAGGACAAACATAATGTGTGATTTAACAGATGAAACCAGCACAAACATAATGTGTGATTTAACAGATGAAACCAGCACAAATATAATGTGTGATTTAACAGATGAAACCAGCACAAACATAATGTGTGATTTAACAGATGAAACCAGCACAAACATAATGTGTGATTTAACAGATGAAACCAGGACAAACATATTGTGTGATTTAACATATGAAACCAGCACAAACATAATGTGTGATTTAACATATGAAACCAGCACAAACATAATGTGTGATTTAACAGATGAAACCATCACAAACATATTGTGTGATTTAACAGATGAAACCAGGACAAACATAATGTGTGATTTAACAGATGAAACCAGCACAAACATAATGTGTGATTTAACAGATGAAACCAGCACAAACATAATGTGTGATTTAACAGATGAAACCAGCACAAACATAATGTGTGATTTAACAGATGAAACCATCACAAACATATTGTGTGATTTAAAAGATGAAACCAGGACAAACATAATGTGTGATTTAACAGATGAAACCATCACAAACATATTGTGTGATTTAACAGATGAAACCAGGACAAACATAATGTGTGATTTAACAGATGAAACCAGCACAAACATAATGTGTGATTTAACAGATGAAACCAGGACAAACATAATGTGTGATTTAACAGATGAAACCAGCACAAACATAATGTGTGATTTAACAGATGAAACCAGCACAAACATAATGTGTGATTTAACAGATGAAACCAGCACAAACATAATGTGTGATTTAACAGATGAAACCAGCACAAACATAATGTGTGATTTAACAGATGAAACCATCAGAAACATAATGTGTGATTTAACAGATGAAACCAGCACAAACATAATGTGTGATTTAACAGATGAAACCAGCACAAACATAATGTGTGATTTAACAGATGAAACCAGCACAAACATATTGTGTGATTTAACAGATTAAACCAGGACAAACATAATGTGTGATTTAACAGATGAAACCAGCACAAACATATTGTGTGATTTAACAGATTAAACCAGGACAAACATAATGTGTGATTTAACAGATGAAACCAGGACAAACATAATGTGTGATTTAACAGATGAAACCAGCACAAACATAATGTGTGATTTAACAGATGAAACCAGCACAAACATAATGTGTGATTTAACAGATGAAACCAGCACAAACATATTGTGTGATTTAACAGATGAAACCAGCAAACATAATGTGTGATTTAACAGATGAAACCATCACAAACATAATGTGTGATTTAACAGATGAAACGAGCACAAACATAGTGTGTGATTTAACAGATGAAACCAGGACAAACATAATGTGTGATTTAACATATCAAACCAGCACAAACATAATGTGTGATTTAACATATGAAACCAGCACAAACATAATGTGTGATTTAACAGATGAAACCATCACAAACATAATGTGTGATTTAACATATGAAACCAGGACAAACATATTGTGTGATTTAACAGATGAAACCATCACAAAAATAACATGTCATTTAACATCTGAAACTAGCACAAACATAGTGTGTGATTTAACATCTGAAGCCAGCACAAACATAATGTGTGATTCAACATATGAAACCAGCACAAACATAATGTGTGATTTAACAGATGAAACCATCACAAAAATAACGTGATTTAACAGATGAAACCATCACAAAAATAACATGTCATTTAACATCTGAAACATGCACAAACATAGTGTGTGATTTAACATCTGAAACCAGCACAAACATAATGTGTGATTTAACAGATGAAACCAGCACAAACATAATGTGTGATTTAACAGATGAAACCAGGACAAACATAATGTGTGATTTAACAGATGAAACCAGCACAAACATAATGTGTGATTTAACAGATGAAACCAGCACAAACATAATGTGTGATTTAACAGATGAAACCATCACAAACATAATGTGTGATTTAACAGATGAAATCAGCACAAACATAATGTGTGATTTAACAGATGAAACCAGCACAAACATAATGTGTGATTTAACAGATGAAACCAGCACAAACATAATGTGTGATTTAACAGATGAAACCAGCACAAACATAATGTGTGATTTAACAGATGAAACCAGCACAAACATAATGTGTGATTTAAGAGATGAAACCAGCACAAACATAATGTGTGATTTAACAGATGAAACCATCACAAACATAATGTGTGATTTAACAGATGAAACCAGCACAAACATATTGTGTGATTTAACAGATTAAACCAGGACAAACATAATGTGTGATTTAACAGATGAAACCAGGACAAACATAATGTGTGATTTAACAGATGAAACCATCACAAACTTAATGTGTGATTTAACAGATGAAACGAGCACAAACATAGTGTGTGATTTAACAGATGAAACCAGGACAAACATAATGTGTGATTTAACAGATGAAACCAGGACAAACATAATGTGTGATTTAACAGATGAAACCATCACAAACATAATGTGTGATTTAACAGATGAAACCAGCACAAACATATTGTGTGATTTAACAGATGAAACCAGCACAAACATAATGTGTGATTTAACAGATGAAACGAGCACAAACATAGTGTGTGATTTATCAGATGAAACCAGGACAAACATAATGTGTGATTTAACATATCAAACCAGCACAAACATAATGTGTGATTTAACATATGAAACCAGCACAAACATAATGTGTGATTTAACAGATGAAACCATCACAAACATAATGTGTGATTTAACATATGAAACCAGGACAAACATATTGTGTGATTTAACAGATGAAACCATCACAAAAATAACATGTCATTTAACATCTGAAACTTGCACAAACATAGTGTGTGATTTAACATCTGAAACCAGCACAAACATAATGTGTGATTCAACATATGAAACCAGCACAAACATAATGTGTGATTTAACAGATGAAACCATCACAAAAATAACGTGATTTAACAGATGAAACCATCACAAAAATAACATGTCATTTAACATCTGAAACTAGCACAAACATAGTGTGTGATTTAACATCTGAAACCAGCACAAACATAATGTGTGATTTAACAGATGAAACCAGCACAAACATAATGTGTGATTTAACAGATGAAACCAGGACAAACATAATGTGTGATTTAACAGATGAAACCAGCACAAACATAATGTGTGATTTAACAGATGAAACCAGCACAAACATAATGTGTGATTTAACAGATGAAACCATCACAAACATAATGTGTGATTTAACAGATGAAACCAGCACAAACATAATGTGTGATTTAACAGATGAAACCAGCACAAACATAATGTATGATTTAACAGATGAAACCAGCACAAACATAATGTGTGATTTAACAGATGAAACCAGCACAAACATAATGTGTGATTTAACAGATGAAACCAGCACAAACATAATGTGTGATTTAACAGATGAAACCAGCACAAACATAATGTGTGATTTAACAGATGAAACCATCACAAACATAATGTGTGATTTAACAGATGAAACCAGCACAAACATATTGTGTGATTTAACAGATTAAACCAGGACAAACATAATGTGTGATTTAACAGATGAAACCAGGACAAACATAATGTGTGATTTAACAGATGAAACCATCACAAACTTAATGTGTGATTTAACAGATGAAACGAGCACAAACATAGTGTGTGATTTAACAGATGAAACCAGGACAAACATAATGTGTGATTTAACAGATGAAACCAGGACAAACATAATGTGTGATTTAACAGATGAAACCATCACAAACATAATGTGTGATTTAACAGATGAAACCAGCACAAACATATTGTGTGATTTAACAGATGAAACCAGCACAAACATAATGTGTGATTTAACAGATGAAACCATCACAAACATAATGTGTGATTTAACAGATGAAACGAGCACAAACATAGTGTGTGATTTATCAGATGAAACCAGGACAAACATAATGTGTGATTTAACATATCAAACCAGCACAAACATAATGTGTGATTTAACATATGAAACCAGCACAAACATAATGTGTGATTTAACAGATGAAACCATCACAAACATAATGTGTGATTTAACATATGAAACCAGGACAAACATATTGTGTGATTTAACAGATGAAACCATCACAAAAATAACATGTCATTTAACATCTGAAACTAGCACAAACATAGTGTGTGATTTAACATCTGAAACCAGCACAAACATAATGTGTGATTCAACATATGAAACCAGCACAAACATAATGTGTGATGTAACAGATGAAACCATCACAAAAATAACGTGATTTAACAGATGAAACCATCACAAAAATAACATGTCATTTAACATCTGAAACTAGCACAAACATAGTGTGTGATTTAACATCTGAAACCAGCACAAACATAATGTGTGATTTAACAGATGAAACCAGCACAAACATAATGTGTGATTTAACAGATGAAACCAGGACAAACATAATGTGTGATTTAACAGATGAAACCAGCACAAACATAATGTGTGATTTAACAGATGAAACCAGCACAAACATAATGTGTGATTTAACAGATGAAACCATCACAAACATAATGTGTGATTTAACAGATGAAACCAGCACAAACATAATGTGTGATTTAACAGATGAAACCAGCACAAACATAATGTGTGATTTAACAGATGAAACCAGCACAAACATAATGTGTGATTTAACAGATGAAACCAGCACAAACATAATGTGTGATTTAACAGATGAAACCAGCACAAACATAATGTGTGATTTAACAGATGAAACCAGCACAAACATAATGTGTGATTTAACAGATGAAACCAGCACAAACATAATGTGTGATTTAACAGATGAAACCATCACAAACATAATGTGTGATTTAACAGATGAAACCAGCACAAACATAATGTGTGATTTAACAGATGAAACCAGCACAAACATAATGTGTGATTTAACAGATGAAACCAGCACAAACATAATGTGTGATTTAACAGATGAAACCAGCACAAACATAATGTGTGATTTAACAGATGAAACCAGCACAAACATAATGTGTGATTTAACAGATGAAACCAGCACAAACATAATGTGTGATTTAACAGATGAAACCAGCACAAACATAATGTGTGATTTAACAGATGAAACCATCACAAACATATTGTGTGATTTAACAGATGAAACCAGGACAAACATAATGTGTGATTTAACAGATGAAACCAGCACAAACATAATGTGTGATTTAACAGATGAAACCAGGACAAACATATTGCGTGATTTAACAGATGAAAGCAGCACAAACATATTGTGTGATTTAACAGATGAAACCATCACAAAAATAACATGTGATTTAACATCTGAAACCAGCACAAACATATTGTGTGATTTTACATCTGAAACCAGCACAAACATAATGTGTGATTTAACATCTGAAACCAGCACAAACATAACATGTGATTTAACATCTGAAACGAGCACAAACATAGTGTGTGATTTAACATCTGAAACCAGCACAAACATAATGTGTGATTTAACAGATGAAACCAGCACAAACATAATGTGTGATTTAGCAGATGAAACCAGCACAAACATAATGTGTGATTTAACATATGAAACCAGCACAAACATAATGTGTGATTTAACATATGAAACCAGCACAAACATAACATGTGATTTAACATCTGAAACGAGCACAAACATAGTGTGTGATTTAACATCTGAAACGAGCACAAACATAATGTGTGATTTAACAGATGAAACCAGCACAAACATAATGTGTGATTTAACAGATGAAACCAGCACAAACATAATGTGTGATTTAACAGATGAAACCAGGACAAACATATTGTGTGATTTAACATATGAAACCAGCACAAACATAGTGTGTGATTTAACATCTGAAACGAGCACAAACATAATGTGTGATTTAACAGATGAAACCAGCACAAACATAATGTGTGATTTAACAGATGAAACCAGCACAAATATAATGTGTGATTTAACAGATGAAACCAGCACAAATATAATGTGTGATTTAACAGATGAAACCAGCACAAATATAATGTGTGATTTAACAGATGAAACCAGCACAAACATAATGTGTGATTTAACAGATGAAACCAGCACAAACATAATGTGTGATTTAACAGATGAAACCAGGACAAACATAATGTGTGATTTAACAGATGAAACCAGCACAAACATAATGTGTGATTTAACAGATGAAACCAGCACAAATATAATGTGTGATTTAACAGATGAAACCAGCACAAACATAATGTGTGATTTAACAGATGAAACCAGCACAAACATAATGTGTGATTTAACAGATGAAACCAGGACAAACATATTGTGTGATTTAACATATGAAACCAGCACAAACATAATGTGTGATTTAACAGATGAAACCATCACAAACATAGTGTGTGATTTAACATCTGAAACGAGCACAAACATAATGTGTGATTTAACAGATGAAACCAGCACAAACATAATGTGTGATTTAACAGATGAAACCAGCACAAACATAATGTGTGATTTAACAGATGAAACCAGCACAAATATAATGTGTGATTTAACAGATGAAACCAGCACAAACATAATGTGTGATTTAACAGATGAAACCAGCACAAACATAATGTGTGATTTAACAGATGAAACCAGGACAAACATATTGTGTGATTTAACATATGAAACCAGCACAAACATAATGTGTGATTTAACAGATGAAACCATCACAAACATAATGTGTGATTTAACAGATGAAACCAGGACAAACATAATGTGTGATTTAACAGATGAAACCAGCACAAACATAATGTGTGATTTAACATATGAAACCAGCACAAACATAATGTGTGATTTAACAGATGAAACCATCACAAACATAATGTGTGATTTAACAGATGAAACCAGGACAAACATAATGTGTGATTTAACAGATGAAACCATCACAAACATATTGTGTGATTTAACAGATGAAACCAGGACAAACATATTGTGTGATTTAACATATGAAACCATCACAAACATAATGTGTGATTTAACAGATGAAACCAGCACAAACATAATGTGTGATTTAACAGATGAAACCAGCACAAACATAATGTGTGATTTAACAGATGAAACCAGCACAAACATAATGTGTGATTTAACAGATGAAACCATCACAAACATATTGTGTGATTTAACAGATGAAACCAGGACAAACATAATGTGTGATTTAACAGATGAAACCAGCACAAACATAATGTGTGATTTAACAGATGAAACCAGGACAAACATATTGTGTGATTTAACAGATGAAAGCAGCACAAACATATTGTGTGATTTAACAGATGAAACCATCACAAAAATAACATGTGATTTAACATCTGAAACCAGCACAAACATATTGTGTGATTTTACATCTGAAACCAGCACAAACATAATGTGTGATTTAACATCTGAAACCAGCACAAACATAACATGTGATTTAACATCTGAAACGAGCACAAACATAGTGTGTGATTTAACATCTGAAACCAGCACAAACATAATGTGTGATTTAACAGATGAAACCAGCACAAACATAATGTGTGATTTAACAGATGAAACCAGCACAAACATAATGTGTGATTTAACAGATGAAACGAGCACAAACATAATGTGTGATTTAACAGATGAAACCAGGACAAACATAATGTGTGATTTAACATATGAAACCAGCACAAACATAATGTGTGATTTAACATATGAAACCAGCACAAACATAATGTGTGATTTAACATATGAAACCAGCACAAACATAATGTGTGATTTAACATATGAAACCAGCACAAACATAATGTGTGATTTAACAGATGAAACCATCACAAACATAATGTGTGATTTAACATATGAAACCAGCACAAAAATAACATGTCATTTAACATCTGAAACTAGCACAAACATAGTGTGTGATTTAACATCTGAAACCAGCACAAACATAATGTGTGATTCAACATATGAAACCAGCACAAACATAATGTGTGATTTAACAGATGAAACCATCACAAAAATAACATGTGATTTAACAGATGAAACCATCACAAAAATAACATGTCATTTAACATCTGAAACTAGCACAAACATAGTGTGTGATTTAACATCTGAAACCAGCACAAACATAATGTGTGATTTAGCAGATGAAACCAGGACAAACATAATGTGTGATTTAGCATCTGAAACCAGCACAAACATAATGTGTGATTTAACAGATGAAACCAGCACAAACATAATGTGTGATTCAACATATGAAACCAGCACAAACATAATGTGTGATTTAACAGATGAAACCATCACAAAAATAACATGTGATTTAACAGATGAAACCATCACAAAAATAACATGTCATTTAACATCTGAAACCAGCACAAACATAGTGTGTGATTTAACATCTGAAACCAGCACAAACATAATGTGTGATTTAACAGATGAAACCAGCACAAACATAATGTGTGATTTAACAGATGAAACCAGCACAAACATAATGTGTGATTTAACAGATGAAACAATCACAAACATATTGTGTGATTTAACAGATGAAACCAGGACAAACATAATGTGTGATTTAGCATCTGAAACCATCACAAACGTATTGTGTGATTTAACAGATGAAACCAGCACAAACATAATGTGTGATTTAACAGATGAAACCATCACAAACATATTGTGTGATTTAACAGATGAAACCAGGACAAACATAATGTGTGATTTAACAGATGAAACCAGCACAAACATAATGTGTGATTTAACAGATGAAACCAGCACAAACATAATGTGTGATTTAACAGATGAAACCAGCACAAACATAATGTGTGATTTAACAGATGAAACCATCACAAACATATTGTGTGATTTAAAAGATGAAACCAGGACAAACATAATGTGTGATTTAACAGATGAAACCATCACAAACATATTGTGTGATTTAACAGATGAAACCAGGACAAACATAATGTGTGATTTAACAGATGAAACCAGCACAAACATAATGTGTGATTTAACAGATGAAACCAGGACAAACATAATGTGTGATTTAACAGATGAAACCAGCACAAACAAAATGTGTGATTTAACAGATGAAACCAGCACAAACATAATGTGTGATTTAACAGATGAAACCAGCACAAACATAATGTGTGATTTAACAGATGAAACCAGCACAAACATAATGTGTGATTTAACAGATGAAACCATCACAAACATAATGTGTGATTTAACAGATGAAACCAGCACAAACATAATGTGTGATTTAACAGATGAAACCAGCACAAACATAATGTGTGATTTAACAGATGAAACCAGCACAAACATATTGTGTGATTTAACAGATTAAACCAGGACAAACATAATGTGTGATTTAACAGATGAAACCAGGACAAACATAATGTGTGATTTAACAGATGAAACCATCACAAACTTAATGTGTGATTTAACAGATGAAACGAGCACAAACATAGTGTGTGATTTAACAGATGAAACCAGGACAAACATAATGTGTGATTTAACAGATGAAACCAGGACAAACATAATGTGTGATTTAACAGATGAAACCATCACAAACATAATGTGTGATTTAACAGATGAAACCAGCACAAACATATTGTGTGATTTAACAGATGAAACCAGCACAAACATAATGTGTGATTTAACAGATGAAACCATCACAAACATAATGTGTGATTTAACAGATGAAACGAGCACAAACATAGTGTGTGATTTAACAGATGAAACCAGGACAAACATAATGTGTGATTTAACATATCAAACCAGCACAAACATAATGTGTGATTTAACATATGAAACCAGCACAAACATAATGTGTGATTTAACAGATGAAACCATCACAAACATAATGTGTGATTTAACATATGAAACCAGGACAAACATATTGTGTGATTTAACAGATGAAACCATCACAAAAATAACATGTCATTTAACATCTGAAACTAGCACAAACATAGTGTGTGATTTAACATCTGAAACCAGCACAAACATAATGTGTGATTCAACATATGAAACCAGCACAAACATAATGTGTGATTTAACAGATGAAACCATCACAAAAATAACGTGATTTAACAGATGAAACCATCACAAAAATAACATGTCATTTAACATCTGAAACTAGCACAAACATAGTGTGTGATTTAACATCTGAAACCAGCACAAACATAATGTGTGATTTAACAGATGAAACCAGCACAAACATAATGTGTGATTTAACAGATGAAACCAGGACAAACATAATGTGTGATTTAACAGATGAAACCAGCACAAACATAATGTGTGATTTAACAGATGAAACCAGCACAAACATAATGTGTGATTTAACAGATGAAACCATCACAAACATAATGTGTGATTTAACAGATGAAACCAGCACAAACATAATGTGTGATTTAACAGATGAAACCAGCACAAACATAATGTGTGATTTAACAGATGAAACCAGCACAAACATAATGTGTGATTTAACAGATGAAACCAGCACAAACATAATGTGTGATTTAACAGATGAAACCAGCACAAACATAATGTGTGATTTAACAGATGAAACCAGCACAAACATAATGTGTGATTTAACAGATGAAACCATCACAAACATAATGTGTGATTTAACAGATGAAACCAGCACAAACATAATGTGTGATTTAACAGATGAAACCAGCACAAACATAATGTGTGATTTAACAGATGAAACCAGCACAAACATAATGTGTGATTTAACAGATGAAACCAGCACAAACATAATGTGTGATTTAACAGATGAAACCAGCACAAACATAATGTGTGATTTAACAGATGAAACCAGCACAAACATAATGTGTGATTTAACAGATGAAACCAGCACAAACATAATGTGTGATTTAACAGATGAAACCATCACAAACATATTGTGTGATTTAACAGATGAAACCAGGACAAACATAATGTGTGATTTAACAGATGAAACCAGCACAAACATAATGTGTGATTTAACAGATGAAACCAGGACAAACATATTGTGTGATTTAACAGATGAAAGCAGCACAAACATATTGTGTGATTTAACAGATGAAACCATCACAAAAATAACATGTGATTTAACATCTGAAACCAGCACAAACATATTGTGTGATTTTACATCTGAAACCAGCACAAACATAATGTGTGATTTAACATCTGAAACCAGCACAAACATAACATGTGATTTAACATCTGAAACGAGCACAAACATAGTGTGTGATTTAACATCTGAAACCAGCACAAACATAATGTGTGATTTAACAGATGAAACCAGCACAAACATAATGTGTGATTTAACAGATGAAACCAGCACAAACATAATGTGTGATTTAACATATGAAACCAGCACAAACATAATGTGTGATTTAACATATGAAACCAGCACAAACATAACATGTGATTTAACATCTGAAACGAGCACAAACATAGTGTGTGATTTAACATCTGAAACGAGCACAAACATAATGTGTGATTTAACAGATGAAACCAGCACAAACATAATGTGTGATTTAACAGATGAAACCAGCACAAACATAATGTGTGATTTAACAGATGAAACCAGGACAAACATATTGTGTGATTTAACATATGAAACCAGCACAAACATAGTGTGTGATTTAACATCTGAAACGAGCACAAACATAATGTGTGATTTAACAGATGAAACCAGCACAAACATAATGTGTGATTTAACAGATGAAACCAGCACAAACATAATGTGTGATTTAACAGATGAAACCAGCACAAATATAATGTGTGATTTAACAGATGAAACCAGCACAAACATAATGTGTGATTTAACAGATGAAACCAGCACAAACATAATGTGTGATTTAACAGATGAAACCAGGACAAACATATTGTGTGATTTAACATATGAAACCAGCACAAACATAATGTGTGATTTAACAGATGAAACCATCACAAACATAATGTGTGATTTAACAGATGAAACCAGGACAAACATAATGTGTGATTTAACAGATGAAACCAGCACAAACATAATGTGTGATTTAACATATGAAACCAGCACAAACATAATGTGTGATTTAACAGATGAAACCATCACAAACATAATGTGTGATTTAACAGATGAAACCAGGACAAACATAATGTGTGATTTAACAGATGAAACCATCACAAACATATTGTGTGATTTAACAGATGAAACCAGGACAAACATATTGTGTGATTTAACATATGAAACCGTCACAAACATAATGTGTGATTTAACAGATGAAACCAGCACAACAAACATAATGTGTGATTTAACAGATGAAACCAGCACAAACATAATGTGTGATTTAACAGATGAAACCAGCACAAACATAATGTGTGATTTAACAGATGAAACCATCACAAACATATTGTGTGATTTAACAGATGAAACCAGGACAAACATAATGTGTGATTTAACAGATGAAACCAGCACAAACATAATGTGTGATTTAACAGATGAAACCAGGACAAACATATTGTGTGATTTAACAGATGAAAGCAGCACAAACATATTGTGTGATTTAACAGATGAAACCATCACAAAAATAACATGTGATTTAACATCTGAAACCAGCACAAACATATTGTGTGATTTTACATCTGAAACCAGCACAAACATAATGTGTGATTTAACATCTGAAACCAGCACAAACATAACATGTGATTTAACATCTGAAACGAGCACAAACATAGTGTGTGATTTAACATCTGAAACCAGCACAAACATAATGTGTGATTTAACAGATGAAACCAGCACAAACATAATGTGTGATTTAACAGATGAAACCAGCACAAACATAATGTGTGATTTAACATATGAAACCAGCACAAACATAATGTGTGATTTAACATATGAAACCAGCACAAACATAACATGTGATTTAACATCTGAAACGAGCACAAACATAGTGTGTGATTTAACATCTGAAACGAGCACAAACATAATGTGTGATTTAACAGATGAAACCAGCACAAACATAATGTGTGATTTAACAGATGAAACCAGCACAAACATAATGTGTGATTTAACAGATGAAACCAGCACAAACATAATGTGTGATTTAACAGATGAAACCAGGACAAACATAGTGTGTGATTTAACATCTGAAACGAGCACAAACATAATGTGTGATTTAACAGATGAAACCAGCACAAACATAATGTGTGATTTAACAGATGAAACCAGCACAAACATAATGTGTGATTTAACAGATGAAACCAGCACAAATATAATGTGTGATTTAACAGATGAAACCAGCACAAACATAATGTGTGATTTAACAGATGAAACCAGCACAAACATAATGTGTGATTTAACAGATGAAACCAGGACAAACATATTGTGTGATTTAACATATGAAACCAGCACAAACATAATGTGTGATTTAACAGATGAAACCATCACAAACATAATGTGTGATTTAACAGATGAAACCAGGACAAACATAATGTGTGATTTAACAGATGAAACCAGCACAAACATAATGTGTGATTTAACATATGAAACCAGCACAAACATAATGTGTGATTTAACAGATGAAACCATCACAAACATAATGTGTGATTTAACAGATGAAACCAGGACAAACATAATGTGTGATTTAACAGATGAAACCATCACAAACATATTGTGTGATTTAACAGATGAAACCAGGACAAACATATTGTGTGATTTAACATATGAAACCATCACAAACATAATGTGTGATTTAACATATGAAACCAGTACAAACATAAAGTGCGATTTAACATCTGAAACCAGCACAAACATAACATGTGATTTAACATCTGAAACCAGCACAAACATAATGTGTGATTTAACATATGAAACCAGCACAAACATAATGTGTGATTTAACATATGAAACCAGCACAAACATAACATGTGATTTAACATCTGAAACCAGCACAAACATATTGTGTGATTTAACATCTGAAACCAGCACAAACATAATGTGTGATTTAACAGATGAAACCATCACAAACATAACGTGATTTAACATCTGAAACCAGCACAAACATAATGTGTGATTTAACATATGAAACCAGCACAAACATAATGTGTGATTTAAGAGATGAAACCAGCACAAACATAATGTGTGATTTAACAGATGAAACCAGCACAAACATAGTGTGTGATTTAACATCTGAAACCAGCACAAACATAATGTGTGATTTAACAGATGAAACCAGCACAAACATAATGTGTGATTTAACAGATGAAACCAGAACAAACATAATGTGTGATTTAACATATGAAACCAGCACAAACATAATGTGTGATTTAACATATGAAACCATCACAAACATAACATGTGATTTAACATCTGAAACGAGCACAAACATAGTGTGTGATTTAACATCTGAAACCAGCACAAACATAATGTGTGATTTAACAGATGAAACCAGCACAAACATAATGTGTGATTTAACAGATGAAACCAGCACAAACATAATGTGTGATTTAACAGATGAAACCAGCACAAACATAATGTGTGATTTAACAGATGAAACCAGGACAAACATATTGTGTGATTTAACATATGAAACCAGCACAAACATAATGTGTGATTTAACAGATGAAACCATCACAAACATAATGTGTGATTTAACAGATGAAACCAGGACAAACATAATGTGTGATTTAACATCTGAAACCAGCACAAACATAATGTGTGATTTAACAGATGAAACCAGCACAAACATAATGTGTGATTTAACAGATGAAACCAGCACAAACATAATGTGTGATTTAACAGATGAAACCAGCACAAACATAATGTGTGATTTAACAGATGAAACCAGCACAAACATAATGTGTGATTTAACAGATGAAACCAGCACAAACATATTGTGTGATTTAACAGATGAAACCAGGACAAACATAATGTGTGATTTAACAGATGAAACCAGGACAAACATAATGTGTGATTTAACAGATGAAACCAGCACAAACATAATGTGTGATTTAACATATGAAACCAGCACAAACATAATGTGTGATTTAACAGATGAAACCATCACAAACATAATGTGTGATTTAACAGATGAAACCAGGACAAACATAATGTGTGATTTTAACAGATGAAACCAGCACAAACATAATGTGTGATTTAACAGATGAAACCAGGACAAACATATTGTGTGATTTAACAGATGAAACCAGCACAAACATAATGTGTGATTTAACAGATGAAACCATCACAAACATAATGTGTGATTTAACATATGAAACCAGTACAAACATAAAGTGTGATTTAACATCTGAAACCAGCACAAACATAACATGTGATTTAACGTCTGAAACCAGCACAAACATAATGTGTGATTTAACATATGAAACCAGCACAAACATAATGTGTGATTTAACATATGAAACCAGCACAAACATAACATGTGATTTAACATCTGAAACCAGCACAAACATATTGTGTGATTTAACATCTGAAACCAGCACAAACATAATGTGTGATTTAACAGATGAAACCATCACAAACATAACATGTGATTTAACATCTGAAACCAGCACAAACATAATGTGTGATTTAACATATGAAACCAGCACAAACATAATGTGTGATTTAACATCTGAAACCAGCACAAACATAATGTGTGATTTAACAGATGAAACCATCACAAACATAATGTGTGATTTAACAGATGAAACCAGGACAAACATAATGTGTGATTTAACAGATGAAACCATCACAAACATATTGTGTGATTTAACAGATGAAACCAGGACAAACATATTGTGTGATTTAACAGATGAAACCAGCACAAACATAATGTGTGATTTAACATATGAAACCATCACAAACATAATGTGTGATTTAACATATGAAACCAGTACAAACATAAAGTGTGATTTAACATCTGAAACCAGCACAAACATAACATGTGATTTAACATCTGAAACCAGCACAAACATAATGTGTGATTTAACATATGAAACCAGCACAAACATAATGTGTGATTTAACATATGAAACCAGCACAAACATAACATGTGATTTAACATCTGAAACCAGCACAAACATATTGTGTGATTTAACATCTGAAACCAGCACAAACATAATGTGTGATTTAACAGATGAAACCATCACAAACATAACATGTGATTTAACATCTGAAACCAGCACAAACATAATGTGTGATTTAACATATGAAACCAGCACAAACATAATGTGTGATTTAACATCTGAAACCAGCACAAACATAACATGTGATTTAACATCTGAAACCAGCACAAACATAATGTGTGATTTAACAGATGAAACCAGCACAAACATAATGTGTGATTTAACAGATGAAACCAGCACAAACATAATGTGTGATTTAACATATGAAACCAGCACAAACATAATGTGTGATTTAACATATGAAACCAGCACAAACATAACATGTGATTTAACATCTGAAACGAGCACAAACATAGTGTGTGATTTAACATCTGAAACCAGCACAAACATAATGTGTGATTTAACAGATGAAACCAGCACAAACATAATGTGTGATTTAACAGATGAAACCAGCACAAACATAATGTGTGATTTAACAGATGAAACCATCACAAACATATTGTGTGATTTAACAGATGAAACCAGGACAAACATAATGTGTGATTTAGCATCTGAAACCATCACAAACATATTGTGTGATTTAACAGATGAAACCAGCACAAACATAATGTGTGATTTAACAGATGAAACCATCACAAACATATTGTGTGATTTAACAGATGAAACCAGGACAAACATAATGTGTGATTTAACAGATGAAACCAGCACAAACATAATGTGTGATTTAACAGATGAAACCAGCACAAACATAATGTGTGATTTAACAGATGAAACCAGCACAAACATAATGTGTGATTTAACAGATGAAACCATCACAAACATATTGTGTGATTTAAAAGATGAAACCAGGACAAACATAATGTGTGATTTAACAGATGAAACCATCACAAACATATTGTGTGATTTAACAGATGAAACCAGGACAAACATAATGTGTGATTTAACAGATGAAACCAGCACAAACATAATGTGTGATTTAACAGATGAAACCAGGACAAACATAATGTGTGATTTAACAGATGAAACCAGCACAAACATAATGTGTGATTTAACAGATGAAACCAGCACAAACATAATGTGTGATTTAACAGATGAAACCAGCACAAACATAATGTGTGATTTAACAGATGAAACCAGCACAAACATAATGTGTGATTTAACAGATGAAACCAACACAAACATAATGTGTGATTTAACAGATGAAACCAGCACAAACATAATGTGTGATTTAACAGATGAAACCAGCACAAACATAATGTGTGATTTAACATATGAAACCAGCACAAACATAACATGTGATTTAACATCTGAAACGAGCACAAACATAGTGTGTGATTTAACATCTGAAACGAGCACAAACATAATGTGTGATTTAACAGATGAAACCAGCACAAACATAATGTGTGATTTAACAGATGAAACCAGCACAAACATAATGTGTGATTTAACAGATGAAACCAGGACAAACATAATGTGTGATTTAACATATGAAACCAGCACAAACATAACATGTGATTTAACATCTGAAACGAGCACAAACATAGTGTGTGATTTAACATCTGAAACGAGCACAAACATAATGTGTGATTTAACAGATGAAACCAGCACAAACATAATGTGTGATTTAACAGATGAAACCAGCACAAACATAATGTGTGATTTAACAGATGAAACCAGGACAAACATATTGTGTGATTTAACATATGAAACCAGCACAAACATAGTGTGTGATTTAACATCTGAAACGAGCACAAACATAATGTGTGATTTAACAGATGAAACCAGCACAAACATAATGTGTGATTTAACAGATGAAACCAGCACAAACATAATGTGTGATTTAACAGATGAAACCAGCACAAATATAATGTGTGATTTAACAGATGAAACCAGCACAAACATAATGTGTGATTTAACAGATGAAACCAGCACAAACATAATGTGTGATTTAACAGATGAAACCAGGACAAACATATTGTGTGATTTAACATATGAAACCAGCACAAACATAATGTGTGATTTAACAGATGAAACCATCACAAACATAATGTGTGATTTAACAGATGAAACCAGGACAAACATAATGTGTGATTTAACAGATGAAACCAGCACAAACATAATGTGTGATTTAACATATGAAACCAGCACAAACATAATGTGTGATTTAACAGATGAAACCATCACAAACATAATGTGTGATTTAACAGATGAAACCAGGACAAACATAATGTGTGATTTAACAGATGAAACCATCACAAACATATTGTGTGATTTAACAGATGAAACCAGGACAAACATATTGTGTGATTTAACATATGAAACCGTCACAAACATAATGTGTGATTTAACAGATGAAACCAGCACAAACATAATGTGTGATTTAACAGATGAAACCAGCACAAACATAATGTGTGATTTAACAGATGAAACCAGCACAAACATAATGTGTGATTTAACAGATGAAACCATCACAAACATATTGTGTGATTTAACAGATGAAACCAGGACAAACATAATGTGTGATTTAACAGATGAAACCAGCACAAACATAATGTGTGATTTAACAGATGAAACCAGGACAAACATATTGTGTGATTTAACAGATGAAAGCAGCACAAACATATTGTGTGATTTAACAGATGAAACCATCACAAAAATAACATGTGATTTAACATCTGAAACCAGCACAAACATATTGTGTG
Organism: Myxine glutinosa; assembly: GCF_964187855.1. NCBI lineage: Eukaryota > Metazoa > Chordata > Myxini > Myxiniformes > Myxinidae > Myxine > Myxine glutinosa. The sequence goes on along the minus strand of NC_136265.1, from coordinate 138,621,083 downwards.
ATTTTACATCTGAAACCAGCACAAACATAATGTGTGATTTAACATCTGAAACCAGCACAAACATAACATGTGATTTAACATCTGAAACGAGCACAAACATAGTGTGTGATTTAACATCTGAAACGAGCACAAACATAATGTGTGATTTAACAGATGAAACCAGCACAAACATAATGTGTGATTTAACAGATGAAACCAGCACAAACATAATGTGTGATTTAACAGATGAAACCAGCACAAACATAATGTGTGATTTAACAGATGAAACCAGGACAAACATAGTGTGTGATTTAACATCTGAAACGAGCACAAACATAATGTGTGATTTAACAGATGAAACCAGCACAAACATAATGTGTGATTTAACAGATGAAACCAGCACAAACATAATGTGTGATTTAACAGATGAAACCAGCACAAATATAATGTGTGATTTAACAGATGAAACCAGCACAAACATAATGTGTGATTTAACAGATGAAACCAGCACAAACATAATGTGTGATTTAACAGATGAAACCAGGACAAACATATTGTGTGATTTAACATATGAAACCAGCACAAACATAATGTGTGATTTAACAGATGAAACCATCACAAACATAATGTGTGATTTAACAGATGAAACCAGGACAAACATAATGTGTGATTTAACAGATGAAACCAGCACAAACATAATGTGTGATTTAACATATGAAACCAGCACAAACATAATGTGTGATTTAACAGATGAAACCATCACAAACATAATGTGTGATTTAACAGATGAAACCAGGACAAACATAATGTGTGATTTAACAGATGAAACCATCACAAACATATTGTGTGATTTAACAGATGAAACCAGGACAAACATATTGTGTGATTTAACATATGAAACCATCACAAACATAATGTGTGATTTAACATATGAAACCAGTACAAACATAAAGTGCGATTTAACATCTGAAACCAGCACAAACATAACATGTGATTTAACATCTGAAACCAGCACAAACATAATGTGTGATTTAACATATGAAACCAGCACAAACATAATGTGTGATTTAACATATGAAACCAGCACAAACATAACATGTGATTTAACATCTGAAACCAGCACAAACATATTGTGTGATTTAACATCTGAAACCAGCACAAACATAATGTGTGATTTAACAGATGAAACCATCACAAACATAACGTGATTTAACATCTGAAACCAGCACAAACATAATGTGTGATTTAACATATGAAACCAGCACAAACATAATGTGTGATTTAAGAGATGAAACCAGCACAAACATAATGTGTGATTTAACAGATGAAACCAGCACAAACATAGTGTGTGATTTAACATCTGAAACCAGCACAAACATAATGTGTGATTTAACAGATGAAACCAGCACAAACATAATGTGTGATTTAACAGATGAAACCAGAACAAACATAATGTGTGATTTAACATATGAAACCAGCACAAACATAATGTGTGATTTAACATATGAAACCATCACAAACATAACATGTGATTTAACATCTGAAACGAGCACAAACATAGTGTGTGATTTAACATCTGAAACCAGCACAAACATAATGTGTGATTTAACAGATGAAACCAGCACAAACATAATGTGTGATTTAACAGATGAAACCAGCACAAACATAATGTGTGATTTAACAGATGAAACCAGCACAAACATAATGTGTGATTTAACAGATGAAACCAGGACAAACATATTGTGTGATTTAACATATGAAACCAGCACAAACATAATGTGTGATTTAACAGATGAAACCATCACAAACATAATGTGTGATTTAACAGATGAAACCAGGACAAACATAATGTGTGATTTAACATCTGAAACCAGCACAAACATAATGTGTGATTTAACAGATGAAACCAGCACAAACATAATGTGTGATTTAACAGATGAAACCAGCACAAACATAATGTGTGATTTAACAGATGAAACCAGCACAAACATAATGTGTGATTTAACAGATGAAACCAGCACAAACATAATGTGTGATTTAACAGATGAAACCAGCACAAACATATTGTGTGATTTAACAGATGAAACCAGGACAAACATAATGTGTGATTTAACAGATGAAACCAGGACAAACATAATGTGTGATTTAACAGATGAAACCAGCACAAACATAATGTGTGATTTAACATATGAAACCAGCACAAACATAATGTGTGATTTAACAGATGAAACCATCACAAACATAATGTGTGATTTAACAGATGAAACCAGGACAAACATAATGTGTGATTTTAACAGATGAAACCAGCACAAACATAATGTGTGATTTAACAGATGAAACCAGGACAAACATATTGTGTGATTTAACAGATGAAACCAGCACAAACATAATGTGTGATTTAACAGATGAAACCATCACAAACATAATGTGTGATTTAACATATGAAACCAGTACAAACATAAAGTGTGATTTAACATCTGAAACCAGCACAAACATAACATGTGATTTAACGTCTGAAACCAGCACAAACATAATGTGTGATTTAACATATGAAACCAGCACAAACATAATGTGTGATTTAACATATGAAACCAGCACAAACATAACATGTGATTTAACATCTGAAACCAGCACAAACATATTGTGTGATTTAACATCTGAAACCAGCACAAACATAATGTGTGATTTAACAGATGAAACCATCACAAACATAACATGTGATTTAACATCTGAAACCAGCACAAACATAATGTGTGATTTAACATATGAAACCAGCACAAACATAATGTGTGATTTAACATCTGAAACCAGCACAAACATAATGTGTGATTTAACAGATGAAACCATCACAAACATAATGTGTGATTTAACAGATGAAACCAGGACAAACATAATGTGTGATTTAACAGATGAAACCATCACAAACATATTGTGTGATTTAACAGATGAAACCAGGACAAACATATTGTGTGATTTAACAGATGAAACCAGCACAAACATAATGTGTGATTTAACATATGAAACCATCACAAACATAATGTGTGATTTAACATATGAAACCAGTACAAACATAAAGTGTGATTTAACATCTGAAACCAGCACAAACATAACATGTGATTTAACATCTGAAACCAGCACAAACATAATGTGTGATTTAACATATGAAACCAGCACAAACATAATGTGTGATTTAACATATGAAACCAGCACAAACATAACATGTGATTTAACATCTGAAACCAGCACAAACATATTGTGTGATTTAACATCTGAAACCAGCACAAACATAATGTGTGATTTAACAGATGAAACCATCACAAACATAACATGTGATTTAACATCTGAAACCAGCACAAACATAATGTGTGATTTAACATATGAAACCAGCACAAACATAATGTGTGATTTAACATCTGAAACCAGCACAAACATAACATGTGATTTAACATCTGAAACCAGCACAAACATAATGTGTGATTTAACAGATGAAACCAGCACAAACATAATGTGTGATTTAACAGATGAAACCAGCACAAACATAATGTGTGATTTAACATATGAAACCAGCACAAACATAATGTGTGATTTAACATATGAAACCAGCACAAACATAACATGTGATTTAACATCTGAAACGAGCACAAACATAGTGTGTGATTTAACATCTGAAACCAGCACAAACATAATGTGTGATTTAACAGATGAAACCAGCACAAACATAATGTGTGATTTAACAGATGAAACCAGCACAAACATAATGTGTGATTTAACAGATGAAACCATCACAAACATATTGTGTGATTTAACAGATGAAACCAGGACAAACATAATGTGTGATTTAGCATCTGAAACCATCACAAACATATTGTGTGATTTAACAGATGAAACCAGCACAAACATAATGTGTGATTTAACAGATGAAACCATCACAAACATATTGTGTGATTTAACAGATGAAACCAGGACAAACATAATGTGTGATTTAACAGATGAAACCAGCACAAACATAATGTGTGATTTAACAGATGAAACCAGCACAAACATAATGTGTGATTTAACAGATGAAACCAGCACAAACATAATGTGTGATTTAACAGATGAAACCATCACAAACATATTGTGTGATTTAAAAGATGAAACCAGGACAAACATAATGTGTGATTTAACAGATGAAACCATCACAAACATATTGTGTGATTTAACAGATGAAACCAGGACAAACATAATGTGTGATTTAACAGATGAAACCAGCACAAACATAATGTGTGATTTAACAGATGAAACCAGGACAAACATAATGTGTGATTTAACAGATGAAACCAGCACAAACATAATGTGTGATTTAACAGATGAAACCAGCACAAACATAATGTGTGATTTAACAGATGAAACCAGCACAAACATAATGTGTGATTTAACAGATGAAACCAGCACAAACATAATGTGTGATTTAACAGATGAAACCAACACAAACATAATGTGTGATTTAACAGATGAAACCAGCACAAACATAATGTGTGATTTAACAGATGAAACCAGCACAAACATAATGTGTGATTTAACAGATGAAACCAGCACAAACATAATGTGTGATTTAACAGATGAAACCAGCACAAACATAATGTGTGATTTAACAGATGAAACCAGCACAAACATAATGTGTGATTTAAGAGATGAAACCAGCACAAACATAATGTGTGATTTAACAGATGAAACCATCACAAACATAATGTGTGATTTAACAGATGAAACCAGCACAAACATATTGTGTGATTTAACAGATTAAACCAGGACAAACATAATGTGTGATTTAACAGATGAAACCAGGACAAACATAATGTGTGATTTAACAGATGAAACCATCACAAACTTAATGTGTGATTTAACAGATGAAACGAGCACAAACATAGTGTGTGATTTAACAGATGAAACCAGGACAAACATAATGTGTGATTTAACAGATGAAACCAGGACAAACATAATGTGTGATTTAACAGATGAAACCATCACAAACATAATGTGTGATTTAACAGATGAAACCAGCACAAACATATTGTGTGATTTAACAGATGAAACCAGCACAAACATAATGTGTGATTTAACAGATGAAACGAGCACAAACATAGTGTGTGATTTATCAGATGAAACCAGGACAAACATAATGTGTGATTTAACATATCAAACCAGCACAAACATAATGTGTGATTTAACATATGAAACCAGCACAAACATAATGTGTGATTTAACAGATGAAACCATCACAAACATAATGTGTGATTTAACATATGAAACCAGGACAAACATATTGTGTGATTTAACAGATGAAACCATCACAAAAATAACATGTCATTTAACATCTGAAACTTGCACAAACATAGTGTGTGATTTAACATCTGAAACCAGCACAAACATAATGTGTGATTCAACATATGAAACCAGCACAAACATAATGTGTGATTTAACAGATGAAACCATCACAAAAATAACGTGATTTAACAGATGAAACCATCACAAAAATAACATGTCATTTAACATCTGAAACTAGCACAAACATAGTGTGTGATTTAACATCTGAAACCAGCACAAACATAATGTGTGATTTAACAGATGAAACCAGCACAAACATAATGTGTGATTTAACAGATGAAACCAGGACAAACATAATGTGTGATTTAACAGATGAAACCAGCACAAACATAATGTGTGATTTAACAGATGAAACCAGCACAAACATAATGTGTGATTTAACAGATGAAACCATCACAAACATAATGTGTGATTTAACAGATGAAACCAGCACAAACATAATGTGTGATTTAACAGATGAAACCAGCACAAACATAATGTGTGATTTAACAGATGAAACCAGCACAAACATAATGTGTGATTTAACAGATGAAACCAGCACAAACATAATGTGTGATTTAACAGATGAAACCAGCACAAACATAATGTGTGATTTAACAGATGAAACCAGCACAAACATAATGTGTGATTTAACAGATGAAACCATCACAAACATAATGTGTGATTTAACAGATGAAACCAGCACAAACATATTGTGTGATTTAACAGATTAAACCAGGACAAACATAATGTGTGATTTAACAGATGAAACCAGGACAAACATAATGTGTGATTTAACAGATGAAACCATCACAAACATAATGTGTGATTTAACAGATGAAACGAGCACAAACATAGTGTGTGATTTAACAGATGAAACCAGGACAAACATAATGTGTGATTTAACAGATGAAACCAGGACAAACATAATGTGTGATTTAACAGATGAAACCATCACAAACATAATGTGTGATTTAACAGATGAAACCAGCACAAACATATTGTGTGATTTAACAGATGAAACCAGCACAAACATAATGTGTGATTTAACAGATGAAACCATCACAAACATAATGTGTGATTTAACAGATGAAACGAGCACAAACATAGTGTGTGATTTATCAGATGAAACCAGGACAAACATAATGTGTGATTTAACATATCAAACCAGCACAAACATAATGTGTGATTTAACATATGAAACCAGCACAAACATAATGTGTGATTTAACAGATGAAACCATCACAAACATAATGTGTGATTTAACATATGAAACCAGGACAAACATATTGTGTGATTTAACAGATGAAACCATCACAAAAATAACATGTCATTTAACATCTGAAACTAGCACAAACATAGTGTGTGATTTAACATCTGAAACCAGCACAAACATAATGTGTGATTCAACATATGAAACCAGCACAAACATAATGTGTGATTTAACAGATGAAACCATCACAAAAATAACGTGATTTAACAGATGAAACCATCACAAAAATAACATGTCATTTAACATCTGAAACTAGCACAAACATAGTGTGTGATTTAACATCTGAAACCAGCACAAACATAATGTGTGATTTAACAGATGAAACCAGCACAAACATAATGTGTGATTTAACAGATGAAACCAGGACAAACATAATGTGTGATTTAACAGATGAAACCAGCACAAACATAATGTGTGATTTAACAGATGAAACCAGCACAAACATAATGTGTGATTTAACAGATGAAACCATCACAAACATAATGTGTGATTTAACAGATGAAACCAGCACAAACATAATGTGTGATTTAACAGATGAAACCAGCACAAACATAATGTGTGATTTAACAGATGAAACCAGCACAAACATAATGTGTGATTTAACAGATGAAACCAGCACAAACATAATGTGTGATTTAACAGATGAAACCAGCACAAACATAATGTGTGATTTAACAGATGAAACCAGCACAAACATAATGTGTGATTTAACAGATGAAACCATCACAAACATAATGTGTGATTTAACAGATGAAACCAGCACAAACATAATGTGTGATTTAACAGATGAAACCAGCACAAACATAATGTGTGATTTAACAGATGAAACCAGCACAAACATAATGTGTGATTTAACAGATGAAACCAGCACAAACATAATGTGTGATTTAACAGATGAAACCAGCACAAACATAATGTGTGATTTAACAGATGAAACCAGCACAAACATAATGTGTGATTTAACAGATGAAACCAGCACAAACATAATGTGTGATTTAACAGATGAAACCATCACAAACATATTGTGTGATTTAACAGATGAAACCAGGACAAACATAATGTGTGATTTAACAGATGAAACCAGCACAAACATAATGTGTGATTTAACAGATGAAACCAGGACAAACATATTGCGTGATTTAACAGATGAAAGCAGCACAAACATATTGTGTGATTTAACAGATGAAACCATCACAAAAATAACATGTGATTTAACATCTGAAACCAGCACAAACATATTGTGTGATTTTACATCTGAAACCAGCACAAACATAATGTGTGATTTAACATCTGAAACCAGCACAAACATAACATGTGATTTAACATCTGAAACGAGCACAAACATAGTGTGTGATTTAACATCTGAAACCAGCACAAACATAATGTGTGATTTAACAGATGAAACCAGCACAAACATAATGTGTGATTTAGCAGATGAAACCAGCACAAACATAATGTGTGATTTAACATATGAAACCAGCACAAACATAATGTGTGATTTAACATATGAAACCAGCACAAACATAACATGTGATTTAACATCTGAAACGAGCACAAACATAGTGTGTGATTTAACATCTGAAACGAGCACAAACATAATGTGTGATTTAACAGATGAAACCAGCACAAACATAATGTGTGATTTAACAGATGAAACCAGCACAAACATAATGTGTGATTTAACAGATGAAACCAGGACAAACATATTGTGTGATTTAACATATGAAACCAGCACAAACATAGTGTGTGATTTAACATCTGAAACGAGCACAAACATAATGTGTGATTTAACAGATGAAACCAGCACAAACATAATGTGTGATTTAACAGATGAAACCAGCACAAACATAATGTGTGATTTAACAGATGAAACCAGCACAAATATAATGTGTGATTTAACAGATGAAACCAGCACAAACATAATGTGTGATTTAACAGATGAAACCAGCACAAACATAATGTGTGATTTAACAGATGAAACCAGGACAAACATATTGTGTGATTTAACATATGAAACCAGCACAAACATAATGTGTGATTTAACAGATGAAACCATCACAAACATAATGTGTGATTTAACAGATGAAACCAGGACAAACATAATGTGTGATTTAACAGATGAAACCAGCACAAACATAATGTGTGATTTAACATATGAAACCAGCACAAACATAATGTGTGATTTAACAGATGAAACCATCACAAACATAATGTGTGATTTAACAGATGAAACCAGGACAAACATAATGTGTGATTTAACAGATGAAACCATCACAAACATATTGTGTGATTTAACAGATGAAACCAGGACAAACATATTGTGTGATTTAACATATGAAACCATCACAAACATAATGTGTGATTTAACAGATGAAACCAGCACAAACATAATGTGTGATTTAACAGATGAAACCAGCACAAACATAATGTGTGATTTAACAGATGAAACCAGCACAAACATAATGTGTGATTTAACAGATGAAACCATCACAAACATATTGTGTGATTTAACAGATGAAACCAGGACAAACATAATGTGTGATTTAACAGATGAAACCAGCACAAACATAATGTGTGATTTAACAGATGAAACCAGGACAAACATATTGTGTGATTTAACAGATGAAAGCAGCACAAACATATTGTGTGATTTAACAGATGAAACCATCACAAAAATAACATGTGATTTAACATCTGAAACCAGCACAAACATATTGTGTGATTTTACATCTGAAACCAGCACAAACATAATGTGTGATTTAACATCTGAAACCAGCACAAACATAACATGTGATTTAACATCTGAAACGAGCACAAACATAGTGTGTGATTTAACATCTGAAACCAGCACAAACATAATGTGTGATTTAACAGATGAAACCAGCACAAACATAATGTGTGATTTAACAGATGAAACCAGCACAAACATAATGTGTGATTTAACAGATGAAACGAGCACAAACATAATGTGTGATTTAACAGATGAAACCAGGACAAACATAATGTGTGATTTAACATATGAAACCAGCACAAACATAATGTGTGATTTAACATATGAAACCAGCACAAACATAATGTGTGATTTAACATATGAAACCAGCACAAACATAATGTGTGATTTAACATATGAAACCAGCACAAACATAATGTGTGATTTAACAGATGAAACCATCACAAACATAATGTGTGATTTAACATATGAAACCAGCACAAAAATAACATGTCATTTAACATCTGAAACTAGCACAAACATAGTGTGTGATTTAACATCTGAAACCAGCACAAACATAATGTGTGATTCAACATATGAAACCAGCACAAACATAATGTGTGATTTAACAGATGAAACCATCACAAAAATAACATGTGATTTAACAGATGAAACCATCACAAAAATAACATGTCATTTAACATCTGAAACTAGCACAAACATAGTGTGTGATTTAACATCTGAAACCAGCACAAACATAATGTGTGATTTAGCAGATGAAACCAGGACAAACATAATGTGTGATTTAGCATCTGAAACCAGCACAAACATAATGTGTGATTTAACAGATGAAACCAGCACAAACATAATGTGTCATTCAACATATGAAACCAGCACAAACATAATGTGTGATTTAACAGATGAAACCATCACAAAAATAACATGTGATTTAACAGATGAAACCATCACAAAAATAACATGTCATTTAACATCTGAAACCAGCACAAACATAGTGTGTGATTTAACATCTGAAACCAGCACAAACATAATGTGTGATTTAACAGATGAAACCAGCACAAACATAATGTGTGATTTAACAGATGAAACCAGCACAAACATAATGTGTGATTTAACAGATGAAACCATCACAAACATATTGTGTGATTTAACAGATGAAACCAGGACAAACATAATGTGTGATTTAGCATCTGAAACCATCACAAACATATTGTGTGATTTAACAGATGAAACCAGCACAAACATAATGTGTGATTTAACAGATGAAACCATCACAAACATATTGTGTGATTTAACAGATGAAACCAGGACAAACATAATGTGTGATTTAACAGATGAAACCAGCACAAACATAATGTGTGATTTAACAGATGAAACCAGCACAAACATAATGTGTGATTTAACAGATGAAACCAGCACAAACATAATGTGTGATTTAACAGATGAAACCATCACAAACATATTGTGTGATTTAAAAGATGAAACCAGGACAAACATAATGTGTGATTTAACAGATGAAACCATCACAAACATATTGTGTGATTTAACAGATGAAACCAGGACAAACATAATGTGTGATTTAACAGATGAAACCAGCACAAACATAATGTGTGATTTAACAGATGAAACCAGGACAAACATAATGTGTGATTTAACAGATGAAACCAGCACAAACAAAATGTGTGATTTAACAGATGAAACCAGCACAAACATAATGTGTGATTTAACAGATGAAACCAGCACAAACATAATGTGTGATTTAACAGATGAAACCAGCACAAACATAATGTGTGATTTAACAGATGAAACCATCACAAACATAATGTGTGATTTAACAGATGAAACCAGCACAAACATAATGTGTGATTTAACAGATGAAACCAGCACAAACATAATGTGTGATTTAACAGATGAAACCAGCACAAACATATTGTGTGATTTAACAGATTAAACCAGGACAAACATAATGTGTGATTTAACAGATGAAACCAGGACAAACATAATGTGTGATTTAACAGATGAAACCATCACAAACTTAATGTGTGATTTAACAGATGAAACGAGCACAAACATAGTGTGTGATTTAACAGATGAAACCAGGACAAACATAATGTGTGATTTAACAGATGAAACCAGGACAAACATAATGTGTGATTTAACAGATGAAACCATCACAAACATAATGTGTGATTTAACAGATGAAACCAGCACAAACATATTGTGTGATTTAACAGATGAAACCAGCACAAACATAATGTGTGATTTAACAGATGAAACCATCACAAACATAATGTGTGATTTAACAGATGAAACGAGCACAAACATAGTGTGTGATTTAACAGATGAAACCAGGACAAACATAATGTGTGATTTAACATATCAAACCAGCACAAACATAATGTGTGATTTAACATATGAAACCAGCACAAACATAATGTGTGATTTAACAGATGAAACCATCACAAACATAATGTGTGATTTAACATATGAAACCAGGACAAACATATTGTGTGATTTAACAGATGAAACCATCACAAAAATAACATGTCATTTAACATCTGAAACTAGCACAAACATAGTGTGTGATTTAACATCTGAAACCAGCACAAACATAATGTGTGATTCAACATATGAAACCAGCACAAACATAATGTGTGATTTAACAGATGAAACCATCACAAAAATAACGTGATTTAACAGATGAAACCATCACAAAAATAACATGTCATTTAACATCTGAAACTAGCACAAACATAGTGTGTGATTTAACATCTGAAACCAGCACAAACATAATGTGTGATTTAACAGATGAAACCAGCACAAACATAATGTGTGATTTAACAGATGAAACCAGGACAAACATAATGTGTGATTTAACAGATGAAACCAGCACAAACATAATGTGTGATTTAACAGATGAAACCAGCACAAACATAATGTGTGATTTAACAGATGAAACCATCACAAACATAATGTGTGATTTAACAGATGAAACCAGCACAAACATAATGTGTGATTTAACAGATGAAACCAGCACAAACATAATGTGTGATTTAACAGATGAAACCAGCACAAACATAATGTGTGATTTAACAGATGAAACCAGCACAAACATAATGTGTGATTTAACAGATGAAACCAGCACAAACATAATGTGTGATTTAACAGATGAAACCAGCACAAACATAATGTGTGATTTAACAGATGAAACCATCACAAACATAATGTGTGATTTAACAGATGAAACCAGCACAAACATAATGTGTGATTTAACAGATGAAACCAGCACAAACATAATGTGTGATTTAACAGATGAAACCAGCACAAACATAATGTGTGATTTAACAGATGAAACCAGCACAAACATAATGTGTGATTTAACAGATGAAACCAGCACAAACATAATGTGTGATTTAACAGATGAAACCAGCACAAACATAATGTGTGATTTAACAGATGAAACCAGCACAAACATAATGTGTGATTTAACAGATGAAACCATCACAAACATATTGTGTGATTTAACAGATGAAACCAGGACAAACATAATGTGTGATTTAACAGATGAAACCAGCACAAACATAATGTGTGATTTAACAGATGAAACCAGGACAAACATATTGTGTGATTTAACAGATGAAAGCAGCACAAACATATTGTGTGATTTAACAGATGAAACCATCACAAAAATAACATGTGATTTAACATCTGAAACCAGCACAAACATATTGTGTGATTTTACATCTGAAACCAGCACAAACATAATGTGTGATTTAACATCTGAAACCAGCACAAACATAACATGTGATTTAACATCTGAAACGAGCACAAACATAGTGTGTGATTTAACATCTGAAACCAGCACAAACATAATGTGTGATTTAACAGATGAAACCAGCACAAACATAATGTGTGATTTAACAGATGAAACCAGCACAAACATAATGTGTGATTTAACATATGAAACCAGCACAAACATAATGTGTGATTTAACATATGAAACCAGCACAAACATAACATGTGATTTAACATCTGAAACGAGCACAAACATAATGTGTGATTTAACAGATGAAACCAGCACAAACATAATGTGTGATTTAACAGATGAAACCAGCACAAACATAATGTGTGATTTAACAGATGAAACCAGCACAAACATAATGTGTGATTTAACATCTGAAACGAGCACAAACATAATGTGTGATTTAACAGATGAAACCAGCACAAACATAATGTGTGATTTAACAGATGAAACCAGCACAAACATAATGTGTGATTTAACAGATGAAACCAGGACAAACATATTGTGTGATTTAACATATGAAACCAGCACAAACATAGTGTGTGATTTAACATCTGAAACGAGCACAAACATAATGTGTGATTTAACAGATGAAACCAGCACAAACATAATGTGTGATTTAACAGATGAAACCAGCACAAACATAATGTGTGATTTAACAGATGAAACCAGCACAAATATAATGTGTGATTTAACAGATGAAACCAGCACAAACATAATGTGTGATTTAACAGATGAAACCAGCACAAACATAATGTGTGATTTAACAGATGAAACCAGGACAAACATATTGTGTGATTTAACATATGAAACCAGCACAAACATAATGTGTGATTTAACAGATGAAACCATCACAAACATAATGTGTGATTTAACAGATGAAACCAGGACAAACATAATGTGTGATTTAACAGATGAAACCAGCACAAACATAATGTGTGATTTAACATATGAAACCAGCACAAACATAATGTGTGATTTAACAGATGAAACCATCACAAACATAATGTGTGATTTAACAGATGAAACCAGGACAAACATAATGTGTGATTTAACAGATGAAACCATCACAAACATATTGTGTGATTTAACAGATGAAACCAGGACAAACATATTGTGTGATTTAACATATGAAACCATCACAAACATAATGTGTGATTTAACAGATGAAACCAGCACAAACATAATGTGTGATTTAACAGATGAAACCAGCACAAACATAATGTGTGATTTAACAGATGAAACCAGCACAAACATAATGTGTGATTTAACAGATGAAACCATCACAAACATATTGTGTGATTTAACAGATGAAACCAGGACAAACATAATGTGTGATTTAACAGATGAAACCAGCACAAACATAATGTGTGATTTAACAGATGAAACCAGGACAAACATATTGTGTGATTTAACAGATGAAAGCAGCACAAACATATTGTGTGATTTAACAGATGAAACCATCACAAAAATAACATGTGATTTAACATCTGAAACCAGCACAAACATATTGTGTGATTTTACATCTGAAACCAGCACAAACATAATGTGTGATTTAACATCTGAAACCAGCACAAACATAACATGTGATTTAACATCTGAAACGAGCACAAACATAGTGTGTGATTTAACATCTGAAACCAGCACAAACATAATGTGTGATTTAACAGATGAAACCAGCACAAACATAATGTGTGATTTAACAGATGAAACCAGCACAAACATAATGTGTGATTTAACAGATGAAACGAGCACAAACATAATGTGTGATTTAACAGATGAAACCAGGACAAACATAATGTGTGATTTAACATATGAAACCAGCACAAACATAATGTGTGATTTAACATATGAAACCAGCACAAACATAATGTGTGATTTAACATATGAAACCAGCACAAACATAATGTGTGATTTAACATATGAAACCAGCACAAACATAATGTGTGATTTAACAGATGAAACCATCACAAACATAATGTGTGATTTAACATATGAAACCAGCACAAAAATAACATGTCATTTAACATCTGAAACTAGCACAAACATAGTGTGTGATTTAACATCTGAAACCAGCACAAACATAATGTGTGATTCAACATATGAAACCAGCACAAACATAATGTGTGATTTAACAGATGAAACCATCACAAAAATAACATGTGATTTAACAGATGAAACCATCACAAAAATAACATGTCATTTAACATCTGAAACTAGCACAAACATAGTGTGTGATTTAACATCTGAAACCAGCACAAACATAATGTGTGATTTAGCAGATGAAACCAGGACAAACATAATGTGTGATTTAGCATCTGAAACCAGCACAAACATAATGTGTGATTTAACAGATGAAACCAGCACAAACATAATGTGTGATTCAACATATGAAACCAGCACAAACATAATGTGTGATTTAACAGATGAAACCATCACAAAAATAACATGTGATTTAACAGATGAAACCATCACAAAAATAACATGTCATTTAACATCTGAAACCAGCACAAACATAGTGTGTGATTTAACATCTGAAACCAGCACAAACATAATGTGTGATTTAACAGATGAAACCAGCACAAACATAATGTGTGATTTAACAGATGAAACCAGCACAAACATAATGTGTGATTTAACAGATGAAACCATCACAAACATATTGTGTGATTTAACAGATGAAACCAGGACAAACATAATGTGTGATTTAGCATCTGAAACCATCACAAACATATTGTGTGATTTAACAGATGAAACCAGCACAAACATAATGTGTGATTTAACAGATGAAACCATCACAAACATATTGTGTGATTTAACAGATGAAACCAGGACAAACATAATGTGTGATTTAACAGATGAAACCAGCACAAACATAATGTGTGATTTAACAGATGAAACCAGCACAAACATAATGTGTGATTTAACAGATGAAACCAGCACAAACATAATGTGTGATTTAACAGATGAAACCATCACAAACATATTGTGTGATTTAAAAGATGAAACCAGGACAAACATAATGTGTGATTTAACAGATGAAACCATCACAAACATATTGTGTGATTTAACAGATGAAACCAGGACAAACATAATGTGTGATTTAACAGATGAAACCAGCACAAACATAATGTGTGATTTAACAGATGAAACCAGGACAAACATAATGTGTGATTTAACAGATGAAACCAGCACAAACAAAATGTGTGATTTAACAGATGAAACCAGCACAAACATAATGTGTGATTTAACAGATGAAACCAGCACAAACATAATGTGTGATTTAACAGATGAAACCAGCACAAACATAATGTGTGATTTAACAGATGAAACCATCACAAACATAATGTGTGATTTAACAGATGAAACCAGCACAAACATAATGTGTGATTTAACAGATGAAACCAGCACAAACATAATGTGTGATTTAACAGATGAAACCAGCACAAACATATTGTGTGATTTAACAGATTAAACCAGGACAAACATAATGTGTGATTTAACAGATGAAACCAGGACAAACATAATGTGTGATTTAACAGATGAAACCATCACAAACTTAATGTGTGATTTAACAGATGAAACGAGCACAAACATAGTGTGTGATTTAACAGATGAAACCAGGACAAACATAATGTGTGATTTAACAGATGAAACCAGGACAAACATAATGTGTGATTTAACAGATGAAACCATCACAAACATAATGTGTGATTTAACAGATGAAACCAGCACAAACATATTGTGTGATTTAACAGATGAAACCAGCACAAACATAATGTGTGATTTAACAGATGAAACCATCACAAACATAATGTGTGATTTAACAGATGAAACGAGCACAAACATAGTGTGTGATTTAACAGATGAAACCAGGACAAACATAATGTGTGATTTAACATATCAAACCAGCACAAACATAATGTGTGATTTAACATATGAAACCAGCACAAACATAATGTGTGATTTAACAGATGAAACCATCACAAACATAATGTGTGATTTAACATATGAAACCAGGACAAACATATTGTGTGATTTAACAGATGAAACCATCACAAAAATAACATGTCATTTAACATCTGAAACTAGCACAAACATAGTGTGTGATTTAACATCTGAAACCAGCACAAACATAATGTGTGATTCAACATATGAAACCAGCACAAACATAATGTGTGATTTAACAGATGAAACCATCACAAAAATAACGTGATTTAACAGATGAAACCATCACAAAAATAACATGTCATTTAACATCTGAAACTAGCACAAACATAGTGTGTGATTTAACATCTGAAACCAGCACAAACATAATGTGTGATTTAACAGATGAAACCAGCACAAACATAATGTGTGATTTAACAGATGAAACCAGGACAAACATAATGTGTGATTTAACAGATGAAACCAGCACAAACATAATGTGTGATTTAACAGATGAAACCAGCACAAACATAATGTGTGATTTAACAGATGAAACCATCACAAACATAATGTGTGATTTAACAGATGAAACCAGCACAAACATAATGTGTGATTTAACAGATGAAACCAGCACAAACATAATGTGTGATTTAACAGATGAAACCAGCACAAACATAATGTGTGATTTAACAGATGAAACCAGCACAAACATAATGTGTGATTTAACAGATGAAACCAGCACAAACATAATGTGTGATTTAACAGATGAAACCAGCACAAACATAATGTGTGATTTAACAGATGAAACCATCACAAACATAATGTGTGATTTAACAGATGAAACCAGCACAAACATAATGTGTGATTTAACAGATGAAACCAGCACAAACATAATGTGTGATTTAACAGATGAAACCAGCACAAACATAATGTGTGATTTAACAGATGAAACCAGCACAAACATAATGTGTGATTTAACAGATGAAACCAGCACAAACATAATGTGTGATTTAACAGATGAAACCAGCACAAACATAATGTGTGATTTAACAGATGAAACCAGCACAAACATAATGTGTGATTTAACAGATGAAACCATCACAAACATATTGTGTGATTTAACAGATGAAACCAGGACAAACATAATGTGTGATTTAACAGATGAAACCAGCACAAACATAATGTGTGATTTAACAGATGAAACCAGGACAAACATATTGTGTGATTTAACAGATGAAAGCAGCACAAACATATTGTGTGATTTAACAGATGAAACCATCACAAAAATAACATGTGATTTAACATCTGAAACCAGCACAAACATATTGTGTGATTTTACATCTGAAACCAGCACAAACATAATGTGTGATTTAACATCTGAAACCAGCACAAACATAACATGTGATTTAACATCTGAAACGAGCACAAACATAGTGTGTGATTTAACATCTGAAACCAGCACAAACATAATGTGTGATTTAACAGATGAAACCAGCACAAACATAATGTGTGATTTAACAGATGAAACCAGCACAAACATAATGTGTGATTTAACATATGAAACCAGCACAAACATAATGTGTGATTTAACATATGAAACCAGCACAAACATAACATGTGATTTAACATCTGAAACGAGCACAAACATAATGTGTGATTTAACAGATGAAACCAGCACAAACATAATGTGTGATTTAACAGATGAAACCAGCACAAACATAATGTGTGATTTAACAGATGAAACCAGCACAAACATAATGTGTGATTTAACATCTGAAACGAGCACAAACATAATGTGTGATTTAACAGATGAAACCAGCACAAACATAATGTGTGATTTAACAGATGAAACCAGCACAAACATAATGTGTGATTTAACAGATGAAACCAGGACAAACATATTGTGTGATTTAACATATGAAACCAGCACAAACATAGTGTGTGATTTAACATCTGAAACGAGCACAAACATAATGTGTGATTTAACAGATGAAACCAGCACAAACATAATGTGTGATTTAACAGATGAAACCAGCACAAACATAATGTGTGATTTAACAGATGAAACCAGCACAAATATAATGTGTGATTTAACAGATGAAACCAGCACAAACATAATGTGTGATTTAACAGATGAAACCAGCACAAACATAATGTGTGATTTAACAGATGAAACCAGGACAAACATATTGTGTGATTTAACATATGAAACCAGCACAAACATAATGTGTGATTTAACAGATGAAACCATCACAAACATAATGTGTGATTTAACAGATGAAACCAGGACAAACATAATGTGTGATTTAACAGATGAAACCAGCACAAACATAATGTGTGATTTAACATCTGAAACCAGCACAAACATAATGTGTGATTTAACAGATGAAACCATCACAAACATAATGTGTGATTTAACAGATGAAACCAGGACAAACATAATGTGTGATTTAACAGATGAAACCATCACAAACATATTGTGTGATTTAACAGATGAAACCAGGACAAACATATTGTGTGATTTAACATATGAAACCATCACAAACATAATGTGTGATTTAACAGATGAAACCAGCACAAACATAATGTGTGATTTAACAGATGAAACCAGCACAAACATAATGTGTGATTTAACAGATGAAACCAGCACAAACATAATGTGTGATTTAACAGATGAAACCATCACAAACATATTGTGTGATTTAACAGATGAAACCAGGAGAAACATAATGTGTGATTTAACAGATGAAACCAGCACAAACATAATGTGTGATTTAACAGATGAAACCAGGACAAACATATTGTGTGATTTAACAGATGAAAGCAGCACAAACATATTGTGTGATTTAACAGATGAAACCATCACAAAAATAACATGTGATTTAACATCTGAAACCAGCACAAACATATTGTGTGATTTTACATCTGAAACCAGCACAAACATAATGTGTGATTTAACATCTGAAACCAGCACAAACATAACATGTGATTTAACATCTGAAACGAGCACAAACATAGTGTGTGATTTAACATCTGAAACCAGCACAAACATAATGTGTGATTTAACAGATGAAACCAGCACAAACATAATGTGTGATTTAACAGATGAAACCAGCACAAACATAATGTGTGATTTAACATATGAAACCAGCACAAACATAATGTGTGATTTAACATATGAAACCAGCACAAACATAACATGTGATTTAACATCTGAAACGAGCACAAACATAGTGTGTGATTTAACATCTGAAACGAGCACAAACATAATGTGTGATTTAACAGATGAAACCAGCACAAACATAATGTGTGATTTAACAGATGAAACCAGCACAAACATAATGTGTGATTTAACAGATGAAACCAGCACAAACATAATGTGTGATTTAACAGATGAAACCAGGACAAACATAGTGTGTGATTTAACATCTGAAACGAGCACAAACATAATGTGTGATTTAACAGATGAAACCAGCACAAACATAATGTGTGATTTAACAGATGAAACCAGCACAAACATAATGTGTGATTTAACAGATGAAACCAGCACAAATATAATGTGTGATTTAACAGATGAAACCAGCACAAACATAATGTGTGATTTAACAGATGAAACCAGCACAAACATAATGTGTGATTTAACAGATGAAACCAGGACAAACATATTGTGTGATTTAACATATGAAACCAGCACAAACATAATGTGTGATTTAACAGATGAAACCATCACAAACATAATGTGTGATTTAACAGATGAAACCAGGACAAACATAATGTGTGATTTAACAGATGAAACCAGCACAAACATAATGTGTGATTTAACATATGAAACCAGCACAAACATAATGTGTGATTTAACAGATGAAACCATCACAAACATAATGTGTGATTTAACAGATGAAACCAGGACAAACATAATGTGTGATTTAACAGATGAAACCATCACAAACATATTGTGTGATTTAACAGATGAAACCAGGACAAACATATTGTGTGATTTAACATATGAAACCATCACAAACATAATGTGTGATTTAACATATGAAACCAGTACAAACATAAAGTGCGATTTAACATCTGAAACCAGCACAAACATAACATGTGATTTAACATCTGAAACCAGCACAAACATAATGTGTGATTTAACATATGAAACCAGCACAAACATAATGTGTGATTTAACATATGAAACCAGCACAAACATAACATGTGATTTAACATCTGAAACCAGCACAAACATATTGTGTGATTTAACATCTGAAACCAGCACAAACATAATGTGTGATTTAACAGATGAAACCATCACAAACATAACGTGATTTAACATCTGAAACCAGCACAAACATAATGTGTGATTTAACATATGAAACCAGCACAAACATAATGTGTGATTTAAGAGATGAAACCAGCACAAACATAATGTGTGATTTAACAGATGAAACCAGCACAAACATAGTGTGTGATTTAACATCTGAAACCAGCACAAACATAATGTGTGATTTAACAGATGAAACCAGCACAAACATAATGTGTGATTTAACAGATGAAACCAGAACAAACATAATGTGTGATTTAACATATGAAACCAGCACAAACATAATGTGTGATTTAACATATGAAACCATCACAAACATAACATGTGATTTAACATCTGAAACGAGCACAAACATAGTGTGTGATTTAACATCTGAAACCAGCACAAACATAATGTGTGATTTAACAGATGAAACCAGCACAAACATAATGTGTGATTTAACAGATGAAACCAGCACAAACATAATGTGTGATTTAACAGATGAAACCAGCACAAACATAATGTGTGATTTAACAGATGAAACCAGCACAAACATAATGTGTGATTTAACAGATGAAACCAGGACAAACATATTGTGTGATTTAACATATGAAACCAGCACAAACATAATGTGTGATTTAACAGATGAAACCATCACAAACATAATGTGTGATTTAACAGATGAAACCAGGACAAACATAATGTGTGATTTAACATCTGAAACCAGCACAAACATAATGTGTGATTTAACAGATGAAACCAGCACAAACATAATGTGTGATTTAACAGATGAAACCAGCACAAACATAATGTGTGATTTAACAGATGAAACCAGCACAAACATAATGTGTGATTTAACAGATGAAACCAGCACAAACATAATGTGTGATTTAACAGATGAAACCAGCACAAACATATTGTGTGATTTAACAGATGAAACCAGGACAAACATAATGTGTGATTTAACAGATGAAACCAGGACAAACATAATGTGTGATTTAACAGATGAAACCAGCACAAACATAATGTGTGATTTAACATATGAAACCAGCACAAACATAATGTGTGATTTAACAGATGAAACCATCACAAACATAATGTGCGATTTAACAGATGAAACCAGGACAAACATAATGTGTGATTTAACAGATGAAACCAGCACAAACATAATGTGTGATTTAACAGATGAAACCAGGACAAACATATTGTGTGATTTAACAGATGAAACCAGCACAAACATAATGTGTGATTTAACAGATGAAACCATCACAAACATAATGTGTGATTTAACATATGAAACCAGTACAAACATAAAGTGTGATTTAACATCTGAAACCAGCACAAACATAACATGTGATTTAACATCTGAAACCAGCACAAACATAATGTGTGATTTAACATATGAAACCAGCACAAACATAATGTGTGATTTAACATATGAAACCAGCACAAACATAACATGTGATTTAACATCTGAAACCAGCACAAACATATTGTGTGATTTAACATCTGAAACCAGCACAAACATAATGTGTGATTTAACAGATGAAACCATCACAAACATAACATGTGATTTAACATCTGAAACCAGCACAAACATAATGTGTGATTTAACATATGAAACCAGCACAAACATAATGTGTGATTTAACATCTGAAACCAGCACAAACATAATGTGTGATTTAACAGATGAAACCATCACAAACATAATGTGTGATTTAACAGATGAAACCAGGACAAACATAATGTGTGATTTAACAGATGAAACCATCACAAACATATTGTGTGATTTAACAGATGAAACCAGGACAAACATATTGTGTGATTTAACAGATGAAACCAGCACAAACATAATGTGTGATTTAACATATGAAACCATCACAAACATAATGTGTGATTTAACATATGAAACCAGTACAAACATAAAGTGTGATTTAACATCTGAAACCAGCACAAACATAACATGTGATTTAACATCTGAAACCAGCACAAACATAATGTGTGATTTCACATATGAAACCAGCACAAACATATTGTGTGATTTAACATCTGAAACCAGCACAAACATAATGTGTGATTTAACATCTGAAACCAGCACAAACATAACATGTGATTTAACATCTGAAACCAGCACAAACATAATGTGTGATTTAACAGATGAAACCAGCACAAACATAATGTGTGATTTAACAGATGAAACCAGCACAAACATAATGTGTGATTTAACAGATGAAACCAGCACAAACATAATGTGTGATTTAACATATGAAACCAGCACAAACATAATGTGTGATTTAACATATGAAACCAGCACAAACATAACATGTGATTTAACATCTGAAACGAGCACAAACATAGTGTGTGATTTAACATCTGAAACCAGCACAAACATAATGTGTGATTTAACAGATGAAACCAGCACAAACATAATGTGTGATTTAACAGATGAAACCAGCACAAACATAATGTGTGATTTAACAGATGAAACCATCACAAACATATTGTGTGATTTAACAGATGAAACCAGGACAAACATAATGTGTGATTTAGCATCTGAAACCATCACAAACATATTGTGTGATTTAACAGATGAAACCAGCACAAACATAATGTGTGATTTAACAGATGAAACCATCACAAACATATTGTGTGATTTAACAGATGAAACCAGGACAAACATAATGTGTGATTTAACAGATGAAACCAGGACAAACATAATGTGTGATTTAACAGATGAAACCAGCACAAACATAATGTGTGATTTAACAGATGAAACCAACACAAACATAATGTGTGATTTAACAGATGAAACCAGCACAAACATAATGTGTGATTTAACAGATGAAACCAGCACAAACATAATGTGTGATTTAACAGATGAAACCAGCACAAACATAATGTGTGATTTAACAGATGAAACCAGCACAAACATATTGTGTGATTTAACAGATTAAACCAGGACAAACATAATGTGTGATTTAACAGATGAAACCAGGACAAACATAATGTGTGATTTAACAGATGAAACCATCACAAACTTAATGTGTGATTTAACAGATGAAACGAGCACAAACATAGTGTGTGATTTAACAGATGAAACCAGGACAAACATAATGTGTGATTTAACAGATGAAACCAGGACAAACATAATGTGTGATTTAACAGATGAAACCATCACAAACATAATGTGTGATTTAACAGATGAAACCAGCACAAACATATTGTGTGATTTAACAGATGAAACCAGCACAAACATAATGTGTGATTTAACAGATGAAACCATCACAAACATAATGTGTGATTTAACAGATGAAACGAGCACAAACATAGTGTGTGATTTAACAGATGAAACCAGGACAAACATAATGTGTGATTTAACATATCAAACCAGCACAAACATAATGTGTGATTTAACATATGAAACCAGCACAAACATAATGTGTGATTTAACAGATGAAACCATCACAAACATAATGTGTGATTTAACATATGAAACCAGGACAAACATATTGTGTGATTTAACAGATGAAACCATCACAAAAATAACATGTCATTTAACATCTGAAACTAGCACAAACATAGTGTGTGATTTAACATCTGAAACCAGCACAAACATAATGTGTGATTCAACATATGAAACCAGCACAAACATAATGTGTGATTTAACAGATGAAACCATCACAAAAATAACGTGATTTAACAGATGAAACCATCACAAAAATAACATGTCATTTAACATCTGAAACTAGCACAAACATAGTGTGTGATTTAACATCTGAAACCAGCACAAACATAATGTGTGATTTAACAGATGAAACCAGCACAAACATAATGTGTGATTTAACAGATGAAACCAGGACAAACATAATGTGTGATTTAACAGATGAAACCAGCACAAACATAATGTGTGATTTAACAGATGAAACCAGCACAAACATAATGTGTGATTTAACAGATGAAACCATCACAAACATAATGTGTGATTTAACAGATGAAACCAGCACAAACATAATGTGTGATTTAACAGATGAAACCAGCACAAACATAATGTGTGATTTAACAGATGAAACCAGCACAAACATAATGTGTGATTTAACAGATGAAACCAGCACAAACATAATGTGTGATTTAACAGATGAAACCAGCACAAACATAATGTGTGATTTAACAGATGAAACCAGCACAAACATAATGTGTGATTTAACAGATGAAACCATCACAAACATAATGTGTGATTTAACAGATGAAACCAGCACAAACATAATGTGTGATTTAACAGATGAAACCAGCACAAACATAATGTGTGATTTAACAGATGAAACCAGCACAAACATAATGTGTGATTTAACAGATGAAACCAGCACAAACATAATGTGTGATTTAACAGATGAAACCAGCACAAACATAATGTGTGATTTAACAGATGAAACCAGCACAAACATAATGTGTGATTTAACAGATGAAACCAGCACAAACATAATGTGTGATTTAACAGATGAAACCATCACAAACATATTGTGTGATTTAACAGATGAAACCAGGACAAACATAATGTGTGATTTAACAGATGAAACCAGCACAAACATAATGTGTGATTTAACAGATGAAACCAGGACAAACATATTGTGTGATTTAACAGATGAAAGCAGCACAAACATATTGTGCGATTTAACAGATGAAACCATCACAAAAATAACATGTGATTTAACATCTGAAACCAGCACAAACATATTGTGTGATTTTACATCTGAAACCAGCACAAACATAATGTGTGATTTAACATCTGAAACCAGCACAAACATAACATGTGATTTAACATCTGAAACGAGCACAAACATAGTGTGTGATTTAACATCTGAAACCAGCACAAACATAATGTGTGATTTAACAGATGAAACCAGCACAAACATAATGTGTGATTTAACAGATGAAACCAGCACAAACATAATGTGTGATTTAACATATGAAACCAGCACAAACATAATGTGTGATTTAACATATGAAACCAGCACAAACATAACATGTGATTTAACATCTGAAACGAGCACAAACATAGTGTGTGATTTAACATCTGAAACGAGCACAAACATAATGTGTGATTTAACAGATGAAACCAGCACAAACATAATGTGTGATTTAACAGATGAAACCAGCACAAACATAATGTGTGATTTAACAGATGAAACCAGGACAAACATATTGTGTGATTTAACATATGAAACCAGCACAAACATAGTGTGTGATTTAACATCTGAAACGAGCACAAACATAATGTGTGATTTAACAGATGAAACCAGCACAAACATAATGTGTGATTTAACAGATGAAACCAGCACAAACATAATGTGTGATTTAACAGATGAAATCAGCACAAATATAATGTGTGATTTAACAGATGAAACCAGCACAAACATAATGTGTGATTTAACAGATGAAACCAGGACAAACATATTGTGTGATTTAACATATGAAACCAGCACAAACATAATGTGTGATTTAACAGATGAAACCATCACAAACATAATGTGTGATTTAACAGATGAAACCAGGACAAACATAATGTGTGATTTAACAGATGAAACCAGCACAAACATAATGTGTGATTTAACATATGAAACCAGCACAAACATAATGTGTGATTTAACAGATGAAACCATCACAAACATAATGTGTGATTTAACAGATGAAACAATCACAAACATAATGTGTGATTTAACAGATGAAACCAGGACAAACATAATGTGTGATTTAACAGATGAAACCATCACAAACATATTGTGTGATTTAACAGATGAAACCAGGACAAACATATTGTGTGATTTAACATATGAAACCATCACAAACATAATGTGTGATTTAACAGATGAAACCAGCACAAACATAATGTGTGATTTAACAGATGAAACCAGCACAAACATAATGTGTGATTTAACAGATGAAACCAGCACAAACATAATGTGTGATTTAACAGATGAAACCATCACAAACATATTGTGTGATTTAACAGATGAAACCAGGACAAACATAATGTGTGATTTAACAGATGAAACCAGCACAAACATAATGTGTGATTTAACAGATGAAACCAGGACAAACATATTGTGTGATTTAACAGATGAAAGCAGCACAAACATATTGTGTGATTTAACAGATGAAACCATCACAAAAATAACATGTGATTTAACATCTGAAACCAGCACAAACATATTGTGTGATTTTACATCTGAAACCAGCACAAACATAATGTGTGATTTAACATCTGAAACCAGCACAAACATAACATGTGATTTAACATCTGAAACGAGCACAAACATAGTGTGTGATTTAACATCTGAAACCAGCACAAACATAATGTGTGATTTAACAGATGAAACCAGCACAAACATAATGTGTGATTTAACAGATGAAACCAGCACAAACATAATGTGTGATTTAACATATGAAACCAGCACAAACATAATGTGTGATTTAACATATGAAACCAGCACAAACATAACATGTGATTTAACATCTGAAACGAGCACAAACATAGTGTGTGATTTAACATCTGAAACGAGCACAAACATAATGTGTGATTTAACAGATGAAACCAGCACAAACATAATGTGTGATTTAACAGATGAAACCAGCACAAACATAATGTGTGATTTAACAGATGAAACCAGCACAAACATAATGTGTGATTTAACAGATGAAACCAGGACCAACATAGTGTGTGATTTAACATCTGAAACGAGCACAAACATAATGTGTGATTTAACAGATGAAACCAGCACAAACATAATGTGTGATTTAACAGATGAAACCAGCACAAACATAATGTGTGATTTAACAGATGAAACCAGCACAAATATAATGTGTGATTTAACAGATGAAACCAGCACAAACATAATGTGTGATTTAACAGATGAAACCAGCACAAACATAATGTGTAATTTAACAGATGAAACCAGGACAAACATATTGTGTGATTTAACATATGAAACCAGCACAAACATAATGTGTGATTTAACAGATGAAACCAGGACAAACATAATGTGTGATTTAACAGATGAAACCAGCACAAACATAATGTGTGATTTAACATATGAAACCAGCACAAACATAATGTGTGATTTAACAGATGAAACCATCACAAACATAATGTGTGATTTAACAGATGAAACCAGGACAAACATAATGTGTGATTTAACAGATGAAACCATCACAAACATATTGTGTGATTTAACAGATGAAACCAGGACAAACATATTGTGTGATTTAACATATGAAACCATCACAAACATAATGTGTGATTTAACATATGAAACCAGTACAAACATAAAGTGCGATTTAACATCTGAAACCAGCACAAACATAACATGTGATTTAACATCTGAAACCAGCACAAACATAATGTGTGATTTAACATATGAAACCAGCACAAACATAATGTGTGATTTAACATATGAAACCAGCACAAACATAACATGTGATTTAACATCTGAAACCAGCACAAACATATTGTGTGATTTAACATCTGAAACCAGCACAAACATAATGTGTGATTTAACAGATGAAACCATCACAAACATAACGTGATTTAACATCTGAAACCAGCACAAACATAATGTGTGATTTAACATATGAAACCAGCACAAACATAATGTGTGATTTAAGAGATGAAACCAGCACAAACATAATGTGTGATTTAACAGATGAAACCAGCACAAACATAGTGTGTGATTTAACATCTGAAACCAGCACAAACATAATGTGTGATTTAACAGATGAAACCAGCACAAACATAATGTGTGATTTAACAGATGAAACCAGAACAAACATAATGTGTGATTTAACATATGAAACCAGCACAAACATAATGTGTGATTTAACATATGAAACCATCACAAACATAACATGTGATTTAACATCTGAAACGAGCACAAACATAGTGTGTGATTTAACATCTGAAACCAGCACAAACATAATGTGTGATTTAACAGATGAAACCAGCACAAACATAATGTGTGATTTAACAGATGAAACCAGCACAAACATAATGTGTGATTTAACAGATGAAACCAGCACAAACATAATGTGTGATTTAACAGATGAAACCAGCACAAACATAATGTGTGATTTAACAGATGAAACCAGGACAAACATATTGTGTGATTTAACATATGAAACCAGCACAAACATAATGTGTGATTTAACAGATGAAACCATCACAAACATAATGTGTGATTTAACAGATGAAACCAGGACAAACATAATGTGTGATTTAACATCTGAAACCAGCACAAACATAATGTGTGATTTAACAGATGAAACCAGCACAAACATAATGTGTGATTTAACAGATGAAACCAGCACAAACATAATGTGTGATTTAACAGATGAAACCAGCACAAACATAATGTGTGATTTAACAGATGAAACCAGCACAAACATAATGTGTGATTTAACAGATGAAACCAGCACAAACATATTGTGTGATTTAACAGATGAAACCAGGACAAACATAATGTGTGATTTAACAGATGAAACCAGGACAAACATAATGTGTGATTTAACAGATGAAACCAGCACAAACATAATGTGTGATTTAACATATGAAACCAGCACAAACATAATGTGTGATTTAACAGATGAAACCATCACAAACATAATGTGTGATTTAACAGATGAAACCAGGACAAACATAATGTGTGATTTAACAGATGAAACCAGCACAAACATAATGTGTGATTTAACAGATGAAACCAGGACAAACATATTGTGTGATTTAACAGATGAAACCAGCACAAACATAATGTGTGATTTAACAGATGAAACCATCACAAACATAATGTGTGATTTAACATATGAAACCAGTACAAACATAAAGTGTGATTTAACATCTGAAACCAGCACAAACATAACATGTGATTTAACATCTGAAACCAGCAAAAACATAATGTGTGATTTAACATATGAAACCAGCACAAACATAATGTGTGATTTAACATATGAAACCAGCACAAACATAACATGTGATTTAACATCTGAAACCAGCACAAACATATTGTGTGATTTAACATCTGAAACCAGCACAAACATAATGTGTGATTTAACAGATGAAACCATCACAAACATAACATGTGATTTAACATCTGAAACCAGCACAAACATAATGTGTGATTTAACATATGAAACCAGCACAAACATAATGTGTGATTTAACATCTGAAACCAGCACAAACATAATGTGTGATTTAACAGATGAAACCATCACAAACATAATGTGTGATTTAACAGATGAAACCAGGACAAACATAATGTGTGATTTAACAGATGAAACCATCACAAACATATTGTGTGATTTAACAGATGAAACCAGGACAAACATATTGTGTGATTTAACAGATGAAACCAGCACAAACATAATGTGTGATTTAACATATGAAACCATCACAAACATAATGTGTGATTTAACATATGAAACCAGTACAAACATAAAGTGTGATTTAACATCTGAAACCAGCACAAACATAACATGTGATTTAACATCTGAAACCAGCACAAACATAATGTGTGATTTAACATATGAAACCAGCACAAACATAATGTGTGATTTAACATATGAAACCAGCACAAACATAACATGTGATTTAACATCTGAAACCAGCACAAACATATTGTGTGATTTAACATCTGAAACCAGCACAAACATAATGTGTGATTTAACAGATGAAACCATCACAAACATAACATGTGATTTAACATCTGAAACCAGCACAAACATAATGTGTGATTTAACATATGAAACCAGCACAAACATAATGTGTGATTTAACATCTGAAACCAGCACAAACATAACATGTGATTTAACATCTGAAACCAGCACAAACATAATGTGTGATTTAACAGATGAAACCAGCACAAACATAATGTGTGATTTAACAGATGAAACCAGCACAAACATAATGTGTGATTTAACATATGAAACCAGCACAAACATAATGTGTGATTTAACATATGAAACCAGCACAAACATAACATGTGATTTAACATCTGAAACGAGCACAAACATAGTGTGTGATTTAACATCTGAAACCAGCACAAACATAATGTGTGATTTAACAGATGAAACCAGGACAAACATATTGTGTGATTTAACATATGAAACCAGCACAAACATAATGTGTGATTTAACAGATGAAACCATCACAAACATAATGTGTGATTTAACAGATGAAACCAGCACAAACATAATGTGTGATTTAACAGATGAAACCAGGACAAACATATTGTGTGATTTAACATATGAAACCAGCACAAACATAATGTGTGATTTAACAGATGAAACCATCACAAACATAATGTGTGATTTAACAGATGAAACCAGGACAAACATAATGTGTGATTTAACAGATGAAACCAGCACAAACATAATGTGTGATTTAACATATGAAACCAGCACAAACATAATGTGTGATTTAACAGATGAAACCATCACAAACATAATGTGTGATTTAACAGATGAAACCAGGACAAACATAATGTGTGATTTAACAGATGAAACCATCACAAACATATTGTGTGATTTAACAGATGAAACCAGGACAAACATATTGTGTGATTTAACAGATGAAACCAGCACAAACATAATGTGTGATTTAACATATGAAACCATCACAAACATAATGTGTGATTTAACATATGAAACCAGTACAAACATAAAGTGTGATTTAACATCTGAAACCAGCACAAACATAACATGTGATTTAACATCTGAAACCAGCACAAACATAATGTGTGATTTAACATATGAAACCAGCACAAACATAATGTGTGATTTAACATATGAAACCAGCACAAACATAACATGTGATTTAACATCTGAAACCAGCACAAACATATTGTGTGATTTAACATCTGAAACCAGCACAAACATAATGTGTGATTTAACAGATGAAACCATCACAAACATAACATGTGATTTAACATCTGAAACCAGCACAAACATAATGTGTGATTTAACATATGAAACCAGCACAAACATAATGTGTGATTTAAGAGATGAAACCAGCACAAACATAATGTGTGATTTAACAGATGAAACCAGCACAAACATAGTGTGTGATTTAACATCTGAAACCAGCACAAACATAATGTGTGATTTAACAGATGAAACCAGCACAAACATAATGTGTGATTTAACAGATGAAACCAGCACAAACATAATGTGTGATTTAACATATGAAACCATCACAAACATAACATGTGATTTAACATCTGAAACGAGCACAAACATAGTGTGTGATTTAACATCTGAAACCAGCACAAACATAATGTGTGATTTAACAGATGAAACCAGCACAAACATAATGTGTGATTTAACAGATGAAACCAGCACAAACATAATGTGTGATTTAACAGATGAAACCAGCACAAACATAATGTGTGATTTAACAGATGAAACCAGGACAAACACATTGTGTGATTTAACATATGAAACCAGCACAAACATAATGTGTGATTTAACAGATGAAACCATCACAAACATAATGTGTGATTTAACAGGTGAAACCAGGACAAACATAATGTGTGATTTAACATCTGAAACCAGCACAAACATAATGTGTGATTTAACAGATGAAACCAGCACAAACATAATGTGTGATTTAACAGATGAAACCAGCACAAACATATTGTGTGATTTAACAGATGAAACCAGCACAAACATAATGTGTGATTTAACAGATGAAACCATCACAAACATAATGTGTGATTTAACATATGAAACCAGTACAAACATAAAGTGTGATTTAACATCTGAAACCAGCACAAACATAACATGTGATTTAACATCTGAAACCAGCAAAAACATAATGTGTGATTTAACATATGAAACCAGCACAAACATAATGTGTGATTTAACATATGAAACCAGCACAAACATAACATGTGATTTAACATCTGAAACCAGCACAAACATATTGTGTGATTTAACATCTGAAACCAGCACAAACATAATGTGTGATTTAACAGATGAAACCATCACAAACATAACATGTGATTTAACATCTGAAACCAGCACAAACATAATGTGTGATTTAACATATGAAACCAGCACAAACATAATGTGTGATTTAACATCTGAAACCAGCACAAACATAATGTGTGATTTAACAGATGAAACCATCACAAACATAATGTGTGATTTAACAGATGAAACCAGGACAAACATAATGTGTGATTTAACAGATGAAACCATCACAAACATATTGTGTGATTTAACAGATGAAACCAGGACAAACATATTGTGTGATTTAACAGATGAAACCAGCACAAACATAATGTGTGATTTAACATATGAAACCATCACAAACATAATGTGTGATTTAACATATGAAACCAGTACAAACATAAAGTGTGATTTAACATCTGAAACCAGCACAAACATAACATGTGATTTAACATCTGAAACCAGCACAAACATAATGTGTGATTTAACATATGAAACCAGCACAAACATAATGTGTGATTTAACATATGAAACCAGCACAAACATAACATGTGATTTAACATCTGAAACCAGCACAAACATATTGTGTGATTTAACATCTGAAACCAGCACAAACATAATGTGTGATTTAACAGATGAAACCATCACAAACATAACATGTGATTTAACATCTGAAACCAGCACAAACATAATGTGTGATTTAACATATGAAACCAGCACAAACATAATGTGTGATTTAACATCTGAAACCAGCACAAACATAACATGTGATTTAACATCTGAAACCAGCACAAACATAATGTGTGATTTAACAGATGAAACCAGCACAAACATAATGTGTGATTTAACAGATGAAACCAGCACAAACATAATGTGTGATTTAACATATGAAACCAGCACAAACATAATGTGTGATTTAACATATGAAACCAGCACAAACATAACATGTGATTTAACATCTGAAACGAGCACAAACATAGTGTGTGATTTAACATCTGAAACCAGCACAAACATAATGTGTGATTTAACAGATGAAACCAGGACAAACATATTGTGTGATTTAACATATGAAACCAGCACAAACATAATGTGTGATTTAACAGATGAAACCATCACAAACATAATGTGTGATTTAACAGATGAAACCAGCACAAACATAATGTGTGATTTAACAGATGAAACCAGGACAAACATATTGTGTGATTTAACATATGAAACCAGCACAAACATAATGTGTGATTTAACAGATGAAACCATCACAAACATAATGTGTGATTTAACAGATGAAACCAGGACAAACATAATGTGTGATTTAACAGATGAAACCAGCACAAACATAATGTGTGATTTAACATATGAAACCAGCACAAACATAATGTGTGATTTAACAGATGAAACCATCACAAACATAATGTGTGATTTAACAGATGAAACCAGGACAAACATAATGTGTGATTTAACAGATGAAACCATCACAAACATATTGTGTGATTTAACAGATGAAACCAGGACAAACATATTGTGTGATTTAACAGATGAAACCAGCACAAACATAATGTGTGATTTAACATATGAAACCATCACAAACATAATGTGTGATTTAACATATGAAACCAGTACAAACATAAAGTGTGATTTAACATCTGAAACCAGCACAAACATAACATGTGATTTAACATCTGAAACCAGCACAAACATAATGTGTGATTTAACATATGAAACCAGCACAAACATAATGTGTGATTTAACATATGAAACCAGCACAAACATAACATGTGATTTAACATCTGAAACCAGCACAAACATATTGTGTGATTTAACATCTGAAACCAGCACAAACATAATGTGTGATTTAACAGATGAAACCATCACAAACATAACATGTGATTTAACATCTGAAACCAGCACAAACATAATGTGTGATTTAACATATGAAACCAGCACAAACATAATGTGTGATTTAAGAGATGAAACCAGCACAAACATAATGTGTGATTTAACAGATGAAACCAGCACAAACATAGTGTGTGATTTAACATCTGAAACCAGCACAAACATAATGTGTGATTTAACAGATGAAACCAGCACAAACATAATGTGTGATTTAACAGATGAAACCAGCACAAACATAATGTGTGATTTAACATATGAAACCATCACAAACATAACATGTGATTTAACATCTGAAACGAGCACAAACATAGTGTGTGATTTAACATCTGAAACCAGCACAAACATAATGTGTGATTTAACAGATGAAACCAGCACAAACATAATGTGTGATTTAACAGATGAAACCAGCACAAACATAATGTGTGATTTAACAGATGAAACCAGCACAAACATAATGTGTGATTTAACAGATGAAACCAGGACAAACACATTGTGTGATTTAACATATGAAACCAGCACAAACATAATGTGTGATTTAACAGATGAAACCATCACAAACATAATGTGTGATTTAACAGGTGAAACCAGGACAAACATAATGTGTGATTTAACATCTGAAACCAGCACAAACATAATGTGTGATTTAACAGATGAAACCAGCACAAACATAATGTGTGATTTAACAGATGAAACCAGCACAAACATAATGTGTGATTTAACAGATGAAACCAGCACAAACATAATGTGTGATTTAACAGATGAAACCAGCACAAACATAATGTGTGATTTAACAGATGAAACCAGCACAAACATAATGTGTGATTTAACAGATGAAACCAGCACAAACATATTGTGTGATTTAACAGATGAAACCAGGACAAACATAATGTGTGATTTAACAGATGAAACCAGGACAAACATAATGTGTGATTTAACAGATGAAACCAGCACAAACATAATGTGTGATTTAACATATGAAACCAGCACAAACATAATGTGTGATTTAACAGATGAAACCATCACAAACATAATGTGTGATTTAACAGATGAAACCAGGACAAACATAATGTGTGATTTAACAGATGAAACCATCACAAACATATTGTGTGATTTAACAGATGAAACCAGGACAAACATATTGTGTGATTTAACAGATGAAACCAGCACAAACATAATGTGTGATTTAACATATGAAACCATCACAAACATAATGTGTGATTTAACATATGAAACCAGTACAAACATAACATGTGATTTAACATCTGAAACCAGCACAAACATCATGTGTGATTTAACATATGAAACCAGCACAAACATAATGTGTGATTTAACATATGAAACCAGCACAAACATAACATGTGATTTAACATCTGAAACCAGCACAAACATATTGTGTGATTTAACATCTGAAACCAGCACAAACATAATGTGTGATTTAACAGATGAAACCATCACAAACATAACATGTGATTTAACATCTGAAACCAGCACAAACATAATGTGTGATTTAACATATGAAACCAGCACAAACATAATGTGTGATTTAACATCTGAAACCAGCACAAACATAACATGTGATTTAACATCTGAAACCAGCACAAACATAATATGTGATTTAACAGATGAAACCAGCACAAACATAATGTGTGATTTAACAGATGAAACCAGCACAAACATAATGTGTGATTTAACATATGAAACCAGCACAAACATAACATGTGATTTAACATCTGAAACCAGCACAAACATATTGTGTGATTTAACAGATGAAACCATCACAAACATAATGTGTGATTTAACAGATGAAACCAGGACAAACATAATGTGTGATTTAACAGATGAAACCAGCACAAACATAATGTGTGATTTAACAGATGAAACCAGGACAAACATATTGTGTGATTTAACAGATGAAACCAGCACAAACATAATGTGTGATTTAACAGATGAAACCATCACAAACATAATGTGTGATTTAACATATGAAACCAGTACAAACATAAAGTGTGATTTAACATCTGAAACCAGCACAAACATAACATGTGATTTAACATCTTAAACCAGCACAAACATAATGTGTGATTTAACATATGAAACCAGCACAAACATAATGTGTGATTTAACATATGAAACCAGCACAAACATAACATGTGATTTAACATCTGAAACCAGCACAAACATATTGTGTGATTTAACATCTGAAACCAGCACAAACATAATGTGTGATTTAACAGATGAAACCATCACAAACATAACATGTGATTTAACATCTGAAACCAGCACAAACATAATGTGTGATTTAACATATGAAACCAGCACAAACATAATGTGTGATTTAACATCTGAAACCAGCACAAACATAATGTGTGATTTAACAGATGAAACCATCACAAACATAATGTGTGATTTAACAGATGAAACCAGGACAAACATAATGTGTGATTTAACAGATGAAACCATCACAAACATATTGTGTGATTTAACAGATGAAACCAGGACAAACATATTGTGTGATTTAACAGATGAAACCAGCACAAACATAATGTGTGATTTAACATATGAAACCATCACAAACATAATGTGTGATTTAACATATGAAACCAGTACAAACATAAAGTGTGATTTAACATCTGAAACCAGCACAAACATAACATGTGATTTAACATCTGAAACCAGCACAAACATAATGTGTGATTTAACATATGAAACCAGCACAAACATAATGTGTGATTTAACATATGAAACCAGCACAAACATAACATGTGATTTAACATCTGAAACCAGCACAAACATATTGTGTGATTTAACATCTGAAACCAGCACAAACATAATGTGTGATTTAACAGATGAAACCATCACAAACATAACATGTGATTTAACATCTGAAACCAGCACAAACATAATGTGTGATTTAACATATGAAACCAGCACAAACATAATGTGTGATTTAACATCTGAAACCAGCACAAACATAACATGTGATTTAACATCTGAAACGAGCACAAACATAGTGTGTGATTTAACATCTGAAACCAGCACAAACATAATGTGTGATTTAACAGATGAAACCAGCACAAACATAATGTGTGATTTAACAGATGAAACCAGCACAAACATAATGTGTGATTTAACATATGAAACCAGCACAAACATAATGTGTGATTTAACATATGAAACCAGCACAAACATAACATGTGATTTAACATCTGAAACGAGCACAAACATAGTGTGTGATTTAACATCTGAAACCAGCACAAACATAATGTGTGATTTAACAGATGAAACCAGCACAAACATGATGTGTGATTTAACAGATGAAACCAGCACAAACATAATGTGTGATTTAACAGATGAAACCAGGACAAACATATTGTGTGATTTAACATATGAAACCAGCACAAACATAATGTGTGATTTAACAGATGAAACCATCACAAACATAATGTGTGATTTAACAGATGAAACCAGGACAAACATAATGTGTGATTTAACAGATGAAACCAGCACAAACATAATGTGTGATTTAACATATGAAACCAGCACAAACATAATGTGTGATTTAACAGATGAAACCATCACAAACATAATGTGTGATTTAACAGATGAAACCAGGACAAACATAATGTGTGATTTAACAGATGAAACCATCACAAACATATTGTGTGATTTAACAGATGAAACCAGGACAAACATATTGTGTGATTTAACAGATGAAACCAGCACAAACATAATGTGTGATTTAACATATGAAACCATCACAAACATAATGTGTGATTTAACATATGAAACCAGTATAAACATAAAGTGTGATTTAACATCTGAAACCAGCACAAACATAACATGTGATTTAACATCTGAAACCAGCACAAACATAATGTGTGATTTGACATATGAAACCAGCACAAACATAATGTGTGATTTAACATATGAAACCAGCACAAACATAACATGTGATTTAACATCTGAAACGAGCACAAACATAGTGTGTGATTTAACATCTGAAACGAGCACAAACATAATGTGTGATTTAACAGATGAAACCAGCACAAACATAATGTGTGATTTAACAGATGAAACCAGCACAAACATAATGTGTGATTTAACAGATGAAACCAGCACAAACATAATGTGTGATTTAACAGATGAAACCAGCACAAACATAATGTGTGATGTAACAGATGAAACCAGGACCAACATATTGTGTGATTTAACATATGAAACCTGCACAAACATAATGTGTGATTTAACAGATGAAACCATCACAAACATAATGTGTGATTTAACAGATGAAACCAAGACAAATGTAATGTGTGATTTAACAGATGAAACCATCACAAACATAATGTGTGATTTAACAGATGAAACCAGGACAAACATAATGTGTGATTTAACAGATGAAACCAGCACAAACATAATGTGTGATTTAACATATGAAACCAGCACAAACATAATGTGTGATTTAACAGATGAAACCATCACAAACATAATGTGTGATTTAACAGATGAAACCAGCACAAACATAATGTGTGATTTAACATATGAAACCAGCACAAACATAATGTGTGATTTAACATATGAAACCATCACAAACATAATGTGTGATTTAACAGATGAAACCATCACAAACATAATGTGTGATTTAACAGATGAAACCAGCACAAACATAATGTGTGATTTAACATATGAAACCAGCACAAACATAATGTGTGATTTAACATATGAAACCATCACAAACATAATGTGTGATTTAACAGATGAAACCATCACAAACATAATGTGTGATTTAACAGATGAAACCAGGACAACATAATGTGTGATTTAACAGATGAAACCATCACAAACATATTGTGTGATTTAACAGATGAAACCAGGACAAACATATTGTGTGATTTAACAGATGAAACCAGGACAAACATAATGTGTGATTTAACATATGAAACCAGGACAAACATAATGTGTGATTTAACAGTGGGTTATTTGTACACAGGGTGGGGTTTGGGCGGAGAAGGAGGGCAGGGTGCAGATTAAGACGAGGAAGGGATGAAGTGTTTGCTGGACTTGCTTTCAGAACCAAATAAGATGTAATATTACATCACATAAATAATGTGATATAATAAGATATGATACATATGATGTATTGTAATATGCACGATATGATATGTTATGACATAACACAGATAATGAAGGAGCTGGGCTCCAACGCGAGTTGAAAGAATTGACGCGACCAAAGATGGAAATTCGTCCGAGTAGGTTTAATAAATGTATCACACTCGGGTACTCTGAAAAGCCCGTTTATCGGGCAGCAATATATATACACATTTATGTCGGGAAGTTTGCCCGGCAAAAGCTATACCGGGCATGCCCGGGTATCAAGGGCGAGCCTTGGAAAGGCGAGTCTGGACCTGCCCGGGCGTGTTTGGCTGCGGCCTGGCAAGTCGAGGCTGGGCGTGCCCGGGCGCTCTGGACGAGCACTGGAAAGGCGATAGCGGGCATGCCCGGACGCTCTGGGCGAGCCCTGGAAAGGCGATAGCGGGCATGCCCGGACGCTCTGGGCGAGCCCTGGAAAGGCGATAGCGGGCATGCCCGGACGCTCTGGGCGAGCCCTGGAAAGGCGAGAGCGGGCATGCCCAGGAAAGACGAGACCGGGCGTGCCCGGGAGGTTCGGGCGTGCCCGGGAACAGTGAGTCCGGGCATGCCCGGGAGAGGCGCGTCTGGCCGTGTTCTGGCCGGTGCAAGGCGATTGTGTGCATCCAGCGGTAACCGCTACACACGCCCCTCCAGAATCGACCTGCACCGGCAGGGTCAATTTAAGGGGGGTCCGGATGACCCGGCCGAAGCGACCCCTGGAGGGTCGTGGGGAGGGGTCCGACGTAGTGGTGGGTGGTCGAGCGGGGGGAACTGTGGACGGGGGGCGGCCTCGCCGCGGAGGAAGGGCCAACCGTGGTGGTCGGTCGACGTCCATGTGCGCCGGTTTGAGGCGGTCCACAGAAATCCGGTCCGGCCGGCCGCCGAAGTCGACGATGAAAGACTTGTCGCCCCGTCGCAGGACCCGGAAGGGCCCGTCGTACGGCGGCCGGAGTGGCCCCCGGTGCGCGTCATGATGCACAAAGACGTACTCCGCTGTGCGAAGCGCCGGGGGGACGTAGGACTGGGGGACACCGTTGCGGGACGTCGGCACGGGGGCAAATCGTCGGGCGGCCTCCTGGAGGTCCGAGCGCTGGCGAGCGGCGGACCAGGGACTGGTAGCGTCGGGCACGAATTCGCCCGGGACACGGAGCGGCTGGCCGTAGACGAGCTCGGCGGCGGACGCCTGGAGGTCTTCCTTGGGGGCCGTGCGAAGGCCCAAAAGGACCCACGGCAGCCGCTCGGCCCAACCGTCGTCCTGAAGGCCGGCCATGAATGCGGCCTTCATGGAGCGGTGAAACCGCTCGCACAACCCATTGGCTTGGGGGTGGTAGGCCGTGGTGCGGTGCAGCGTGACCCCCAACGAACGGGCGACCGCGCCCCAAAGCTCAGACGTGAACTGTGGGCCGCGGTCGGACGAGATGTCCGCTGGTGCGCCGAAGCGCGTGACCCAGGTGGCGATGAATGCCTGCGCCATGTCGGCGGTGGTGGTGGAGGTGAGGGGCACGGCCTCCGGCCACCTGGTGGTCCTGTCCACCATGGTGAGCAGGTGGGTGAACCCCCGCGAGGGGGGCAGGGGACCCACCAGGTCCACGTGGACGTGGTCGAAACGCCGTTCAGGCACGGCGAAAGGTGCCAGCGGGGCCTGGGTGTGGCGGTGGACCTTGGCTCGCTGGCAGGCCGTGCAGGCGTTGGCCCAGTCGCGGATGTTTCGTTGAAGGCCGTGCCAGACGAAACGCGCCGACACCAGCTTCTGAGAAGCTTTCCGGCCCAGGTGAGAAAGGCCGTGGATGGAGGTGAAGATGCGGCGCTGCCAGGAAACGGGCACGATGGGGCGAGGCTGGCCCTGGGAGACGTCGCAGAGCAGGACGGTGCCCGCGAAGGGGATGTCGGCCAGGCGGAGGCCCGTGTCCGCCACGCGGAGTGCCTGCACCGAGGCGTCGGTGGTCTGGTCGGCCGCCATGAGCGCGAAGTCCACGCCGAGGTGGACCGCGTTCGCGCTGGCCCGCGAAAGGCAGTCGGCCACGGCGTTGTCTTTGCCGGCGACGTGCCGGATGTCCGTGGTGAACTCCGACACGGCGGAGAGGTGGCGCTGCTGGCGGGCCGACCACGGCTCCGTGACCTTAGCCATTGCGTAGACCAACGGCTTGTGGTCGACGAAAGCCGTGAACGGGCGGCCCTCCAGGAGGTGTCGGAAATGGCGAACGGCCAGGAATAGCCCGAGCAGCTCGCGGTCGAACGTGCTGTAGTTTAACTCGTTCGGCCGGAGTTGCCGGCTGAAAAAAGCGAGTGGCTGCCAAACCCCGTCTACCCATTGCTCATGGACGGCACCCACCGCGTAGTTGGAGGCGTCCGTAGTGAGGGCGATGGGCGCGTTGAGCACCGGGTGAGCCAGCAGTGTTGCGTCGGCGAGGGCCCGTTTGGCGCTGGCGAAGGCCGCATCCATGGCCGCGGACCAAACAATGTCATGCTTGGCCGGCTTGCCCCAGAGGGCCTCGTAAAGGGGCCGCATGAGCTGAGCAGCGCGGGGCACGAATCGGTGATAAAAATTCACCATGCCGAGGAACTCTTGGAGGGCCTTGATGGAACGGGGACACGGGAACGTGGTGATGGCCTCGACCTTGGTCGGCAGCGGCACGGCCCCGGTCTTGGTGATGCGGTGGCCCAAAAAGTCAACGGTCGTCGCGCCGAAGTGGCATTTGACTGGGTTGACAATTAAGCCGTGCTTGCTGAGGCGACCGAACAGTGTTCGGAGGTGGAGGGGGTGCTCGGCGCGGGACGTGCTGGCGACGAGGATGTCGTCCAGATAGACGAAAAGAAACGGCAGGTCGCGCAGCACGCCGTCCATCAAGCGCTGGAACGCCTGGGCCGCGTTCTTGAGGCCAAACGGCATCCGCAAAAATTCGAACAGGCCGAACGGCGTGATGACGGCCGTCTTCGGGACGTCGGCCGCCCGGACAGGTACCTGGTGGTAGCCCCGTATCAGGTCAATTTTCGAAAAGATGACCCGTCCCGCCAAACGGGCGGAAAAGTCCTGAATATGCGGGATCGGGTACCTGTCGGGGGTGGTAGCGTCATTGAGATGGCGGTAGTCGCCACACGGGCGCCATCCACCCCCCGGCTTTGGCACGATGTGCAGTGGCGAGGCCCACGCGCTATCGGAGCGCCGCACGATGCCGAGGTGCTCCAACGCGTCGAATTCGGCCTTCGCCACGGCGAGCTTGGCTGGGTCGAGGCGGCGGGCCCTGGCGTAGACCGGCGGGCCCGTAGTGGGTATGTGGTGCTCGATCCCGTGCCGCACCGCGACGGCCGAAAACGTCGGCCGCGTGAGGGCCGGGAATGCCACGAGCAGGCGAGCGAACTCGTTCGTTGCCGGGAGGGCGCACGCCAGTTCGGTCGGCGCGGAGCTGCTCATTGTGCACGCCAGGGAGCTGAAGGTCTCGGCGTGGACAAGGCGACGTCGTTTGACGTCGACCAGCAGCCCGTGCGCGCAGAGGAAGTCGGCGCCCAGCAAAGCCACGGGGACGCTGGCGGTAACAAAAGTCCATTGAAAGCGCTGGCTGCCGAAGCAGAGGGTGACGACACGTGGGCCGAAAGTGCGTATGGCCAAGCCATTAGCAGCGACCAAAGAGGGGCCGCAAACTGTGTCCAGCCTGTCCTGCTCGGAGGCGGGTATGACGCTCAGTTGGGCGCCGGTGTCGCACAGGAAACGCCGCCCAGACGCTTTGTCCCGAATAAACAGCAAGTTGCCCGAGTGGCCGGCGCTCATGGCTGGGAATGAACGCCGGCCCGGCCGTTTCCCGACCTGCCGAAAGTGCACGGGGGCCGGCA
Organism: Myxine glutinosa; assembly: GCF_964187855.1. NCBI lineage: Eukaryota > Metazoa > Chordata > Myxini > Myxiniformes > Myxinidae > Myxine > Myxine glutinosa. The sequence goes on along the minus strand of NC_136265.1, from coordinate 138,576,892 downwards.
CGTCCGAGCCTTGTGTCCGAATCTGGCGTGGTAATAACACCACGCCCGGTCAGGTGGAGGCCCCGGCCGTCGTGTCGGAAGCGGGCGGTGCGGCGTGGCGGCCGCCAGTTGCACCGGCAGTTCGGCCTCCAACCGCGCAGGGCGCTAGGGTGTCGTGGGCGTCGCCTCGGACGGCGGCGGGCTCCAGGTAACCGCGCCGATGTGCTGGCCCGCCGAGGAGATCTTATCGGCTTCCCTGGCGAGGGCGCGGGAATCCATGATCAACGTGCCAGCCAAGGCGAGGCGTACCGGGTGAGGCAGCTGGCGAAGGAACAGCTCGCGGAACAGAAAATCCGGAGAGTGCTCACCGAGCAACGACAGCATATAGTCCATGCGCTCGGACGGGCGCGTGTCGCCGAGCTCGGGCAGGTCAAGCAGGCGCCGTGCGCGTGCTGCCGGTGAGAGGGCGAAAGCGTCGAGGAGGAGTGTCTTCAGCGCGTCGTATTTGTCAGCAGCCGGCGGGTGCTGGAGGAGGCTCAAGGCGCGGGCCACGGTGGCGGAACCGAGCGCCGCCACAACATGGTGGAAGCGGGTGTCGTCCGCGGTGATGCCTCGCAGGGCGAACTGAGAGTCCGCCTGAGCAAACCAAACAGCCGCATGAGCCTCCCAGAAGGTAGGCAGTTTAAGCGTCACTGCCGTATCCATGTCGGTAGGTCACCAATGAAGGAGCTGGGCTCCAACGCGAGTTGAAAGAATTGACGCGACCAAAGATGGAAATTCGTCCGAGTAGGTTTAATAAATGTATCACACTCGGGTACTCTGAAAAGCCCGTTTATCGGGCAGCAATATATATACACATTTATGTCGGGAAGTTTGCCCGGCAAAAGCTATACTGGGCATGCCCGGGTATCAAGGGCGAGCCTTGGAAAGGCGAGTCTGGACCTGCCCGGGCGTGTTTGGCTGCGGCCTGGCAAGTCGAGGCTGGGCGTGCCCGGGCGCTCTGGACGAGCACTGGAAAGGCGATAGCAGGCATGCCCGGACGCTCTGGGCGAGCCCTGGAAAGGCGATAGCGGGCATGCCCGGACGCTCTGGGCGAGCCCTGGAAAGGCGATAGCGGGCATGCCCGGACGCTCTGGGCGAGCCCTGGAAAGGCGATAGCGGGCATGCCCGGACGCTCTGGGCGAGCCCTGAAAAGGCGATAGCGGGCATGCCCGGACGCTCTGGGCGAGCCCTGGAAAGGCGAGAGCGGGCATGCCCGGGAAATACGAGACCGGGCGTGCCCGGGAGGTTCGGGCGTGCCCGGGAACAGTGAGTCCGGGCATGCCCGGGAGAGGCGCGTCTGGCCGTGTTCTGGCCGGTGCAAGGCGATTGTGTGCATCCAGCGGTAACCGCTACAATAACATAATTAAATATAATCCAATTTTAATGAAACCTAGTTTGGAAACATTCAGATTTGTAAAGAAAAATGTGGATTCAGAGCTTTCACCTTGGTTTTTGCATTTCTTCTGGAAGATATAGAATCCAACAGTGAGGAGAACAAGAAGTAGAACAATGCTGAGGAGAGTTGTCCAGAGAACCAGTCTCCCGGAGACTTTTTGTGATTTTTGTTCGAAGGACACATATTTGTGATCCTCTCCATGCATGTTCTGTACCAGGCACTTGAACTTCCCTTCAATCAGTTTGTTTGTGATGATCAAACCACTCATGAAATGTTGTGGTTTTCTTTGATACATTTCATCAACTCCCACTTGGCTTGCATTCAGATTGAGTCCTTGAGGGCTCCACCAGGTGATGTTTGGTTCCGGCTTGGCTTCGGCCTCACAGAACAGTTTCCAGGAGTTGCTGGAGTTCACAAACGCTCTTGAGATGTTCAGGATTTTTGGACGCACTGTGGGATCACGGGGTCATGTTTATACACCATATACCGTGGTACATGATACATACATGTACCGTAACATACAATCTATATGATAAGGAAAGTAATATTATTAAAATTGAATTGTCATTTGATATCATGATTATTTCATTTCAATTAAGATGGAAATGTTTATCCCTGATAGTTTCACCCTCACATTATTTTCCCAATCCATTGAAATATCCAGACCTTCCTGAATCTGATCTCCTCCCTCTCGGTTATCGACCAACTATTGAGGATTTGTTTTATCTGCAAATTTGGAAATCTGAACCTTTTCCTCATTATCAAAATAATTTTTTTGTAAATTCGAAAAAATATAACGACACTCTTCAACATCACGACGTCGACCGATATGCTTCCTCCCACAGTATTACATCATTATACATACGTGTACGAAGTTTGATTTCAATCCATTCAGCTGTTTTGAAGTATCACAATTTTACCCGACATGACCTCTGACCTCACCAAAATAAAAAATCACCTCACTCCTCACCGTTGATGCCAAAATCTAATCATTTAAACTTTGCATAATAATATATATTCTTACAAAGTTTGGTCAAAATCCCATCACTTGTTCACAAGTTGACATGGCAACATAACTTTTACTTAACATGACCTCTGACCTTTCACCTAATAATGCCATAATCTAATCAGTTCATCTTTGCATAATAATATATAATCTTACAAAGTTTGGTCAAAATCCCATCACTTGTTCACAAGTTGGCATGGCAACATAACTTTTACTTAACATGACCTCTGACTTTTGACCCCAAAGTATAACTTCATGTTTTCATCATTATACATACCTGTACCAAGTTTGATTAAAATCCCCTCAGCTGTTCTCAAGTTATAACATTTTTACCTGACATGACTTCTGACCTTTGACCTCTTGATGCCACAATCCAATCAGTTCATCTTTGCATCATATATACTTCTACCAAGTTTGTTCAAAATCCCATCACTTGTTCACAAGTTGGCATTGCAACATAAATTTTACTTAACATGTCCTCTGACCTTTGACCTCTTGACCCCAAAATATAATCAGTTCATCTTTACCTAATTCCACATACCTGTACCAAATGTGACTAAGATCCCTTCAGCCATTCTCAAGTTATTGCAGAAACGAAAACCTATCAGGACGGACAGATAGATGGACGGACCGACGGACAACCCAAAGACATAATGCCTCCGGCGACTTCGTCCTTTGGCGAAGGTGACAATTGGTAAATCCGTGTTTAATACCTTAAATATTTATATTTGTATAATTGGATCCACATCTGCTCCATATTTAACTTCTCCAACATCGTCGCCACAACTGAAGTTAAACTAACGAGTCTGTCGTTCTCTGATTCCTCTACTGATCCGTTTATTAAATAAAGGTGTAACATTTACGACTTGATAAACCTCTGGTACCTGTCCTGACAATTCGTGTTCTCATAATAAACATTTTTATTATTGTTATTCATTATTTTACAATTAAAACGATAATCCTCATCATGATTATAATCTGAAATATAATGTGGGAACTTACCATCGACCTGAAGATTTGTTCTTCTGCTTTCGCCGATTGAACACCCATCTTTTTTTCCATTTGATTCTGTCCATAAAAACCGACACTGATACCTTTCCTGATCCTCCATCGTCAGGTTTCTGATCCTCACCGACCCATCACCTTCACCTGGGTTCCCTGCAGGTTCGATCCTCCCTTTGAAATCATCAGCTGTATAGTTTGAGGAACTGTTATAAACTGAATTTTGTTTTGGGTTGTGTCTATTCCCTTTATTTTTGTACAAAACCAAATATAAATCTTTGAAGGTGTTTTGTTTAATGTGATTAAACCGACAGGGAAGAATCACCTCCTCGCCCCTTACACCGATCACCTCTTGTTGTGCACAAACTTTAAATCTAATCACTCCACCTTTTTCCACAATTGTGCAGTTATTCGTTGCATAGAGTCGTTGTCCTGTAGGAAATGTAAATAACAATATCAGTTACACACATGATATACATTATTAGTGGGGTTCCCACCATGAACAAATTTTCATTTTCACTTCAAGTTTTTGAAAAAGTTTAGTTTTTGGTACCAGGTCGAAGCTTAGGGTCTAAGTAACAATTTTGGTCCGAGTGGACAAAGATCACATGGAGTCTTCATACATTCCCGCCATTTTCCAAGATGGCCGCCATCAAAATCTAATACTGACAATATCTCGGAAACTAATCAACCTAGAAACATGAATTTGGTGTCTATACCTAGGTTTTCATGGTCAAGGAATCAAATAAAACCATTTCTGACTACATCAGAGTATTTATTTGTCCCGAAATGGTAAAATTCAAGATGGCCGCCACCAAAATCCTATATCGGCTATACTTCCAAAACCACTAAACCTTCAGTCATGCTGTTGGTGTCCATGCCTAGAATTTTATGGCCAGGGAAGCAAACAGTTATGTCTCTAAATCAGTAGGTGTATCTCTGTTCCCCAAAAGTAGAAAAATAACCATGGCAATTAGGATCTCACATTTATCCTTTGTGATCATGGAATCAGCTTAGGTTGTTTGCTGGAATATCTGTGCAGTACACGAACTCATTAGCACATTTTCTAGTCGCATTATATATCTGTTGATATATCAGTATGTATCCAAATATCTAAATACAATAGCCATTGTGTTATATAAGTCAGCACACATGAATACATTTTGTATATTTGGAAATCGGTTTGGATAATTCATATGTATGTGCAACTGCTTCTGCTGAATCCCTACTTGTCAGATTTTTGTGTTATGTTATGTCCATGTATACTTGATTATGCTTGGTTATTATATACTTACATGTATTTTCTTTTCGTTCCAGGCTAGTGTGATGGCTGAGACAACGAACTGTGAGTTGTGTGTCCTCTGCCAAGAAAAAACAAACGAAGAACTTGTCTGTCCTCTTGACAACCCAGTTGGTGTACGTAGGGCGGAGGCATACAAAGATATTATCAGCCTTGTAAATCAATTCCGAGATGTTGATGCTGCACCTCACCCAAACTTGGAACTTCCAGATGAAGGATCTATGCAAGCAAATCGAGCATCCTGGCACAAAACATGTCGTCAGTTGTACAAGGCATCAGCACTTGACCGGGCAAAAACACGTTCTTCCAAAGGCTTGCCACCTCTACGAAAACGACCAAGAAGATCTAGCACAGAAACTAATCGAAATTTATGTCTCTTCTGTAATGAAGAAACGAGTAAAGATGACCATTCATTCAAAAAAGTTTCCCTCACCGAGAACATCCATGACAAAGCAGTTTCATTGGGAGAGGATCGCATTGTAGCACGGCTTGCAGAAGGAGATCTGGTAGCTATTGAAGCTAACTATCATCGATATTGCTACACTAAATTCAACCGTCGGCATTATGAAATGCTAATCAGTACAAAACAAGGTCAAGTCACCCAAGACACTGAAATCACAGTAGAAAATGAGCTACTACAATTCGTCAGTGAAGAAATTTCTGGAGGACGTAGAATCTTTGCTCTCCAAGATTTGACAGATATGATGACGGAAAGGTTGGGACAGCATGAGATTCGTAAGACAGTGAACTGCACACGCCTGAAAGAGAGAGTACTTGAACACTTCCCACATCTGACAGAAGAAAAAGGGATCCGAAATCGAGTATTCCTTGTTTGCTCAGAGACAGCTCGAAAAATCATCTCCAGCGCGAGCCAGACACCAGAGGAAGAATCACGTACCTTACTGTTGGCAGCATCAATTCTACGTAAAGCAGTTTTGGATCATGATACTGCTTTCAATTTCAAGGGGTCATTTCCTGAAGGTTGTGAGGAATCTGCTGTTCCAACAAAGCTGAAATATTTCTTTCGTCAACTGCTTACTGGTCCTAAATCATCTCCTATGCAAGACAATTCCAGGACAGTTCTCTCCATGAGTCAACTAACCATGTTGAACATCACTTCTCTTCCTGCAAACTAGAGATGTGAGCCTCCTCTTGCAGTGTTTTTGGCCTTAAAACTGCATTCCCAAACAAGGAGCAAGAAACTGGTACAACTGCTACATCAGTATTGCCTTAGCGTGTCATATAAGAGAGTGCTTACCATTGAAGTTGGATATGCACAAGCTACTGCTGAAAGAGCACATGCCAACGCTGATATAGTCTGTCCTAGCAACCTTCGTCAGCAGATTTTTACGGTTGCAGCCCTTGACAATCTAGATCACAATCCTACGTCCAGAACAGCCACATCCTCATTTCATGGAACAGGTATCTCCATGTTTCAGTTTCCTTCAGTAGAAAACCCAGGGCTGGACCAAGAACCTATAGAAATCGACTTCCATCGATGAGCATCAAGCACCAAGGGACCAATGCTGCCTCCTCTGTACACGTTTGTTCCACCTATGAGCCGGAATCTTGTCACCCAACCTCCTGTGAAAGACGTGCAGCCACAGTCCATGGCGTCATTTGACAAGGAGGAACACCATGAAAAGGCCTGGATGAAAATGGTGCAGGAAAATATGCAAATGGAATTTGAAAGTGAAACTGTTCCTCCAATTATGTGGTCGGCATATCATGCTTCTCGATCGGATGCTGTGGGATCAACAGAGAAATGTATTGAAGCCATGCTACCACTATTCCGTGATAAAGCAGCTACACCAAAAATGATTCGACATGGAATGGACCTGGTCAAGAAAACAACCGAGTTCCTCAACCCACAGCAAATCCCAATCATGGCAGTGGACCAGCCACTCTTTGATATTGCCAAGAAAATGCAATGGACCTTTCCTGAACTCTTTGGAGAAGATACGTTTCTGGTGATGTTGGGAGGGCTCCACATCGAAATGGCTTTGTGGGCGACTATGGGAGATTTCCTACGAGGGTCTGGATGGCCTGAAGCCTTTGCAGAGGCTGGCATTGCCTTGACAGTAGCTGCAGCGACATCTTACTTGAGAGCAAATGATCCAATGAGAACACGGTATGCTCACCAGATTACTGTTGTGGTGCTCGATAGTCTACTGAAACGAGCCTATGAGGACGGCGGAAGTGAAATGACCTTCGACGACTGGGTCTCTGTAGCTTGCAAAGAGAAACCAACAGTGCAGTTCTGGTTACTCATTCACAAGTACGAACAGCTCATCTTCATGTTTATTAGATCACACAGAGAGCGAAAGTTCAAACTTATGGTGGCTACTCTGCAAAACCTTGTGCTTCTGTTCTTTGCACTTGATCACCAGAATTATGCAAGGTGGGTTCCCGTATTCATCAGAGACCTTGAAAGTCTTCCATCTAGCATCCAAGAGGAGTTTGAAGCAGGTCACTGGGCAATAAGTCGAAGCAATCATCGTTACTCTTCCATTCCGATTGATCAAGCACACGAGCAGGCCAACAAACGGGTGAAAGGGGTTGGGGGAGTGATCGGGATCACAGAGAACCCTGAGATGCTAGAACGCTGGATTGCAACTGGTCCAGAAATTAGCCGTGTTCTAGAGCAATTCACTGATGTAGATGACGACGAAGATCAAGAGCTCCCTCATCACGAGGAAGGAAGTACATCCCAGCACCGATTTAGGCGTCATGTCACAAATCTCATGGATGTGCTGCAAAGCAGAGGGAATCCCTTTGAAGAGAGTAGTGCAGAACTAGTTACATTAGACAATAAAGTGTGTGTTGACAAGTCTGCCGCCACATCGGTCCGTGTCTTAGAATCTAGAGGACAAGAGCAGTATGCTGTGCTGGACTCAAATGATGTACCTCTGGCAGCTCCGATCAAGAAAAACAACTTGCTGCTGTTCCATGAGGAGAAAACTCGAAAAAAGACAGCACTTCAGAAGAAGGTGCAGCACTTCAAACAACATACAGAGCTGTATGGACAAGCATTCATTATGGTTGATAGCCGGGGTGGAAATTTGGAGGAATTTTTCCGTCACGAATCCTCCTCATCACCAGATGCACTGGCTTCTGATGGGTCCATCAACTCTTGCACCAAGTCAGATTTATTGGCGTGCATTATGGAAGCAAGTGCAAGTACCGGACTATCCGCGGATGAGGAGCTCGTCGCACCAGATGATTATGGGGTCATCGTTATTGATGGTGGTGCACTGATCCACTCTCTTCCTGGCACAACTGTCCAAGGCAAAACATTTGATGAATATTTCACCAAAGTATTCTGCCCAAGAATCCAGCATGAGTTGAAAAGAGCAGCGAGAGTGGATATTGTATGGGATCAGTATCGCACAATGTCAATCAAAGCGACCACAAGAGAAAAGCGAGGAACAGGCACACGACAGCGAGTATCTGGTTCTGCCAAAGTGCCTGGAAACTGGCAAAACTTTTTGGCTAATGCCGAAAATAAAAAAGAGCTCTTCTCATTCCTGTCAACAAGCATTGTGCAAACACCATTCCAAGATGGCAAACAGGTTTATATCACTTCTGGTGACCATGTCCTCAATGCAGGGAATGGACCGCCCATGGGACGATGTAATCATGAGGAGGCAGACACTCGTGTCCTGGTACATCTTCTTCATGCCCTCCAATATTCATCACTGGGAATGGTCTATACTGGCGACACAGACGTTGTCGTAATACTTCTGTGTAACTTCCACCACATCAAGGCGGTGAATCCGGAGTCAGATATCTGGATTTCTTTCAAAGCAGGAAAGACAGTCAAAATGATCTCCCTCAACAACATTGCCTCAAGTTTGGGTGTGACAACGTTCAAAGCCTTGGCTCTCTTTCATGCATTCACTGGATCAGACAGCACATCAGCTTTCAAATTCAAGGGCAAGCGATACTGCTTCAAGCGGAAAGATGAGGTTCCACCCCTCTTGAGTGAGTTTGCGACAATTGCTAGCACCCCGTTTCTTACATCGCCAGAGTTGAGGAAAGTGGTGAGTCACTTTGTTTGCAAAATGTACTCCAACGAACCTATCACTGATGACACCAACGTTGACCTTGTTCGAATGAGGGTTTTCTGTCACAGGACTAGGGATGTGGAAAGAATACCCCCTACAAGTGATGCGCTGGACCAACATCTCAAAAGGAGTGTCTTCCAGGCGAGCATCTGGACTACAGCGCACGAGCCACTGGCACTAGTCCCAAGCCCAAGCAATCATGGATGGATGGAAAAAGATGGCCAACTGGTTCCCATCTGGACCACGTTGCCCCTTGCCAGGGATGTGTTTGATCTAGACGTAAAATGCGCGTGCACAAAACCTTGCTCGTCATGCAAGTGCAAAAAAGCTGACTTGAAGTGCTCACGTTTATGCAAGTGCACATGTCCCAACTAAATGACCATGATGGTTGTGAGAATGAGTAATGATTTTTTAGTTGCACTTACCTAATCAATCAAATATCACTAAGAACAATGAAAATAGAATGTTCGGTTTATATTCATGGTATTTTATAGAATTTACGTTCGTATGTGCTTAATTGTTAACATGCATAATTCTGCTAAATTCTGCTATAACGTTTTTTTTTTTTTTGTTTTTTTTTTTTTTTTTTTTTGTATACAAGATCGAGGCTCGTGAAAGAGCGAACATTTATCACACAGAAAGACAAACAGACACATAAAACAAATAACATCGGGAGCGGTAGACAAGATGGGGAGAGAGGGGGAAGGACACAAACACAACATTTGAGAGCAGGGACCGAGAGACATGGAGACATCGAGAGATCTGTGGGAGGGAGAGGGCTTTGGGGGGGGAGGCATGTGAAGGGGGGGGGAGGCATGTGAAGGGGGGGAGGCATGTGAAGGGGGGGAGGCATGTGAAGGGGGGGGGTGGGAGAGGTATAAACATATGGACACTGCCAGGATTTCCAGGAAATAAGTTGGAATTTCAAACAAGGTGGATCTGGGGTGAATTAGTGGGGGTAGAAAAGATCAAGGTTATGGATGGGGGAAGATAAGAGATGGTGGTGAACAGCTGTTTTAAAGACCTGGAGGGAGGAGAGGGATTGAAGGGAGTGTGGGAGTTTGTTCCACAGGCGGGAGAAAAGAGGAATGAAAGAGTGAAGGTGAGCAGAGAGCCGAGATTTCGGCAGTTTAACCATCAGAGGGTTGCTGGCAGATCTTGTGCGACCTGTAGGAATATTTGGGGGACAGAGCACAGAGAGAGCTGGGGGAGCAAGGCCGGAGAGGAGTCGGTAGAAGACAGAAAGACCACCTACCTGCCTGCGGTGAGTGAGTGAAAGGCCCTCAGAGATAGCTTCATCGCGGGAGATTCCAATGATTTTGAAAGCTTTGGATTCAACAGCGTGAAGCCGAGCCAGGTGTGAGGCAGGAGTTTGTTGTGTAATTTACCATTTCGGGACAAATAAATACACTGATGTAGTCAGAAATGGTTTTATTGGATTCCTTGACCATGAAAACCTAGGTATAGACACCAAATTCATGTTTCTAGGTTGATTAGTTTCCGAGATATTGTCAGTATTAGATTTTGATGGCGGCCATCTTGGAAAATGGCGGGAATGTATGAAGACTCCATGTGATCTTTGTCCACTCGGACCAAAATTCTTACTTAGACCCTAAGCTTCAAAATGGTACCAAAAATCAAACTTTTTCAAAAACTTGAAGTGACTGATGCCCCAGGCCCCCCCCCTATATGCATAAACTATATAAACAATGAAGGTGAATGTCACACATGATATACATTATGCATAAACTATATAATCAATGAAGGTGAATGTCACACATGATATACATTATGCATAAACTATATAATCAATGAAGGTGAATGTCACACATGATATACATTATGTATAAACTATCTATCTATAATTCCAGCAATCTCTGTGTGTCTGTCTGTGTGTCTGTGACCGCTGTTTCTCGACAACCACGGGTCCGATATACTTGAAACTTGCCAGGTATATTGCTGGGGACCCGAGGATGTGCCTTTTCAAGGTTTGTAATTAATCGGACAAGTACCTACCGAGCTATGTCCAAAAAACGCTTCAACCAATCAGAGAGCAGCGAGCTATCACGTGTGCCGAACCGTTAATGCAATGCAAGCGTTAATGCGTTAATGCAAGGCTTTTCTTTTTTTCCCTCTTCTCTTTCTACTTTTCCTTGCGATTAAATTGCAAACAGCCAAAATACGTTGGCGCTAATTGAATAATTGGCCATTAACACTAAAATAATCGTAACTGCGATATGCCAACTTCCGGACAGTGCAGCCTTCCATGTTGTTGTTGTTTGCAGCAGCTGTTTGCAGCAAGGCAAGGCTTTTCTTTTTTTCCCTCTTCTCTTTCTACTTTTCCTTGCGATTAAATTGCAAAAAGCCAAAATACGTTGGCGATAATTGAATAAATGGGCATTAATAGATAGATAGATAGATATGCGATATGCGAACTTCCGGACAGTGTGCGCGTTACGAGCTGACCGCCATTACGGTACGTAATTCGATTTCTTATGCGCATTATTTCTCCCAATTCAGTCAGAGCGAAGGGCGGAAGCGAAGAGCGTTGTTATTTTTTGTTTACGGGCGTACGGGCGGGGTAGAGCGTACGGGTAGCGTTTTTTTTTTTTTTTGGCAAGGAACGGGCACCCACGTACGGGCAATGCCCTAGTATAAACAATGAAGGTGAATGTCACACATTATATACACTAGGGCATGCCCGTACTATATATATATCTAAAATTATATCCCCCCCCCTCTATTTACATGAAATGGTTTGGTCCATTCGCAAAGCCAAAGCGAACGGCTTGCGAGTACGGTGACAATCCCCCCCCCCTCTATTTACATGAAATGGTTTGGTCCAAAGCGAACGGCTTGCGAGTACGGTGACAATCCCCCCCCTCTATTTACATGAAATGGTTTGGTCCAAAGCGAACGGCTTGCGGAGTTTGGTAAAGAAATCGCCATAGCGTGCACAAACGCGCAGGAAAGCGAAAGAATCGCAAATTAGTTTTAATTAGTTTTAAAACATAGTTTAACGCCAACATAGCGGCAACATAGTTTGCCAACGTGAAATAAATGAATACGCTCTCAAATGTGCCGTCCGAGGCAGAGTCTGTTCGGCACGTTCGGCACACGTGATAGCTCGCTGCTCTCTGATTGGTTGAATCGTTTTTTGGACATAGCTCGGTAACTACTTGTCCGATTAATATGAAACCTTGAAAAGGCACATCCTCGGGTCCCCAGCAATATACCTGGCAAGTTTAAAGTATATCGGACCCGTGGTTGTCGAGAAACAGCGGTCACAGACAAACAAACATACACACAGAGATTACTGGAATTATAGATAGATTATGCATAAACTATATAAACAATGAAGGTGAATGTCACACATGATATACATTATGCATAAACTATATAATCAATGAAGGTGAATGTCACACATGATATACATTATGTATAAACTATATAAACAATGAAGGTGAATGTCACACATTATATACATTATGTATAAACTAGATAAACAATGAAGGTGAATGTCACACATTATATACATTATGTATAAACTAGATAAACAATGAAGGTGAATGTCACACATTATATACATTATGTATAAACTAGATAAACAATGAAGGTGAATGTCACACATTATATACATTATGCATAAACTATATAAACAATGAAGGTGAATGTCACACATTATATACATTATGTATAAACTAGATAAACAATGAAGGTGAATGTCACACATTATATACATTATGCATAAACTATAAAACAATGAAGGTGAATGTCACACATTATATACATTATGCATAAACTATATAAACAATGAAGGTGAATGTCACACATTATATACATGATGCATAAACTATATAAACAATGAAGGTGAATGTCACACATTATATACATGATGCATAAACTATATAAACAATGAAGGTGAATGTCACACATTATATACATGATGCATAAACTATATAAACAATGAAGGTGAATGTCACACATTATATACATTATGCATAAACTATATAAACAATGAAGGTGAATGTCACACATTATATACATGATGCATAAACTATATAAACAATGAAGGTGAATGTCACACATTATATACATGATGCATAAACTATATAAACAATGAAGGTGAATGTCACACATGATATACATTATGCATAAACTATATAAACAATGAAGGTGAATGTCACACATGATATACATTATGTATAAACTATATAAACAATGAAGGTGAATGTCACACATTATATACATTATGTATAAACTCGATAAACAATGAAGGTGAATGTCACACATTATATACATTGTGCATAAACGATATAAACAATGAAGGTGAATGTCACACATTATATACATTATGTATAAACTAGATAAACAATGAAGGTGAATGTCACACATTATATACATTATGTATAAACGAGATAAACAATGAAGGTGAATGTCACACAATATATACATTATGCATAAACTATATAAACAATGAAGGTGAATGTCACACATTATATACATTATGTATAAACTAGATAAACAATGAAGATGAATGTCACACATTATATACATTATGCATAAACTATATAAACAATGAAGGTGATGGTCACACATTATATACATTATGCATAAACTATATAAACAATGAAGGTGAATGTCACACATAATATACATTATGCATAAACTATATAAACAATGAAGGTGAATGTCACACATTATATACGTGATGCATAAACTATATAAACAATGAAGGTGAATGTCACACATTATATACATTATGCATAAACTATATAAAAAATGAGGTGAATGTCACACATTATATACATGATGCATAAACTATATAAACAATGAAGGTGAATGTCACACATTATATACGTGATGCATAAACTATATAAACAATGAAGGTGATGGTCACACATTATATACATGATGCATAAACTATATAAACAATGAAGGTGAATGTCACACATTATATACATTATGCATAAACTATATAAAAAATGAAGGTGAATGTCACACATTATATACATGATGCATAAACTATATAAACAATGAAGGTGAATGTCACACATTATATACACTAGGGCATGCCCGTACTATATATAAGCTAGGACGTGCCCGTACGTGGGTGCCCGTTCCTTGCCAAAAAAAAAAAAAAAAAAAAAATTTGTGTAGGGGTGTGTGTGTGTAAACATCCTAGGGCGTGCCCGTACGTGGGTGCAAAAAAACATGCGTGCAAACAACAACAACAAAAAAAAAATTTGAAACCACGTGGCAGTAACGACCACAGAACCCCCCCCTCTATTTACATGAATGGTTTGGTCCATTCGCAACGACCACAGAACCCCCCCCTCTATTTACATGAAATGGTTTGGTCCAAAGCGAACGGCTTGCGGTGTTTGGTAAAGAAATCGCCATAGCTCGGTAACTACTTGTCCAATTAATTTCAAACCTTGAAAAGGCACATCCTCGGGTCCCCAGCAATATACCTGGCAAGTTTCAAGTATATCGGACCGGTAGTTGTCGAGAAACAGCGGTCACAGACAAACATACACACATACACACATACAAACACACATACACACATACACACAGAGATTAATGGAATTATAGATAGATGATGCATAAACTATATAAACAATGAAGGTGAATGTTTGGTAAATAATTTGTAAACAAAAATTAAGTTTCGAATTTTAATGTTTGATAAAAGGAAATGGATGCTGGTGGGATAGTCTTGAGGTATGCATTCTCATCTTTCTGTCCTGGGTATGAATCCCGACCCAGGTATGAACTTTCATCCCGGTGTTTCACAGGTAGGGTGATTGATCAATGTGTGTCGGCAATCGGATGGATATTAAACTGGGAATCCCACCTTCCAGAATTAGTTGGTGAACATTAATGACCCCATAATGTCCTTCATGAAGTGGAGGTGAGTTATCACCGGCACCCTGAACAAATTACAAATTCCTACCCTGATTGACTGCTGGGAAGGCAATGGCAAACCACCCAGGATAACCTTGCCAATCAAATTCTTTGACAGAACCATCGTTATGTAAGGCGTACGGTACATCATCCTTATCGTTCTTCTCCTCGTCATCCTCATCATTCTTGTAATTTAGATAATCTCAACTCGATTCTCCAAGATGTCGATAAAATGGGTCGTGATATCCGGATGTACGTCCGCAGGATCGCCCGGTCTTAGAGGTTTCAATTTCGTATCTGAGGGCTCCAATGAGGGCCTCCCAGAGAATCAGAGGGGCTCCAATGAGGACCTCCCAGAGAATCAGAGAGGCTCCAATGGGGGCCTCCCAGAGAATTAGGGGGGCTCCCATGGGGGCCTCCCAGAGAATCAGAAGGGCTCCAATGGGGGCCTCCCAGAGAATCAGAGGGGCTCCAATGGGGGCCTCCCAGAGAATCAGCGGGGCTCCAATGGGGGTCTCCCAGAGAATCAGGGGGACTCCAATGGGGATCTCCCAGAGAATCATGGGGGCTCCAATGGGGAGCTCCCAGAGAATCACGGGGGCTCCAATGGGGGCCTCCCAGAGAATCAGCGGGGCTCCAATGCGGGTCTCCCAGAGAATCAGGGGGGCTCCAATGGGGGGCTCCCAGATAATGACAGGGGCTCCAATGGGGACCTTCCAGAGAATTCAGCGACATTTGTGATGTTGTAAATATATGATCGTGATCAAACAGTTTCTATTTACTTGGTATATCCACACATTATCAGGAAACGTTCTCCTCAATAAAACACTCAGTTATTCTTTCAAACAAAATGAACGTTTGTAACAAATGTGGGGGTCGAGGAGGAAAGTGGGAAATTTAACAAATAACTTACCTGTTGGGACAGACCCCAAGATCATCATCATCAGAGCGCAAAAAATGTGAAAGATCATTGTATTAACTCTGAAGGGAGAAGAAGATCCTCGAGTTGGTGCTATGAGATTGGTCCCTGAGATCAGATATTATGAACCCAGTACCGAGTTCCAGATCCCGATTTCAAACACTCCCGATAACACCAAGAGCACTTGTGGGTAATTCACTTCACATCCAATCAGAACGTTCCAAAATCTCCTCCCACAAGGGGGCGGAGCCTGAACGATATCGAGGAGATTCGAAACACCAACAAATACAAAAATATTTACATCACACTGTACTTGTAGATCAACACACTTATTGTTATTTATTAAAATACCGTGATTATTATTAACTTTGTACACAACAATGAAATAATGTATAATTGTTTTAATTGTATTTCTGAATGAGGTGAGTAAATCTTTCTTTCTGTTGCTTGTTCTGAGAAATACAGAAAAAGAGAAGGAACTAATAGGTTTTATGTTCATAGTTTGAGGAACTTAAAAAGAAAATGGTTTTACATTATGTTCACACATGCAGGTTCACATCATACAGGTGCACAAACACATTTATCACATGAATCCATTTTATATGTACACCTGTATCACTGTATCGCCAGGTTTCACTCGAAAAAACAACAATACGTCTCAATATGAATCATGATAATCCTGATTAATTGTCTGGATAATCATCTCTCTCATTTCTCCATGTTTTGTTTTACTTTAATCTCATTTCAACCTTGTGGGAGGGTCACGTGGGTGTAAGGTGACCCACCTTTTGGTGATGTTGATCTGGGGTTCAAGGTATCGAATGGACAAAGATGACATATATCTTGTTTTAAATAGCAAGTACAAGTGCACAGTTTGTGAGCACTGATTGTGAGCGTCCACTTATAAGGACAGTTTTCCTTTGAAGTGGACGTGGCATCATATTTTCAAAATGCCCGCCAGGTGGGCTGAGGTTACGTTTTCACCTGTTTGTTTGTCTGTGAGAATGATATCTCAAAAAGTTGTGCAGAAGTTATGACAAAACTTTTGGATGAGTTGCTCAGGTGACAAGAACAAGCCGGTTAGATTTTGGTTCAGGTCAGCAGATCTCGCCTATCAGTGGGATACAAAAGGTAAACTGTTCAACCTGGTGGAGGTATGCGCTCTACAGAGTGCTGTTCAAGCTTTACTTTATGTGTTGTCTGATCTGCTCGTCCACCTGTACCAACGACCCCCCTGACAACCTCAAACCCCTAAAACGTTTGTTCTCCTGCTCTTCCATGAGCCTCAACCTTTAATTATAAATATTGCTTTACAAGGTTGGTCCAGGTCTTCAGTTCCTCCCATTTGGAGTGTTCATTGATTTTAAATGAGAAGATTTTTTGTTGAAGAAGATTTTTTAAAATGATGTTCGATTGTACCAATTATGGGAAACCATCAACCTTACTCAGGATTTACTACTTTAATTAACCTTTTACAGATCCTCCATGATTCAGCACCTCTACAGCTCCTTTCCCTTCCTCAACATTCACCATTTATATTCACAATAATTGTGTTTAATTCCATAACCTATGAAGTAGAGGATTGGTTAAAAATAAATAATTTATGTGTGAATATATAGATATAGCACCAACTGTGATATGTCATTTCAAACCCTCGCACAAGTTGATGTAAATCTGCCTTGAATCGAGATGCTCCTTCCAGCACCTCCTAACTTGATCAAATTGTTAAATAAAAAACCCGTTTAGTTGAAGCAGCCAATCAGGTGAAAGGATTTCGGTCACGTGATCGATTACGATATTTAAAATGGCAGCCTGCACTGAATCAACACCGTCGAACTGGTGTATAAGGGGGAACAAACTAAGTTCACATGATATGATTACATTTTCTGATTCCTTGTTCCAAAACTGGTAAAGCAATCTCAGGATACCTTCATCTTAAAGAACATGAGTGTCTCAAAACCAAGCACATACGGGATATGTCAAACAAAAACAGCAGAGGAAGGAGGAAACGAACAAACTCTGTTGTGTGGTTTGTGAGTGTTGCAATGTTTTATCTTTTTATTTTGAATACAGGAGTTCAGGCTCAAGGAGGAACTAAACGACTGAGGGCCCAAGTTCACAGGTAACAGAGCGTCCAATGTGGAATATGCAGGTAAATTAAAAAATTCGACGAAGACGCCATTTTGTCTTTCGGTGGTTTCGTCAAAAAACGAACTTGTGGTTTAGAAATAAGACAACTTCATGGGGTTTATATTTCAAATGGTTTAACAATATGGAACACGAAAGCAGAGACAAACAAGTATTGTGAAATTACCTCCACCGGAAAACCCAACAAAGAAGTTTGTGCAAGAATGCGGATCTGATGCCATGAAGAATGTTGTGCAGTTTATTTTTTGTCAATTATATCAAGGAGTTAATAATTTTTTTTTAATTTTTTTTCTCTATTTAGGATGTGGAGGATTTTCAAAGATGAGGACCTTGAAATGCCAATGAAATATTCCTTCCACCACAAGGTCTTCACAATCCATGGAGTGACACATGTTCATTCTGTGAAGGCAAGCCAGTTCACATCTAGACGATTGCAGACAAAATAAAGAATACCGAGTTGATGACTGAAGTGGACCATGAGATGATTGTGTCGTTCTGGGATCGTCCCTTCGTCCATGAGTAATCCATAATATAATTTTATCCTTCCTCTTTTCAATTCAAACTTCCTCTCTTTTATTCCTTAATCAAATTAATTTATACCAATTTTATAGTCCTTATCGAGGCCAGGCCTTAAATGAAAGAGCTGCATTGATTTTAAAGTGAAGAAAGAGAGAATTGCCTCAGAGTTTATGAGGAAGTTAAAAAAAATCTGCTTTTGAAAAGGGGAAGATCATAATTGTTGAGAAATACATGGGAAGGTAAAGAGTTCCAGAATTTGGCAGTGGAAAGGAAGAAACAAACATAATACGGGCCCACCCTTGAGTTGCCAATGGCCACACAATAATAATTTGATGTAGTGGCTTGTTGGGTATTCCATGGTCTTGCTCATGGCGGAGGTACACAAGCAGCAAGTTCTTGCGAGCAGAAACCGAAGTAATATCTGGAGAAAAGAGAAAGAGAGCCAACTTTGCGGCGTAGTTCCAGCGGGTCAAGTTTTGAGGTCAGATATTGGGAGAGTTGATAAGTCAGATTACTTTAGATTCAATTCTGTCCAATAAGTATGCGGAGCTAGAACCGCCCCAGATGTGAAAGCAGTACTCGATACAAGGACTAATCAATCCTTTATATAGTTGAAGCAACTGTTGAGAGAAGAATAATCTTCCACATTTGAATCGGACTCTTGGTTTATTAGAGGCAGACCTAGCTATTTGTGTAATGTGTGGATTCCCGGATAAATGTGTTGTCAGGGTAATACCTAGTAGGTTTATTGTATCACATGGTGTAATTGTGGCGATTTCAAACGAGATTGGAGAGTTGAGAGAAGTTTTGGAGTGAAAGATGGGAAGAAATTGAGTTTTAGAAGTATTAAACCCAACTTGATCCATTTGCTTCATTGGGAAATCTCGTACAAATCCAAATTTAAAGAGGTGGCTGTGATTAAACGAGATGTAGATCGAGTGGGGGAAGATGTGGCAGATGGGAAAACATGGAGGAATGTAATGTTGGGGCATCAGCACACAATTGCATTTGGTTATTTGTAGAAGAAAGAAGGTCATTGATATTTTACCTCAATCATTCATTTACCACACCCATACCCTTAAATATTTTGCAAACACAATTTGTAGATGGTTTTGAAGCACGTGTTTGATTGAAATATCGTTAGTCAGACCATGATTTCCGGTCAGGGTTCAGTGGAGAAGATTCTGATCATGATGTGATTTCCAACACCGGAATTCATGTTCCATCTTCTCACGAGAACCTTCTGTGTCGAAATTTTCCTTTTTGGTCAGGTCAGTCTTTTGGAATGCCACCGGTAACATGTAACCCAGTGCTGCCTGCCCCATGAAATGGAACCGACACTCCTCACTGGCTTTGCTGGTGAAGATGGTGACTGTTGCACCTGCCAGGACTAAAAACAACACCTGACAAAGATTGAATGTGCTAACAAAGGGAGCCAATGGCTATTCAGTAAGAAGATGGTGCTCCTAAAAACCACCCATCCAGATTGGACAGGTTCGAGTCACAGCAAAAACTTTGAAAAAATTGGTTGTGCTGCTTCCTTGCTTGACGTTCACATTTAAAAGGATAAATCTCAGAGAATCCCCATCGGTTGGCATCCATCGGGAGGAGGAAATTCCCGCTGAGTACGGTGAGAAAAGAGGTGCCATTGTTAATTGTTGTGATGTCACTGGTACCCAGAGTATCCCAGGAAGTGACGGCAGTAACAGCACTTCCCCTAAGCTCAGCGACTGTGTTGTGTTTGTTTGGCAGTATGTCCATTTGTGTGTGTGCGGGTGTCTCAGCTCAATTACATGCTTTAGACCATGTGTTAAATAAAGAAATAACTTTGTCCTTTTTTTTTTTGTCCATAAACTCACCTGAATATCACAAACTAATGGGTTTCTCCACCATATGAATAATGTTCTTTTCTGCTGTGGATTCCGTTTTTCATCCCTTCCTGAGTCAGGGCCAGTAACCTGCAAATTTTAGATGTTTTTGATGATGAACTTTGTTGTTGTGCAGGAGTGAATGGTGTGATGGTCGTGTCGATTTGGTTGCTGAGTTTGCGTCTTGTAATTCATCTTTCCTCTTTTCTGGGTCATTTGTGACTTGTGTTTGTGTAATGGTCCATGAGGATGTTAGCTCATTGTTTTTCTGATGGTATTGTGGTGTTCCTGGTGATTAAAATCTTCCGAGGAAACAGATTTCCGAACGAGCTTTATCTCCGAGGCATTCAGTCAAAAAAATGACGGTATTCTTTACACACGAGGGAAAGGAGAATGACAAACTTACCTGGACGGCCTCCACCCGACGTCTTCACATCTGGATATGTTAACTCAAACAACACGGAATTAAAATGGACAAAAATACCAGATTTTTAAACAAAATGCCGGTCACAAAGAAAACACGATAAAACTATATTCCTAATTGGAGCGTTCCTAGACAGACCCGAATACAGACAAAGGATAAAATAACTGAAAATAAATATGTGTTATTTCGTGGGCACTTAGCTCAAATTGTCTGGTGTATCTCGTCAGGAATCGGCAAAGATCATCTGAGGCCTCCAAGTCTTTGCGCGCGAAACGCACTCGTTGGCGCAAAGTAGGCCTCGCGTGCTGCCCGCTCACTCCTGGCTCCACGCACGAAGCGAACAACCTTGGTGTGCAGCTCACTCCCCCAGCCGTGCTTGTCCTCACAATCTCTGCATGGAAACCGCAGCTCTCCGTCTGCAGTTCCGCCTCCTCACGATCACTCGCAAGATGTCAGAACACGACCGTTCGCGATTAAGCTTCCTTGCTCAAGAGCAATAGCGACCGTTCACCAATAGATCCCAAAACGAGAAGAACCAAAAGGACGTCAATGCTGAGAGAGATAAAATGTCGTTGCTGAGAGAGCTTTTCGGCGACCATTCACCAAAAAAGTCCGGACCCACGAGAGTTGAGAAAATGTCGCCTTCACCACTCGTTCCAAAATGAGAAAGGAAAATGTCCGCCATTCCAACATTTTGTTTGCGCGGCTCTGACGTCATCCGTGCCTGCTTCACCAATCCCATAGCCCCATCATACCTAGCGCTGTGCCAATCAAATCCCGGTCCAATCACTGCCCTTCGGGGCGTGGCTCATGGCCCTGCCTGTGCCTCTGCGCTCACCAAGTCGGTGTTATCAGCGATAGTGCTTGATGCTTGGGTTCCGGTTGGTTTTTAAGTCGTGTGGTTAATGGCCGATTTCTGGCTAGGTGTCTGTAGTGCGGTGTAATAAGGAACACAGTAAAAGATGACAGAGGCAATTACAAACAGGGAATTAATTACCCACAATCCCTTGCTAATTAACAATCCCCACCCCTCTGATGGGGACGAAGATACAAGCTTACCCGACATCCGGTCTACACAAATTTCCTACTTATGATAAATCGAGGTTTCTTGTTCTTCCCGACAGTCGGAGCACACTACCTATGCAATCTACCTGGACGAAGGTATCCCGACCCCCAACAAACATAACCGTATATTGTCTATGGTAGTTGTGGCTGCACGTGAGGGTGTTATTCCGATGTTGGAGTTTTTGATGCTGTTCATGGATTTGTACAAGTGGTTGGTAGTGGTTTAGTGTTTGTAGAAAGGAGCACCAGTTTGGTGTTTTTTCACCAGTATTTTATTGTTGATTTCTGTGTTTCGTGTTTGAATCCTTTCTGCTATGTCTGGTGCTTTGGGTGTTAATGTGTTTTATTTTAGATTGTCTCGTTCGTTGTTGGATGAGGTGTGCGATTTCTGGTGAGTCGTTGGGGTTGTATTTTTTTATATTGCGCGTTGGAATGTATTTGGTAGCTGCGGTTGTAATGATATTGAACTGTTTGATGTGGATGTTCATGGTCGTGATGTTGTTATTTTTGAAATGTTGGAATTTTTGTTGTGTCGTGCTCAAAGTTGTCCCACTTTGTTATTTTGTAATTGGTGAAAGTTTTTTTTTTTGTGTGTTGATGTCTATAGTTGTTTGTGGTAATCATGACAGGTAGGTGATCTGACGAGAGTTGTACTGTTGCGCTGTGGTCCACATGATTGTCGTACAAAGTGATTGAGAATGTTATTGTTGTTGTTGTTCTCCTCTCTGCTTCCTCTTTGTTTAACTTCTGATTTGTCTTTTCTTTTCTTTTCTTCTCAGGACTTTCATCATTTTTTTTCTTTACATTAACTAAAGGTTCATTATAGAGCTTGAACACAAATTATATGGAGGACAAAGACATAGGGAGACAATATTGTACATTCATATGAATTACACAGATGGACCATGGATAGATACACATTGGATATATGGGATTTAAACTTGCATTCCCTTTTAGGCCACAGAGTTCAGATGGGGATTCCTGCAGGTTAACCCATGTGTTGTTCCAGCATAACACGAACCTTTTTACTGCACGTGTGAAGTGTGAAGCGTGTGAAGCAAAAAGCAAGGTTAACCAATTAGTTCACTTTGGCTGTCTCTGTCTCCATCCATGATGCTGTGATGAAGGAACTACTTGATCGCAATTGAATGTTTTATTTTTTGAAATACTGTATAGCATGAATTGGAACACTAATAGGGACACAAACCTGCAGTTTAGGAGTACTTTGGCTCTGGATTTGGCGATTGTTCGGAATCTCGTCCCGATCACACATCCACAAAGAGGAGTAAGGTAATTTTTTTAGCCTGTCTGCTTTTCTGACAAATAAAATTGAAAATCATTCCAAACAGGAAACTTAATGTTTTTGGAATGTCATTAAGAGACAAACAAGAGGCATCAATAACTAATGAAATGTGTTAAATAAGTTGGAGTAAAAGACGGTGGGTAAACCGGGTTTAACTTCTGAAAAACGTTTGTTTTGTTTTTCTTCGACAGCATTTAAAATGTTCATTTATTTCAGTTGAAATATATACAATCACGTGAAAAAGTAAGTACACCCCATGTAAAGTTTTGACTTTTTCAACATATATCAACATACAGCTATTTGATCTTCATTTCAACAATATTGAAAGATAAAGGTGATATAATACAACAAATATCATGAAACATTTACATTTTGTAGTCCATTGTATAATTTAAATAAACATCAATGCAAATTTCGCATGTGGAAAAAGTAAGTACACCCTGACATTTATCACTACTTCAAATACCTAAAATTAGAATCAGGTGCACCAGCTCAGGTGCAAATGATTAGAACATCGTTAGAGAGGATCTTGGAGGAACCTGTCTTACTTAAACCTCAGACATTTCGTTTGGTTTGCTCTTTGTTGTTGAAGTGTGCGGCGTCACAATCCCCAGATCAAAAGAGCTCTCTGAGGCCTTCAGAAAGAAGGTTATAGATGCCTACGAGTCTGGGAAGGGATTTAAAAAGATCTCCAAACAATTTGAAATCAATCATTCGACTGTCCGGAAGATCATCTACAAGTGGAGAAGATTCCATACAACTGCCAACTTGTTCAGGCCAGGCCGCCCCAGCAAGTTCAGCCCGAGAGCAGACCGCAAGATGCTGAAAGAAGTCTCTAAGAACCCCAGAATATCATCACGGGACCTACAGGTAGCTCTTGCCACTGTTGATGTCAAAGTGCACGAATCTACCATTCGAAAGAGGCTGCACAAATTTGATCTACATGGGAGGTGTGCCAGGAGGAAACTTTTGCTGTCCAGAAAGAACATCAGGCAAGACTAAAGTTTGCCAATGAACACCGATGCCAAGACCACCACTTCTGGAACAATGTGCTCTGGACAGATGAGTCAAAGGTAGAGCTATTTGGCCACAGTACCAGAAGACATGTTTGGCGAAAACCATAGACAGCATTTGACCACAAGAACCTGATACCAACTGTAAAGCATGGTGGTGGAAATATTATGGTTTGGGGCAGCTTTTCTGCATCAGGGCCGGTGCAGCTCACCATCATAAAATCCACTATGAATTCTTCATTGTACCAGAGGGTGCTTGAGGATAATGTGAGGCCATCTGTCGGAAAGTTGAAGCTCAACCGAAGGTAGACCTTGCAACATGACAATGACCCTAAACATACCAGTAAATCCACCAAGGAATGGCTGAAAAGAAAGAAATGGAGGGTTCTGGAATGGCCATTCAAAGCCCGGATCTAAATCCCATCGAGATGTTGTGGGGGGATTTGAAACGAGCTGTGCATGGAGGAAACCCCTCAAAATCGCATAGCTGAAAAAATTCTGCATGGAGGAGTGGGCAAAAATTTCTCCCAGTCGATGTCAGAGACTGGGTAGAGTTATAAGAAATGCCTACTTGAGGTTGTTTCTGCCAAAGGGGGGCAATACCACCTATTAGAGCCAAGGGTGTACTTACTTTTTCCACATGCGAAATTTGCATTTATGTTTATTTAAATTATACAATGGACTACAAAATGTAAATGTTTCATGATATTTGTTATATTATATCACCTTTATCTATCAATATTGTTGAAATGAAGATCAAATAGCTGTATGTTGAAATATGTTGAAAAAGTCAAAACTTTACATGGGGTGTACTTACTTTTGCACGTGACTGTACTTGAGGACACACTGAATAACAAAAACCACATTATTTGCACTTTGAAAAACCTTCCGTTTATTATTACTTGGACACAATATCAATGCCATTTCATGCACTGAGGGCAGGGTAACTGAGAATCGGCATTCATGCCATCTCATGCCCTGAGGGCAGGATAACTGAGAATATATTGTTGCGGTTTTGAGTTTGCACAGTGAGTCTAATAAAGGTTAAAATTTGCCCCATAATAGTTAGTCACACAAGCAACATGTAGCCTCGCGATAGTATAGTTATGTCTTAGTATTTGTAAGCTTAGTCCTTTTCCATTGTTAGTTCTGCGTTGAGTAGAGCCAAGAGAATAGGCCCTACTGTCACCGACATTCCAGCGTCTGTAGCCTCATGCCATTTTGCGCCAACGTTGAGTTCATTTTGGGCGAGTTAACACGAGGCAGGCTAGGAAGGTCAGGAGGACTGAGGCGGAGCGGCAGAAGCGCTGACGGTAAGCCCGAGCCGCCAATCAGAGCTCAGAGGTGGTCGTGGTGGCGTGGCGTCACAGGGCATGGTGAGAGGGTTCGAGAGGGATCCAGAAGGTTCAGGGGACATAGCTATAAAACCCGCTGAGCAAAGCCCTCAAAATGACTTGCGCGCACGCAACAGTAAAGAGGACTCGCGGCAGTTGATGAACTTAAGGACTAGCGCGGGAAAGTCGATGAACAAAGGACTCTCGCAGATGGACTTGCACTCGATAGGACTCGCAAGTGGAGAGCGTCCAAGAACTCGCGTGCACTAACCAGCTCAGAGGATCGAGGAAGAAGAGTTGGCAGAGAACTGTGAAAGACGCACGGGCGCAGCCAGACGCGCATGAACCGATATACAGCGCAATTAAGTCGCGCGAGTGAGAACGGCTGAGTAATCGCCAGCCACACTGAGAGTCCCGCCCTTTGCTGTTCCACCTCATCATTTGCCTTGTTCGGGAGAGGCGCTACGAGTTCCAGCCATCGCCTGCTACCATCTTCGCGGGACGTTCTGGGGCCGTGGAGAGCCGGACGGGGACCGTCTCTGGACGACCACGTCGACGCATTGGGGAACATCTACCCATATGCAATTCCTTGTGTGAGTGTTAGACGGGCCCGTTTGTCTGGGGAATAACATAAGATTGTCTAAGGCTGCTCTGTGTCTCTGCGTCCTCGATCAATGTACATACGTGTGGGAATAATGAAACCTGTGTTCTTCCTTTCTTCCATTCGATCGTTTAAGTGGTTTCTTGATTGGCTAAGCATGGTACGAATCGGATCGCTCGAATCGGGTTCCACTAATTAAGACTGCACGGACCACATGGTACTCAATCCGCTCGGCGTACTCAAACCACACATGGCTCGTGCGAGGCTTGTTTCCTCGCTTCCAGGGCAGCGCGGGGAATTAGGTACGAGCAATAAGTGGCCCCGAGACCCTACTCCGCGTTTGTCCGGAAGGGACTTTGCAAGTCTCGGTTCCGCCAGGCCCAGCCAGAACAAGGGGATTAATCCCCCCACCCCCCCTTTGGTAAAGGGAAGTAGGGCGGTGAAGAACCGCAACAATTGGTGCCGGGAGTGGGATTTGGAACCCAACCAAATTTTTTTGGACGAATTGGCTCCAAATTACGAGCGACCAAAATTTCGTATAATACCCAAATTTTAATTAGTACCATGGCTAGTCAAGATGGTCGAATGCCGGTGGGGGTAGAAAATGAGGTAGATGAGGAGGAATTAATGACCCAGGACCAACGGGAAGAATTGGTAGAAGAGGAGGAAGCAGAAGAAGGGCCGGCAGAAGGGGTAGAAAATGGCGGTGCCTCGCATGTGGCGGCGGAAGCCGAGCCCGCGACGCCGAGGTACATGCCACTATTCCTGGCTCAAATAAAAGAAATGAGGGATGAAGCAAGGTGTAATAAGGGCGAGCTGAAGAATGACATAAATAAAATACATGGGAGAATGGACATCCAAGAGAAAAAGATGGACGCCCAAGGTGACAAATCCACCTGAGAAATGAGAGAAATGAAAGACGGGTTAATGGGGCTGGAAAACAAAATGGATGCCCAAAGTGACAAATACATCAGGGGAATAAAAGAAATGGGGGAGGACATTGGGCGCAAGTTGAGCGAGGAGGTCGCATTGGGACACGACTAGGTGACGCGGTGTGAGGAGCGTGTAGCCAGCGAGCTTGGGCAGAGTGCAGCCAAGTTGACCGGAAGCATAGAAATCGCGACTCGGGGTGTGGAAAAGCCGACGGCCGCCAAATTGGAAAAGAAAATTTTGTGCGCGCCGGCAGTCGTCGAGGAAATAATTAAAATAAAGGAAATGATTATAGTTGAAATTGGGGCCGAAGAGACGGCAGAAATAGAGGATATAGCACAGAGGGAAGAAATGGGATTTGCACAAAGTCTGCATTTGCACCGTGATGACGTGCTTGCTAACCCCAATAAAAGTTTGCAGGTGCTGTTGCCAGAGAAGAAGGCCCCCAGGTGAGTAGCGGTGTGTATGGCGTGAAAGTGTTTGGCGGGAAAAGATTTTTGGCGCGCTTGGGATCAAGACGAAACCCGGGCGGTCGTGGAAGGTCCGTGGTGCGGTGTGTGAGGGTGACTGGCGCGCGTGTGCGAGAAAGGTGTGCACCGGAGTGCGAGTGTATGATGGAGTGTGTCGGGGAAGAGTGTGTAACAGGAGAGTGTGTTACAGAATGTGCGATGGCCGAGGAGAGTGAGAGAGAATGCACACCAGAGGGTGTTGTAGAGAGTGTGCAGGAGTGCACACCAGAGCATGTTATTGGGTGTGTACCAGGAGAGTGCACACCCGTGGACGTTATGGAGTGCGTAACGGAAGAGTGTGCGCCAGGGTGTGCATGAGGGTGTACGATGGCCGATTGTGTAACGGAGTGTGTGAGTGGTATGAGTGCACCAGGGTGTGCGTGAGGGTGTGTGATAAAGGAGTGTGCGAATGGTGTGAGTGCGCTTAGGTGTGCAGGTGCGAGTACGGTGTGCGAGGGAGAATGCACACCAGAGGATGTAAGAGAAGAGTGTGCACAGGAGAGTGCAGTAACGGAGTGTATGGGAGGTGCAGGGACGCCTAGGTGTGCGAGTGTGGAGGGGGTCGCGTGTGGTGAGAGCGCGGCTCAAGCATCGACGCAGACCGGGGTAGCGTTTTGCGCGACGGATAGCCGACGTGAGCCCTCGGTGAGTTGTGTGATGCAGGGACCGGCGGGGATCAATGCCGCGGCGGTATCACAAGGACCGCCATGCATGATTCGTGCCGGGCCCCGCCCTGTATGGTTGGTGCCGCGCCGTGGCGGCAAAGGCGGTCGGCGAGGTTCAAGAGGAGGTAGGAGAGTTTGGAGCCACGCTCCCTGGCGGGTGCGGTGCTCCGACCGTGGTCGGTTGGGCCATCGTGCGTGGGACCGCGAGGCCCCGCGCAGAGATGGCGCTCTGAACCTCGGCCCTTCCATGCCTCCTCCCCTGGATCGAAAATGCCGGATGGATCCAACCTACAGCAGACTAACCACCTGCACGGATTGCTCAGCCTCTCGAGGTCGAGCCATAATGGCGATGTATTTCAGCACAAAGAGGCTCCAGTGTAGTGGACGAATAGCAATAGTGTTGGGGAATGTACCCTGCGTGGGGGAATGGCAGTTTTACCATTCCTCACACCGGGCTCATGAGCATTAGATTAGGGGGATGGCAGTGACAAGCACATGGGGGGCCAGCGATGGTTACCTCCATGGGGCACCGAAGCTAGCCAAGGGAGGGCTAGGATAATTGTTAGGGAATTAGATGACTTTGGGAGACATGAGAATTAAGTAGTGACATTTGTTCTGTAGAGGGGACGTAGAGAGATCAGATGGTTGTTAATGACGAAGGGTGTGCTTAGTTTAATGGGATGACAGGGAAGCATGAGTTTTAGGGGAGAAGCAGGTAGTTAGATGATGCTGTGTGTATGAGGAATTGTGTTGAGATAAAAGCAACTGTGTTTGATGTGTGCATGGAAAAACGTGTGAAAGCACGAAAGGTGTGCAAGAGATTTGGTATGAGAGCACAAAAGGTGTGCGAGATGAAAGGTGTCTGAAATTTATCATTGGTGTGCGAATAAATGGTGTGGAATGCTTGGTGTGGAATAAAAGGTGTGGAATGCATGGTGCGAAGGAGTGAATGGGGGGAGATGGACCCATTCACGAATACCCGGGGATGGTAGTTTAAAGCCAGGTAGAGGGCTTAGGTTAATTGTTTGGATATTGACACCTGTGGTGCGGGAAGTTGCAAGTAGTGCTTTGGTTGGGTGCATGAGTCAGTGACATGGCTGGGCGTGTGGCTTGCTTGGTGTGTATGGTTATTGGGGCACTCTGTCACTGGTGGTTTGTCGGCCAGGTGAGGCCGCAGGTAGGCTCTGGGAGCCAGTTAGAGTAGTCGTGAGTTGTTCAGTGGGGCCCGAGGATCCAAGGGAAGGACCCGGGTAGCCCAATGCCAAGGAGGGCATCAGAGGGGTAAAGTGCCAGGAAGGGGCCTTCCCCAGTTTAGGTAGTCGCAGGAGCAGGTCAGCTCGGGTGGCGACATCAGTGGCGGAGGTGCGCAGGTAGTTGGACTGGCTAGTGGAGCCACACGACCCAGCCACGAAATTGTGCAAGGGCACAGTATGAAAAAATGGGGAGTGAGACCCAAATTCGTAGGGCACCGCAGAGTGGTCAATGGGGATTCGGTTTTTAGAACCACATAGTTTAAAGATGGCCGATTGGCAGGGTACGACCCCGGGTAGTTTAAGAGTTAATGTCAGGAGAGTAGTTAGGATGAGAGAAATTCCCTTCGCGCCATCCACATCCATTCACCAAGGAGAAAGAAGCTCCGCACCAGTACCAAGTGCAATGTTTGAGTGTAAGACACATCACGACGTAGAGGGACATTCTGTCTGTTCCATTCCTTCCTTCCTGGGAGGGATTGGGAGACGAATTTGGTTTAGAGGGGGATATGGGAGACAGGACGTAGAGACGAATTTGACTTTGTAAATACAGGGAAGGGCAAGGGTAGTGTAAGCTGACGTTGGGGGGTGGGGGGGGGGGGCACGGGCGGTTAGGGACGAGCCTGCTCTGCTCGCTCTTCTGTGCCCCTTGCGCTGCATTACCTTGTGTTTTTGTGTACCTTTGTGCCCTTTCCGCTTTGCTGGTGGTGCTGTGTCTCTCCCCCCACCCCAGGACCATTTTGGAGGTGGAACTGTGCAGCACCATCGACCTGTGCAGCATTCCAGTGCAGATGCACCTTGCTACACCTGTGCAGCACCCCTGCTGCACTTTGTTACATCGGTGCAGTCAAACTGCGCAGCATTTGCTGCCATATCCTTTTGTAACTTTTCTGCACATTTGCAGCACCCTGCTGCCACAAACACTTTGCTGCACATTATCACATTACACTTATGGACCACAAGTTTTGTGACCTTACGCTTCTGCTGTGCAGCACTTTGCTGCAAACTCACCTTGCTTCTTCGGACCACTTGTTTTGAGTGGCATCAATGTCACGCAGTCGGACCACATAGGGTTGGCCCTGCTGGCAAATAAACGAACACACTTGTTGAGCATTTTTTTATTTTTGTGTGCTAGGGCCAAGAAGATTGTTAGCCTATTAAGCCCCAAAGAGCAGGAATGGCCTGTATGCCGGTCTGGGGGCTTGCCGGTTCGATATGTGCACACAGAAGATAGAAGATGCCAGACAACAGCAAATGAAATGTGATTTTTGAATGTGTATTTGTGCTTTGCTGTGCTTTTTTCCCCTCCAATCTTCTTTCCAAAAAGGACAGGTCCTGGGTCATAGAATTGTAAATAAGGTTAGGTTTTTGTGCTTGTATATAAAAATGCTGCCCACCGGCTCTATGTCTAGTTTGAAAACAATTCCGCAATTCGGTTAATTGTGGGCGTGAGTCTGTTAGAGTAGCTACTCAACGCAGTAGGTGGGACATATTTAGTGTTGTAAAACTGTCGCACACATGGGTTAGAGTAAATGTTAGGGGGAACCATATCTGTATGTCACACATAATTAAAAGTTCATCCCAGATCTTTCTCAAAACCCGTCGTTCCAGTTTTTGTAGGTTCGATTCGGGGACGAGTCTGACGAGGGAGTGGGGCAGTGTTGCGGTTTTGAGTTTGTACAGTGAGTCTAATAAAGGTTAAAATTTGCCCCTCATAGTTAGTCACACAAGCAACATGTAGCCTCACAATAGTATAGTTATGTCTTCGTATTTGTAAGCTTAGTCCTTTTCCATTGTTAGTTCTGCATTGAGTAGAGCCAAGAGAATAGGCCCTACTGTCACCGACAATCCAGCATCTGTAGCCTCATGCCCTTTTGCACCAACGTTGGGTTCATTTTGTGCGAGTTAACATGAGGCAGGCTAGGAAGGTCAGGAGGATCGAGGCGGAGCGGCAGAAGCGCTGACGGTAAGCACGAGCCGCCAATCAGAGCTCAGAGGTGGTGGTGGCGTCACAGGGCGTGGTGAGAGGGTTTGAGAGGGATCCAGAAGGTTCGGGGGGCGAAGCTATAAAACCCGCTGTGCAGAGCCCTCAAAAGGACTGGAGCGCACGCAACAGTAAAGAGGACTCACGGCAGTTGATGAACTTAAGGACTAGCGCGGGAAAGTCGATGAACAAAGGACTCTCACAGATGGACTTGCACTCGATAGGACTCGCAAGTGGAGAGCGTCCAAGAACTCGCGCGCACTAACCAGTTCAGAGGATCGAGGAAGAAGAGTTGGCAGCGAACTGTGAAAGACATGCGGGCGCAGCCAGACGCGCATGAACCGATATACAGCATAATTAAGTCACGTGAGTGAGAACGACTGAGTAATCGCCAGCTGCGCTGAGAGTCCCGCCCCTTACCGTTCCACCTCGTCATTCGCCTTGTTCGGGAGACGTGCTTCGAGTTCCTACCATCGCCTGCTACCATCTTCGCGGGATGTGCTGGGGCCGTGGAGAGCCGGACGGGGACTGTCTCTGGATGATCATGTCGACGCGTTGGGGAACATCTACCCATCTGCAATTCCCTGTGTGAGTGTGAGACGGGCCCGTTTGTCTGGGGAATAAGATAAGATTGTCTAAGGCTGCTCTGTGTCTCTGCGTCCTCGATCAATGTACATACGTGTGGGAATAATTAAACCTGTGTTCTTCTTTTCTTCCATTCGACCGTTTCAGTGGTTTCTTGATTGGCTAAGAATGGTACGAATAGGATCGCTCGAGTCGGGTTCCACTAATTAAGACTGCACGGACCACGTGGTACTCAATCGGCTCGGCGCACTCAAACCAAACGTGGCTCGTGTGAGGCTTGTTTCCTTGCCTCCAGGGCAGCGCGGGGAATTAGGTACGTGCGAGAAGTGGTCCCGAGACCCTACTCCGCATTTGTCCGGAAGGGACGTTGCAAGTCTCGGTTCCGCCAGGCACAGCCAGAACAAGGGGATTAATCCCCCCTTTGGTAAGGGGAAGTATGGTGGCGAAGAACCGCAACAATATATATCTATATTTTTTTTTTGTGTAGAAGATCGAGCCTCGTGTAAGAGCTAACATTAATCACAAAAAAACAAACTGACACATAAAACATATGATAAAGGGAGTGGGAGACAAGATGGGGAGAGAGAGGGAAGCACACAAGTACAAAAGTGGAGAACAGGGACATTGGAAGATCTGTGGGAGGGAGAGGGCTTGGGGGAGGAGGCACGGGAAGGGAGAGGCATGGGAAGTGGGGAATCGGCATTCATGCCAACTCCTATCCTGAGGGAAAGGTAACTGAGAATCGGCATTCATGCCATCTCATGCCCTAAGGGCAGGGTAACTAAGAATCGGCATTCATGCCCTGGGGGCAGGGTAACTGAGAATCGGCATTCATGCCATTTCATACCCTGAGGGTAAGGTAACTGAGAATTGGCATTCATGCCATCTCATGCCCTGAGGGCAGGGTAAATGGGAATCGGCATTCATGCCATCTCATACCCTGAGGGCAGGGTAACTGAGAATCAGCATTCATGCCATCACATGCCCTGAGGGCAGGGTAACTGAAAAATCAGCATTCATGCCATCACATGCCTTCAGGGAAGAGTAACTGTGTGAGATTCTACATTCAGATACATATGGCAGCGTCGAGCATTGTTTCACTCTTCAGCGTTGGCTCAAATACCTTATTCACGTTAAATAAAATATCTCCTTTTACCAATAATTCCTTTTTCAAAAAAAAATACATCGGAATCTTCTTCATGTTTATCTGTTCATTGTTTATTCATGTGTAAAGATTCAGAAAACGAAAAAGTAATTGAAATGCCTGAAGGTATCGCAAATCATTCAATCACCAGAAAATGCAAACATGATTTACAATGCCCTTTTTATATATTTATCTAAACAGCCGAAATGGATTTGGACTATAAATGTATGTATTGCCGTACACCCATTGGATGGACAGATGGCCTGACTCCACCCATAATTAAAATCATGCGCTGCCATTTTTATAAGCTGCACAGACGGCAGGCCTCAGGCCTTAGATCTGGGTGTCAGTCCCATGCCAAGTGCAATTGGAATGATCCCAGGTGTATAACTACGATGTAATATATGTGCACATAAGCCATACACATGTTTTTGCTTCATGTATGTACATAGGGTTATTTTTATTATTTTTGGAAATCAAATGTGGCAGCGATCTGTGGCATTATACACTTTCCAAATAAAGGGATGTGTGTGTCCATGAGTTGTGGGAAGGGTTTGTTGCGGGTGTGTGGCTTACTAAATTGGTGTGTTGATTTGAGTGGTGTGTTAGGCTGACAAGATGGCCTCGGAACATGAGGTATGCACACTTGCCTCTCAGTTGACCGTCAGTCCACTCGGTGCTATTTATTCAGGTTGGCTTTGCCCTCTTGGTTTGATGATAGTCAGAAAAAGCACTCCGAGTCTCGGAGGTTTGTGGTTTGATTCTGGCCCTGGCCAAGTCACACTAAAGCCAAAACATGCTACATATTCCTTGACACTCAGCACTAAGGTAATTGAGCATGGAATATATGACATATTAATTATAAGTGTTGGCATAAAGGTCGGGGGTGGGGGGAGAGAGAGAGAGAGAGAGAGAGAGGGGGAGAGAGAGAGCGAGAGAGAGAGAGAGCAGGAGAGAGAGAGCGGGAGAGAGAGAGTGGGAGAGAGAGAGTGGGAGAGAGAGAGCGGGAGAGAGAGAGCGGGAGAGAGAGAGAGCGGGAGAGAGAGAGCGGGAGAGAGAGAGCAGGAGAGAGAGAATTTGGAAATTGGAACAAGGGGCAGGTTGAGTAAATTAAAATGTAGAGAAACACATGACATGAGGGAGGGATCTAATTCCCAATTCTCTCGTACACCGCGGACTCAGGGACGTGGGAAGTCTTTGCCAGCCCCATGTAAGTCTTGTCGTCGCTCTGATCCTGTTGCGTGAATACAAGAGTTTTCAAAAATGATTATTTTATGATCTGTGCTTAACCATCTGCATGCTACATTTAGATATATGTCAAAACGGCATGCTTTTAATATAAATAGACATATAATAATATTACATATAATATTATAACAGACATTGTGAACAGTAATTAGGGAAACGAGTTTCCTCTTCCATCACATTCGACTTTAGAAAATATAGAGAAATAGAACTGCACAGAAAAAGTGAGAGAAGGATGGAACGGAGGTTTACAGGACAAAAGACCCAGAGAAGTGAAAGGAAAGTGATAATATGGATCTCTTTTGTCCTGTCAACCTCCTTTTCCATAGTCACCTACATTTTCCATCTACCTCCAGATGTACCATTCCTTTTCCAAAAATTGTTTTTTCAAAACCCTCCTCCCAGTCTTTCACCACTCATTTGCACATGTGTATACTCCATGGTAAGTGTAGGTGTCAAATGTAGAAGTATAAAAACTTCCAGGTAAGTGAGTTATCGTGGGCATTCCAATTGAAAACCTGTCCCTTGTCATCTTAATTGATAAAATGCATTATAATGACAACAAACTCCGATGTCGTTCAGTAATTTGATGAATCTTAACAATACTATGCAATAGTTCATAAGAATCTTGTAGGAAAAGGATTCATTATATTATTAAGGATCCGTGTATATTTATATATATGTGTTACATTCATCTCAAACTTAGGAATTCAAGAGTATAATTCAGACTCTGGTGGACTCGAGAGTTGCCTTTGTGATGGAAAGATATTCATTTCCAGTTCTGTGTAAATACTAATTGGGGACAAGGTTTGTGAAAGTTGCTGGACAAAGACAATGATCTTTTGGTTCAAGTGACCCACTGAGAAGATAACAGTTTAATCAGGGATCACCCCATACCCCGCTCCATCTCCTCCCCACTCTCTACTTCCTAATCAGTAACCTCAAACCCCGATCTACCCCTTCCTAATCCCTTATCAGAATCCCTCGTCCCCCGATCTCCTCCTTCATACCTCCTCCCACTGTGAGGACTCAATCAAATCGTCTCCATTGTCTTCAATTGCTACAAGTATTCAAAAAAGGTGCGATCGGGGAAGAATACTCGTGTTGACCCAGGGTCCTTGTGCTGTGTAAGTTGGTTAGACCATGTATTTCTGTTGTAACGGAATGAGTATTTTCCCAGTGTTATGAAATCTTACAAGTATTCAATGAGTGAACACGATTTGGTTTATGTACACAAATTGTTCCACGACACAATGCAGGATATTACATAAACACTAAGATAGTTTTGAAGAATGAAAATGAAGGAGGGAAGGAATGTTGGATTGATTTATGGTGTTCAACTTGTCGTGAAACAAGTTCACTTGTAGTTAAAACAGCTGTTCACCACCATCTCTTATCTTCCCCCATCCAAACCCTCGATCTTTTCTACCCCCGTTAATTCACCCCAGATCCACTTTTATGAAATACCGACTTCTTTCCTGGAAGTCCTAGCAGTGTCCCTGTGTTTTTTTTACCTCTCCCACCTCCCCACTCTTCCCATGCCTCCTCCCCCCAAGCCCTCTCCCTCCCACAGATCTCCCGATGTCCCTGCTCTCCATCTTATCTCCCGCTGCCTTTATCATATGTTTTATGTGTCAGTTTGTCTTTTTGTGATCAATGTTAGCTCGAACACAAGCCTCGATCTTGTATACAAAAAAATAAAAAAATAAAAATTAATGGAGCTCACCTGCTCTTGGATATCGCTTGTCCCTGTACAACCTGTTCTTCCTGCACGGCAAACAGTTAAATCATCAACAATTTGATAATTACAACAAAATACAGCAACAACAAGAGTGAGAATTGCCTCCCGCAATACATCTCCCCGTCTCATAAGTCTAAAAAGGCATAACTCTGAGAAATTGATGAAAAGACGTGAAACTCAAACTTGTTATGGGAAAAAGGTCTGAAAACCCACAGGTGCGATGGACAGGCAGAGAACAAACAGGTATATTGAGAGAACAAACAGCTATCCCCCTTCCATGAAAACCATAGCGGGTTAATACCAAGAACCACAATGTCACGTGTTGCCAAGTACTGCAATGTGCAACTCGATTGTGCGGATATCATAGGCCCCAGCTCGTGAACAGAAAATAGGTTTTGAGGACGGAAAAGTCAAAATTTTCTTCAGGAAGATCTCATCATCCTCGAATCAAGGTGTAGCAGAAGAGGAAGAAGAGGGAGTGCAATCACCATTCACACTGAGCTTGGAAGTGTTTCCGGGCCTGGAATCAAATGTCATTGCACTACCTCTGATTCTCCTTCTTCTTCTTCTTCTTCTTTAACAGGCTATTCATCGATTTTAATATAAACTGGCGGATTAGTGCTTCCATCCCAAAATCAGCCTGTCTAGGATCAGGTCAAGCTCATTGGTATTCCATCTGCAAGCATTCGTTGTTCGATGTTAAAATCCCTCAATATCTTAAGAAGAGAGGAGTTTAAATCATCAGAAACCTGGACAAATTCTGTTCTACAATTAGGAAGGCAAAAGCAAACCACCCAGTGTAATCATTGGACTGTTTGGAAACACTGAATCTGCCTGCATTTGGAGCACCAGAGAGAACAATTGGGAAGAACGTCGAGTCAGAGAATCAATTGAGAGAAAGAGACATGGAGAGAAAATAACTACAGAAGAGTGAAGATCAGAAGGGAAGGAAACAAGACGTGAACACCAAGATGTCCTTTGGGATAAAAACAACAGACAGGATACCCGAGCAACTAATGGGTTTCATCAAGGGGTTTGATTTTCTTTCATCAAAACTCAGACCTACCTGAGCACAGGGACGTAAAAAGTTCAAGAAAAGACAATTCTCATCTCCTTCTTCAACAATTTTCTTCCTGCTCTTGTCATTTGCTGCCTTTAACCAATTAATCATGAGTTTTTGTTAATATTGTTATGTTTGATCTGAACCTGGCGTGCGTTTAAAACTTGGAAATTCTTCTGTGTTTTTTGTAGTTTATTAGCCTCATCTACTCAGGAGATCGTGACGATCATTTTGTTGCATCACACTCCACATCAGAACGTATAACTCCACCAAAACATGGCTGGCTCTCACATATACACACACACACACACACACACACACACACACACACACACACACACACACGCACACACACACACACACACACACACATACGCAGAAACACACACAAACACACATCTAATCCATTTATGGTAGATAATGATTTATTGAAAATGAACACGGGGAACAAGGAAGGACAGGACACTGTAAATATACAGAACAGATCTGATGGTCGAACAAACACGAATATTGAAGGAAAGAGAGAACAATTCAACTTATCTGCAATAAAACTAAACGCTGCTGATAGTGCCAGGAGTACCACGATCAAACCACACAAAGGGACATAATCACAGAGATGAGTTGTTAAAACAGATGATAGGTTTATTTATTAAACCAGCATTCTCATTATTGATGATACCAGCACAAACATAATGTGTGATTTAAACAAATGAAACCAGCACAAACATAACGTGTGATTCAACATATGAAACCAGCACAAATATAATGTGTGATTCAACATATGAAACCAGCACAAATATAATGTGTGATTGAACATGTGAAACCAGCACAAACATAATGTGTGATTTAAACAAATGAAACCAGCACAAACATAACGTGTGATTCAACATATGAAACCAGCACAAATATAATGTGTGATTGAACATGTGAAACCAGCACAAACATAATGTGTGATTTAAACAAATGAAACCAGCACAAACATAATGTTTTATTTAACAGATGAAACCAGCACACACATATTGTGTGATTTAACATATGAAACCAGCACAAACATAACGTGTGATTCAACATATGAAACCAGCACAAATATAATGTGTGATTGAACATGTGAAACCAGCACACACATATTGTGTGATTTAACATATGAAACCAGCACAAACATAACGTGTGATTCAACATATGAAACCAGCACAAATATAATGTGTGATTGAACATGTGAAACCAGCACACACATATTGTGTGATTTAACATATGAAACCAGCACAAACATAACGTGTGATTCAACATATGAAACCAGCACAAACATAACGTGTGATTTAACACATGAAACCAGCACAAACATAACGTGTGATTTAACAGATGAAACCAGCACAAACATAATGTTTGATTTAACAGATGAAATCAACACAAACATCATGTGTGATTTAACATATTAGTGAGATACCCGTGCTACGCACGGGTGGGAGGCCAGAAGCAAACAGACAATGCAGAAACGGCGAATGCTAAAGCATGAAACCAAGAAATTCCACATTCCTGTAGCACCTTCAGTCGCACGTCAGACATGGACAGCAATTTTGTGAAGGACTTCCATGAAAAACGTACCCATTCGGAAACAAACGGATAAGTTTGTTCCATACCCAGTCAATGGCGAATTTGCATACATATGGCGATCCACGAATTTCACGTCTAGAAAGTAGAAACCGTCACAGCATTTCATCATCCACTTGAACTCAATATCTGTTTTTTCATTCCAAACAGCATAACTCCAATCACAAATTAAATAGCATTAATACAACAAATAAACTTTTAACAACATTTGTGACATAAACAAATATTTAAATCCTGATGTGAAGTTCCGTACGGTTGGGTGACTACAATTACGAATTCAAAATCGTAATTGTATTCACTCAATTCCAATCATCAATTGATACTTTAACAAAATACTGTTTTAAATGATGGTTGTATTGGGATATTATCAAACCAGCTCATTGCCGTAATCTGTCCATTTCCGGATTCGCAAAAGGTTCGTAATTCATCAGGATTTTCCTCAATCCCGCAATGAAATGTTCATGAAATACTGTTCAGCCATTTTTAATTTTCATGTCATGTTCTTTTGGTGAATTATGGTAGGATTTTACTGCAGGGGTTCCAGGAAATCGTTGCGATCGGTGCAGCCGTTTTTGCGGTACCAGGGACAATAACGTTATGCGGGAGTCCAAACCTGAAAATGCTGGAGATCAAAGATGAAATTGGAAAAACAATATAGCCTATTTTATTCCAGGGGGTCCCAGGATTACCCACCCAAAATATTGTTGCGATCGGTTCAGCCTTTTTTGCGGTACCTGGGAACAGACAGACAGACGGACAGACATTTGGTGAATTATAGTAAGATGAACCAGCACAAACATAATGTGTGATTTAATAGACTAGGGCATGCCCGTACGTGGGTGCCCGTTCCTTGCCAAAAAAAAAAAAAAAACGCTACCCGTACGCTCTACCCCGCCCGTACGCCCGTACGCCCGTAAACAAAAAAAACAACGCTCTTCGCTTCCGCCCTTCGCTCTGACTGAATTGGGAGAAATAATGCGCATAAGAAATCGAGAAATTATTATTTTCTCCGGAAGAAATCGAATTACGAACCGTAATGGCGCATATAGATAGATGAAACCAACACAAACATAATGTGTGATTTAACAGATGAAACCAGCACAAACATAATGTGTGATTTAACATATTGCTGCATTCCTCGGGATTAAAATCCTCCAAGGAAACGGATAGACGAATGAGCTTAACACTCTGAGGTGTTCAATCCAAATGTGATGGAGTTAATATGTGTGGAGGAGGGCAGCGAAGCTCTTACCTTCACGGACCCCACTGGACATCTTCGACTCTGCGATAATCAATTAAGCCCACGCTGAATTATAATGCAAGAATACCGGCTTTATTGAAAGAAATGCCGGTAATAAAAGAATGCATGGTAAAACATAAAATCCTAAATGGAGCGCTCCCACTCTGACCCGTGTACACACAAGGGGAAAAATAACGGTGAAAATAATGCGTAGTGTTTTTGTACTCAGCTTTGAGCAGCTCCTGAAATTTGTCGGAGATCGTCTCAGCCCCCACGTCCTTGTTCGGGAAAACACGCTGGTTGGAGCCAAGTCAGTGTGCGGGAAAGACCCGAGCGTGCCGTTCGGTCTCTCCAGCCATGCTCGTCCTCGTCTCTTCTCCACACAGCACCACTGCCTCTCCGGTTCACTCGGCATGGCCCTCACCCGTCACGAAGCTACGGGCCAAGCGCACCAGAGTCCAGGAGCCGCCCCTCCTCATGATCGTCAAAATCTGAAATGTCCCCAGCGCAAGAGCGCTATAAGATGTGACTGCACCGCATCAATGTCCCAACGCAAGAGAGGCAATAATCAACCATTCGCGATGGAGGCCAGCCCAGAGAGAGAGACAAAAATATCAGGACACGACCATTCGCCACCAAAGCCAGGACTCAAAGAGAGGTGGAAATGTGACTGTTTATGAAGACTGCCCCAACGCAAGAGAGAAAATGTCGGGAACCCAACTCTTTTGTATGCAGAGCTATTACGTCATCCAATGACATCTGCATGTCTGCTCCTATCAGCTGGTCTCATCTCAACGCTCGACAATACCGGACCAATCACTGCTCTTCGGGGCGTGGCCTCCCGCCCCTCCGGTGCCATTGTGATCACCAGGTCAGTGGTATCATTGGTGGTGCTCAATGTCCTGTTTCCGGTTAGTTTTTATTTAGTGTTATTAAGGTGCTATTGCCTGGCTTTGTGTTTGTGTGTGTGTGCTGAATTGTCATAAGGAACAGAGGGGAAATAACAGAGGCAATTACATGCAGGTGATTTACCATTAATCCCTAAGTAATTAACATAACCCCACCCCTCGTCATGGGAACAATTATACACTTACACGACATTTGGTATAAGGGGTTCCTACTTACGTAGGTGGGGGTTCCTCTTCTTCCTCACGACATACGGAGTATGGTAATCCATACACATCTACCTGGACGAAGGTAATCATTGCCTAACCCCCACAAACGTCACAGTCTGAAACCAGCACAAACATAATGTGTGATTTAACAGATGAAACCAGCACAAACATAACGTATGATTTAACAGATGAAACCAGCACAAACATAATGTGTGATTGAACAAATGAAACCATCACAAACATAATGTGCGATTCAACATATGAAACCAGCACAAACATAATGTGTAATTTAACAGATGGAACCAGCACAAACATAATGTGTGATTTAACAGATGAAACCTGGACAAACATAATGTGTGATTTAACATGTGAAACCAGCACAAACATAATGTGTGATTTAACATATGAAACCAGCACAAACATAACATGTGATTTAACATTTGAAACCAGCACAAATATAATGTGTGATTTAACAGATGAAACCAGCACAAACATAACATGTGATTTAACATCTGAAACCAGCACAAACATAATGTGTGATTTAACAGATGAAACCAGCACAAACATAATGTGTGATTTAACATCTGAAACCAGCACAAACATAATGTGTGATTTAACAGATGAAACCATCACAAACATAATATGTGATTGAACACATGAAACCATCACAAACATAATATGTGATTGAACATGTGAAACCAGCACAAACATAATGTGTGATTTAACAGATGAAACCAGCACAAACATCATGTGTGATTCAACATATGAAACCAGCACAAACATAATGTGTGATTTAACAGATGAAACCATCACAAACATAATGTGTGATTTAACAGATGAAACCAGCACAAACATAATGTGTGATTTAACATATGAAACCAGCACAAACATAATGTGTGATTTAACAGATGAAACCAGCACAAACATAATGTGTGATTTAACAGATGAAACCAGCACAAACATTATGTGTGATTTAACAGATGAAACCAGCACAAACATAATGTGTGATTTTACATATGAAACCAGCACAAACATAATGTGTGATTTCACAGATGAAACCAGCACAAACATAATGTGTGATTGAACATATGAAACCAGCACAAACATAATGTGTGATTTAACATATGAAACCAGCACAAACATAATGTGTGATTTAATAGATGAAACCAGCACAAATATAACATGTGATTTAACATCTGAAACCAGCACAAACATAATGTGTGATTTAACATCTGAAACCAGCACAAACATAATGTGTGATTTAACATATGAAACCAGCACAAACATAATGTGTGATTTAACATATGAAACCAGCACAAACATAATGTGTGATTTAACAGATGAAACCAGCACAAACAGTGTGATTTAACAGATGAAACCAGCACAAACATAATGTGTGATTTAACATATGAAACCAGCACAAACATATTGTGTGATTTAACATATGAAACCAGCACAAACAGTGTGATTTAACAGGTGAAACCACCGCAAACATAATGTGTGATTTAACATATGAAACCAGCACAAACATATTGTGTGATTTAACAGATGAAACCAGCACAAACATATTGTGTAATTTAACATATGAAACCTGCACAAACAGTGTGATTTAACAGGTGAAACCAGCACAAACATATTGTGTAATTTAACATATGAAACCTGCACAAACAGTGTGATTTAACAGATGAAACCAGCACAAACATAATGTGTGATTTAACATATGAAACCAGCACAAACATATTGTGTAATTTAACATATGAAACCTGCACAAACAGTGTGATTTAACAGATGAAACCAGCACAAACATATTGTGTGATTTAACATATGAAACCAGCACAAACATATTGTGTGATTTAACATATGAAACCAGCACAAACATATTGTGTGATTTAACATATGAAACCAGCACAAACATATTGTGTGATTTAACATATGAAACCAGCACAAACATATTGTGTGATTCAACAAATGAAACCAGCACAAACATAATGTGTGATTTAACATATGAAAACAGCACAAACATAATGTGTGATTTAACATCTGAAACCAGCACAAACATAATGTGTGATTTAACATATGAAACCAGCACAAACATAATATGTGATTTAACATATGAAACCACCACAAACATAGTGTGTGATTTAACAGATGAAACCAGCACAAACATAACATGTGATTTAACATCTGAAACCAGCACAAACATGTGTGATTTAACATATGAAAGCAGCACAAACATAATGTGATTTAGCAGATGAAACCATCACAAACATATTGTGTGATTTAACAGATGAAACCAGCACAAACATAATGTGTGATTTAACATCTGAAACCAGCACAAACATAATGTGTGATTTAACATATGAAACCAGCACAAACATAATGTGTGATTTAACATCTGAAACCAGCACAAACATAATGTGTGATTTAACATATGAAACCAGCACACACATAATGTGTGATTTAACATCTGAAACCAGCACACACATAATGTGTGATTTAACATATGAAACCAGTACAAACATAATGTCTGATTTAACAGATGAAACCAGCACAAACATAACATGTGATTTAGCATCTGAAACCAGCACAAACATAATGTGTGATTTAACATATGAAACCAGGACAAACACAATGTGATTTAACATCTGAAACCAGCACAAACATAATGTGTGATTTAACATATGAAACCAGGACAAACATAACATGTGATTTAACATCTGAAACCAGCACAAACATAACATGTGATTTAACATATGAAACCAGCACAAACATAATGTGTGATTTAACATATGAAACCAGGACAAACATAACATGTGATTTAACATCTGAAACCAGCACACACATAATGTGTGATTTAACATCTGAAACCAGCACACATATAATGTGTGATTTAACATATGAAACCAGCACGAACTTAATGTGTGATTTAACATCTGAAACCATCACAAACATAATGTCTGATTTAACAGATGAAACCAGCACAAACATAACATGTGATTTAGCATCTGAAACCAGCACAAACATAATGTGTGATTTAACATATGAAAGCAGCACAAACATAACATGTGATTTAACATATGAAACAAGCACAAACATAATGTGTGATTTAACAGATGAAACCAGCATAAACATAATGTTTGATTTAACAGATGAAACCAGCACAAACATAACATGTGATTTAACATATGAAACCAGCACAAACATAATGTGTGATTTAACATATGAAACCAGCACAAACATAATATGTGATTTAACATATGAAACCAGCACAAACATAATGTGTGATTTAACAGATGAAACCAGCACAAACATAACATGTGATTTAACATCTGAAACCAGCGCAAACATAATGTGTGATTTAACAGATGAAACCAGCACAAACATAACATGTGATTTAACATCTGAAACCAGCACAAACATAATGTGTGATTTAACATATGAAAGCAGCACAAACATAACATGTGATTTAACATCTGAAACCAGCACAAACATAATGTGTGATTTAACATATGAAACCAGGATTAAACATAATGTGTGATTTAACATGAAACCAGGACAAACATAATGTGATTTAACATATGAAACCAGCACAAACATAATGTGTGATTTAACACATGAAACCAGCACAAACATAACATGTGATTTAG
Source organism: Myxine glutinosa (assembly GCF_964187855.1). Taxonomy (NCBI): domain Eukaryota; kingdom Metazoa; phylum Chordata; class Myxini; order Myxiniformes; family Myxinidae; genus Myxine; species Myxine glutinosa. The sequence goes on along the minus strand of NC_136265.1, from coordinate 138,532,276 downwards.
CATCTGAAACAAGCACAAACATAATGTGTGCTTTAACATATGAAACCAGCACAAACATAATGTGTGATTTCACATATGAAACCAGCACAAACATATTGTGTGATTTCACATATGAAACCAGCACAAACATAATGTGTGATTCAACATATGAAACCAGCACAAACATAATGTGTGATTTAACATATGAAACCAGCACAAACATAATGTGTGATTTAACATCTGAAACCAGTACAAACATAATGTGTGATTTAACATCTGAAACCAGCACAAACATAGTGTGTGATTTAACATATGAAACCAGCACAAACATAATGTGTGATTTAACATCTGAAACCAGCACAAACATAATGTGTGATTTCACAGATGAAACCAGCACAAACATAATGTGTGATTTAACATATGAAACCAGCACAAACATATTGTGTGATTTAACAGATGAAACCATCACAAAAATAACATGTGATTTAACATCTGAAACTAGCACAAACATAATGTGTGATTTAACAGATGAATCCAGCACAAACATAATGTGTGATTTAACATATGAAATTAGCACAAACATAATGTGTGATTTAACAGATGAAACCATCACAAACATAATGTGTGATTTAACAGATGAAACCAGCACAAACATAATGTGTGATTTAACATATGAAACCAGCACAAACATAATGTGTGATTTAACAGATGAAACCAGCACAAACATAATGTGTGATTTAACATATGAAACCAGCACAAACATAATGTGTGATTTAACATATGAAACCAGCACAAACATATTGTGTGATTTAACAGATGAAACCATCACAAAAATAACATGTGATTTAACATCTGAAACGAGCACAAACTTAGTGTGTGATTTAACATCTGAAACCATCACAAACATAATGTGTGATTTAACATATGAAACCAGCACAAACATAATGTGTGATTTAACAGATGAAACCATCACAGACATAATGTGTGATTTAACAGATGAAACCAGGACAAACATAATGTGTGATTTAACAGATGAAACCAGCACAAACATAATGTGTGATTTAACAGATGAAACCAGCACAAACATAGTGTGTGATTTAACATCTGAAACCAGCACAAACATAATGTGTGATTTAACATATGAAACCATCACAAACACAATGTGTGATTTAACATATGAAACCAGCACAAACATAATGTGTGATTTAACAGATGAAACCATCACAAACATAATGTGTGATTTAACAGATGAAACCAGAACAAACATAATGTGTGATTTAACAGATGAAACCAGCACAAACATAATGTGTGATTTAACAGATGAAACCAGCACAAACATAACGTATGATTTAACAGATGAAACCATCACAAACATAATGTGTGATTTAACAGATGAAACCAGCACAAACATAGTGTGTGATTTAACATCTGAAACCAGCACAAACATAATGTGTGATTTAACAGATGAAACCAGCACAAACATAGCGTATGATTTAACAGATGAAACCATCACAAACATAATGTGTGATTTCACAGATGAAACCAGGACAAACATAATGTGTGATTTAACAGATGAAACCAGCACAAACATAGTGTGTGATTTAACAGATGAAACCAGGACAAACATAATGTGTGATTTAACACATGAAACCAGGACAAACATAATGTGTGATTTAACAGATGAAACCATCACAAACGTAATGTGTGATTTAACAGATGAAACCAGGACAAACATAATGTGTGATTTAACAGATGAAACCAGCACAAACATAATGTGTGATTTAACAGATGAAACCATCACAAACGTAATGTGTGATTTAACAGATGAAACCAGGACAAACATAATGTGTAATTTAACAGATGGAACCAGCACAAACATAATGTGTGATTTAACAGATGAAACCAGCACAAACATAACGTATGATTTAACAGATGAAACCAGCACAAACATAATGTGTGATTTAACAGAAGAAACCAGCACAAACATAATGTGTGATTTAACAGATGAAACCAGCACAAACATAACGTTTGATTTAACAGATAAAACCAGCACAAACATAATGTGTGATTCAACAAATGAAACCATCACAAACATAATGTGCGATTCAACATATGAAACCAGCACAAACATAATGTGTGATTTAACAGATGAAACCTGGACAAACATAATGTGTGATTTAACATGTGAAACCAGCACAAACATAATGTGTGATTTTACATATGAAACCAGCACAAACATAATGTGTGATTTAACAGATGAAACCAGCACAAACATAACATGTGATTTAACATATGAAACCAGCACAAACATAATGTGTGATTTAACATATGAAACCAGGACAAACATAACATGTGATTTAACATCTGAAACCAGCACACACATAATGTGTGATTTAACATCTGAAACCAGCACACACATAATGTGTGATTTAACATATGAAACCAGCACGAACTTAATGTGTGATTTAACATCTGAAACCATCACAAACATAATGTCTGATTTAACAGATGAAACCAGCACAAACATAACATGTGATTTAGCATCTGAAACCAGCACAAACATAATGTGTGATTTAACATATGAAAGCAGCACAAACATAACATGTGATTTAACATATGAAACAAGCACAAACATAATGTGTGATTTAACAGATGAAACCAGCATAAACATAATGTTTGATTTAACAGATGAAACCAGCACAAACATAACATGTGATTTAACATATGAAACCAGCACAAACATAATGTGTGATTTAACATATGAAACCAGCACAAACATAATATGTGATTTAACATATGAAACCAGCACAAACATAATGTGTGATTTAACAGATGAAACCAGCACAAACATAACATGTGATTTAACATCTGAAACCAGCGCAAACATAATGTGTGATTTAACAGATGAAACCAGCACAAACATAACATGTGATTTAACATCTGAAACCAGCACAAACATAATGTGTGATTTAACATATGAAAGCAGCACAAACATAACATGTGATTTAACATCTGAAACCAGCACAAACATAATGTGTGATTTAACATATGAAACCAGGATTAAACATAATGTGTGATTTAACATGAAACCAGGACAAACATAATGTGATTTAACATATGAAACCAGCACAAACATAATGTGTGATTTAACACATGAAACCAGCACAAACATAACATGTGATTTAGCATCTGAAACAAGCACAAACATAATGTGTGCTTTAACATATGAAACCAGCACAAACATAATGTGTGATTTCACATATGAAACCAGCACAAACATATTGTGTGATTTCACATATGAAACCAGCACAAACATAATGTGTGATTCAACATATGAAACCAGCACAAACATAATGTGTGATTTAACATATGAAACCAGCACAAACATAATGTGTGATTTAACATCTGAAACCAGTACAAACATAATGTGTGATTTAACATCTGAAACCAGCACAAACATAGTGTGTGATTTAACATATGAAACCAGCACAAACATAATGTGTGATTTAACATCTGAAACCAGCACAAACATAATGTGTGATTTCACAGATGAAACCAGCACAAACATAATGTGTGATTTAACATATGAAACCAGCACAAACATATTGTGTGATTTAACAGATGAAACCATCACAAAAATAACATGTGATTTAACATCTGAAACTAGCACAAACATAATGTGTGATTTAACAGATGAATCCAGCACAAACATAATGTGTGATTTAACATATGAAATTAGCACAAACATAATGTGTGATTTAACAGATGAAACCATCACAAACATAATGTGTGATTTAACAGATGAAACCAGCACAAACATAATGTGTGATTTAACATATGAAACCAGCACAAACATAATGTGTGATTTAACAGATGAAACCAGCACAAACATAATGTGTGATTTAACATATGAAACCAGCACAAACATAATGTGTGATTTAACATATGAAACCAGCACAAACATATTGTGTGATTTAACAGATGAAACCATCACAAAAATAACATGTGATTTAACATCTGAAACGAGCACAAACTTAGTGTGTGATTTAACATCTGAAACCATCACAAACATAATGTGTGATTTAACATATGAAACCAGCACAAACATAATGTGTGATTTAACAGATGAAACCATCACAGACATAATGTGTGATTTAACAGATGAAACCAGGACAAACATAATGTGTGATTTAACAGATGAAACCAGCACAAACATAATGTGTGATTTAACAGATGAAACCAGCACAAACATAGTGTGTGATTTAACATCTGAAAGCAGCACAAACATAATGTGTGATTTAACATATGAAACCATCACAAACACAATGTGTGATTTAACATATGAAACCAGCACAAACATAATGTGTGATTTAACAGATGAAACCATCACAAACATAATGTGTGATTTAACAGATGAAACCAGGACAAACATAATGTGTGATTTAACAGATGAAACCAGCACAAACATTATGTGTGATTTAACAGATGAAACCAGCACAAACATAACGTATGATTTAACAGATGAAACCATCACAAACATAATGTGTGATTTAACAGATGAAACCAGCACAAACATAGTGTGTGATTTAACATCTGAAACCAGCACAAACATAATGTGTGATTTATCAGATGAAACCAGCACAAACATAGCGTATGATTTAACAGATGAAACCATCACAAACATAATGTGTGATTTCACAGATGAAACCAGGACAAACATAATGTGTGATTTAACAGATGAAACCAGCACAAACATAGTGTGTGATTTAACAGATGAAACCAGGACAAACATAATGTGTGATTTAACACATGAAACCAGGACAAACATAATGTGTGATTTAACAGATGAAACCATCACAAACGTAATGTGTGATTTAACAGATGAAACCAGGACAAACATAATGTGTGATTTAACAGATGAAACCAGCACAAACATAATGTGTGATTTAACAGATGAAACCATCACAAACGTAATGTGTGATTTAACAGATGAAACCAGGACAAACATAATGTGTAATTTAACAGATGGAACCAGCACAAACATAATGTGTGATTTAACAGATGAAACCAGCACAAACATAACGTATGATTTAACAGATGAAACCAGCACAAACATAATGTGTGATTTAACAGAAGAAACCAGCACAAACATAATGTGTGATTTAACAGATGAAACCAGCACAAACATAACGTTTGATTTAACAGATGAAACCAGCACAAACATAATGTGTGATTCAACAAATGAAACCATCACAAACATAATGTGCGATTCAACATATGAAACCAGCACAAACATAATGTGTGATTTAACAGATGAAACCTGGACAAACATAATGTGTGATTTAACATGTGAAACCAGCACAAACATAATGTGTGATTTTACATATGAAACCAGCACAAACATAACATGTGATTTAACATCTGAAACCAGCACAAATATAATGTGTAATTTAACAGATGGAACCAGCACAAACATAATGTGTGATATAACAGATGAAACCTGGACAAACATAATGTGTGATTTAACATGTGAAACCAGCACAAACATAATGTGTGATTTAACATATGAAACCAGCACAAACATAACATGTGATTTAACATCTGAAACCAGCACAAATATAATGTGTGATTTTACAGATGAAACCAGCACAAACATAACATGTGATTTAACATCTGAAACTAGCACAAACATAACATGTGATTTAACATCTGAAACCAGCACAAACATAATGTGTGATTTAACATCTGAAACCAGCACAAACATAATGTGTGATTTAACAGATGAAACCATCACAAACATAATATGTGATTGAACACATGAAACCATCACAAACATAATGTGTAATTGAACACATGAAACCATCACAAACATAATGTGTAATTTAACATATGAAACCATCACAAACATAATGTGTGATTTAACAGATGAAACCAGCACAAAAATAATGTGTGATTTAAAATGTGAAACCAGCACAAACATCATGTGTGATTTAACATATGAAACCATCACAAACATAATATGTGATTTAACATATGAAACCATCACAAACATTATGTGTGATTTAACAGATGAAACCAGCACAAACATAATGTGTGATTTAACATGTGAAACCAGCACAAACATAATGTGTGATTTAACAGATGAAACCAGCACAAACATCATGTGTGATTCAACATATGAAACCAGCACAAACATAATGTGTGATTTAACAGATGAAACCATCACAAACATAATGTGTGATTTAACAGATGAAACCAGCACAAACACAATGTGTGATTTAACATATGAAACCAGCACAAACATATTGTGTGATTTAACAGATGAAACCATCACAAAAATAACATGTGATTTAACATCTGAAACTAGCACAAACATAATGTGTGATTTAACAGATGAATCCAGCACAAACATAATGTGTGATTTAACATATGAAATTAGCACAAACATAATGTGTGATTTAACAGATCAAACCATCACAAACATAATGTGTGATTTAACAGATGAAACCAGCACAAACATAATGTGTGATTTAACATATGAAACCAGCACAAACATAATGTGTGATTTAACATATGAAACCAGCACAAACATAATGTGTGATTTAACATATGAAACCAGCACAAACATAATGTGTGATTTAACATATGAAACCAGCACAAACATATTGTGTGATTTAACAGATGAAACCATCACAAAAATATCATGTGATTTAACATCTGAAACGAGCACAAACATAGTGTGTGATTTAACATCTGAAACCATCACAAACATAATGTGTGATTTAACATATGAAACCAGCACAAACATAATGTGTGATTTAACAGATGAAACCATCACAGACATAATGTGTGATTTAACAGATGAAACCAGGACAAACATAATGTGTGATTTTACAGATGAAACCAGCACAAACATAATGTGTGATTTAACAGACTAGGGCATGCCCGTACTATATCTATATCTAAAATTATATCCCCCCCCTCTATTTACATGAAATGGTTTGGTCCAAAGCGAACGGCTTGCGAGTACGGTGACAATCCCCCCCCTCTATTTACATGAAATGGTTTGGTCCAAAGCGAACGGCTTGCGGAGTTTGGTAAAGAAATCGCCATAGCGTGCACAAACGCGCAGGAAAGCGAAAGAAGCGCAAATTAGTTTTAATTAGTTTTAAAACATAGTTTAACGCCAACATAGCGGCAACATAGTTTGCCAACGTGAAATAAATGAATACGCTCTCAAATGTGCCGTCCGAGGCAGAGTCTGTTCGCCACGTTCGGCACACGTGATAACTCGCTGCTCTCTGATTGGTTGAATCGTTTTTTGGACATAGCTCGGTAACTACTTGTCCGATTAATATGAAACCTTGAAAAGGCACATCCTCGGGTCCCCAGCAATATACCTGGCAAGTTTCAAGTATATCGGACCCGTGGTTGTCGAGAAACAGCGGTCACAGACAAACATACAGACATACATACACACAGAGATTACTGGAATTATAGATAGACTAGGGCATGCCCGTACGTGGGTGCCCGTTCCTTGCCAAAAAAAAAAAAAAACGCTACCCGTACGCTCTACCCCGCCCGTACGCCCGTACGCCCGTAAACAAAAAAAACAACGCTCTTCGCTTCCGCCCTTCGCTCTGACTGAATTGGGAGAAATAATGCGCATAAGAAATCGAGAAATTATTATTTTCTCCGGAAGAAATCGAATTACGAACCGTAATGGCGCACGCGCTCGGCTCGGCTCGCTCTCACATCGGCCACGCCTACGCAACAACGTGTTCTGTGATTGGCTGCCGGAAGTGCAGTCTTCACTGTCCGGAAGGTCGCATATCGCAGTTACGATGAATCGCAAATTAGTTTTAATTAGTTTTAAAACATAGTTTAACGCCAACATAGTTTGCCAACGTGAAATAAATGAATACGCTCTCAAATGTGCCGTCCGAGGCAGAGTCTGTTCGGCACGTTCGGCACACGTGATAGCTCGCTGCTCTCTGATTGGTTGAATCGTTTTTTGGACATAGCTCGGTAACTACTTGTCCGATTAATATGAAACCTTGAAAAGGCACATCCTCGGGTCCCCAGCAATATACCTGGCAAGTTTAAAGTATATCGGACCCGTGGTTGTCGAGAAACAGCGGTCACAGACAAACAAACAAACACACACACAGACACACAGACACACACACACACACACACACACACACAGATTGCTGGAATTATAGATAGATGAAACCAGCCCAAACATAGTGTGTGATTTAACATCTGAAACCAGCACAAACATAATGTGTGATTTAACATATGAAACCATCACAAACACAATGTGTGATTTAACATATGAAACCAGCACAAACATAATGTGTGATTTAACAGATGAAACCATCACAAACATAATGTGTGATTTAACAAATGAAACCAGGACAAACATAATGTGTGATTTAACAGATGAAACCAGCACAAACATAATGTGTGATTTAACAGATGAAACCAGCACAAACATAACGTATGATTTAACAGATGAAACCATCACAAACATAATGTGTGATTTAACAGATGAAACCAGCACAAACATAGTGTGTGATTTAACATCTGAAACCAGCACAAACATGTGTGATTTAACAGATGAAACCAGCACAAACATAACGTATGATTTAACAGATGAAACCATCACAAACATAATGTGTGATTTCACAGATGAAACCAGGACAAACATAATGTGTGATTTAACAGATGAAACCAGCACAAACATAGTGTGTGATTTAACAGATGAAACCAGGACAAACATAATGTGTGATTTAACAGATGAAACCAGGACAAACATAATGTGTGATTTAACAGATGAAACCATCACAAACGTAATGTGTGATTTAACAGATGAAACCAGGACAAACATAATGTGTGATTTAACAGATGAAACCAGCACAAACATAATGTGTAATTTAACAGATGGAACCAGCACAAACATAATGTGTGATTTAACAGATGAAACCAGCACAAACATAACGTATGATTTAACAGAAGAAACCAGCACAAGCATAATGTGTGATTCAACAAATGAAACCATCACAAACATAATGTGCGATTCAACATATGAAACCAGCACAAACATAATGTGTGATTTAACAGATGAAACCTGGACAAACATAATGTGTGATTTAACATGTGGAACCAGCACAAACATAATGTGTGATTTAACATATGAAACCAGCACAAACATAACATGTGATTTAACATCTGAAACCAGCACAAATATAATGTGTAATTTAACAGATGGAACCAGCACAAACATAACATGTGATTTAACATCTGAAACCAGCACAAACATAATGTGTGATTTAACAGATGAAACCTGGACAAACATAATGTGTGATTTAACATGTGAAACCAGCACAAACATAATGTGTGATTTAACATATGAAACCAGCACAAACATAACATGTGATTTAACATCTGAAACCAGCACAAATATAATGTGTGATTTAACAGATGAAACCAGCACAAACATAACATGTGATTTAACATCTGAAACTAGCACAAACATAACATGTGATTTAACATCTGAAACCAGCACAAACATAATGTGTGATTTAACATCTGAAACCAGCACAAACATAATGTGTGATTTAACAGATGAAACCATCACAAACATAATATGTGATTGAACACATGAAACCATCACAAACATAATGTGTAATTGAACACATGAAACCATCACAAACATAATGTGTAATTTAACATATGAAACCATCACAAACATAATGTGTGATTTAACAGATGAAACCAGCACAAAAATAATGTGTGATTTAAAATGTGAAACCAGCACAAACATCACGTGTGATTTAACATATGAAACCATCACAAACATAATATGTGATTTAACATATGAAACCATCACAAACATTATGTGTGATTTAACAGATGAAACCAGCACAAACATAATGTGTGATTTAACATGTGAAACCAGCACAAACATAATGTGTGATTTAACAGATGAAACCAGCACAAACATCATGTGTGATTCAACATATGAAACCAGCACAAACATAATGTGTGATTTAACAGATGAAACCATCACAAACATAATGTGTGATTTAACAGATGAAACCAGCACAAACATAATGTGTGATTTAACATATGAAACCAGCACAAACATAATGTGTGATTTAACAGATGAAACGAGGACAAACATTATGTGTGATTTAACAGATGAAACCAGCACAAACATAATGTGTGATTTAACAGATGAAACCAGCACAAACATAATGTGTGATTTTACATATGAAACCAGCACAAACATAATGTGTGATTTCACAGATGAAACCAGCACAAACATAATGTGTGATTGAACATATGAAACCAGCACAAACATAATGTGTGATTTAACATATGAAACCAGCACAAACATAATGTGTGATTTAATAGATGAAACCAGCACAAATATAACATGTGATTTAACATCTGAAACCAGCACAAACATAATGTGTGATTTAACATCTGAAACCAGCACAAACATAATGTGTGATTTAACATATGAAACCAGCACAAACATAATGTGTGATTTGACATATGAAACCAGCACAAACATAATGTGTGATTTAACAGATGAAACCAGCACAAACAGTGTGATTTAACAGATGAAACCAGCACAAACATAATGTGTGATTTAACATATGAAACCAGCACAAACATATTGTGTGATTTAACATATGAAACCAGCACAAACAGTGTGATTTAACAGGTGAAACCACCACAAACATAATGTGTGATTTAACATATGAAACCAGCACAAACATATTGTGTGATTTAACAGATGAAACCAGCACAAACATATTGTGTAATTTAACATATGAAACCTGCACAAACAGTGTGATTTAACAGATGAAACCAGCACAAACATAATGTGTTATTTAACATATGAAACCAGCACAAAATATTGCGTAATTTAACATATGAAACCTGCACAAACAGTGTGATTTAACAGATGAAACCAGCACAAACATATTGTGTGATTTAACATATGAAACCAGCACAAACATATTGTGTGATTTAACATATGAAACCAGCACAAACATATTGTGTGATTTAACATATGAAACCAGCACAAACATATTGTGTGATTTAACATATGAAACCAGCACAAACATATTGTGTGATTTAACATATGAAACCAGCACAAACATATTGTGTGATTCAACATATGAAACCAGCACAAACATAATGTGTGATTTAACATATGAAAACAGCACAAACATAATGTGTGATTTAACATCTGAAACCAGCACAAACATAATGTGTGATTTAACATATGACACCAGCACAAACATAATATGTGATTTAACATATGAAACCACCACAAACATAGTGTGTGATTTAACAGATGAAACCAGCACAAACATAACATGTGATTTAACATCTGAAAGCAGCACAAACATGTGTGATTTAACATATGAAACCATCACAAACATATTGTGTGATTTAACAGATGAAACCATCACAAACATATTGTGTGATTTAACATCTGAAACCAGCACAAACATAATGTGTGATTTAACAGATGAAACCAGCACAAACATAATGTGTGATTTAACATATGAAACCAGCACAAACATAATGTGTGATTTAACATATGAAAGCAGCACAAACATAACATGTGATTTAATATCTGAAACCAGCACAAACATAATGTGTGATTTAACATATGAAACCAGGACAAACACAATGTGATTTAACATCTGAAACCAGCACAAACATAATGTGTGATTTAACATATGAAACCAGCACAAACATAATGTGTGATTTAACATCTGAAACCAGCACAAACATAATGTGTGATTTAACATATGAAACCAGCACACACATAATGTGTGATTTAACATCTGAAACCAGCACACACATAATGTGTGATTTAACATATGAAACCAGCACAAACATAATGTGTGATTTAACATCTGAAACCATCACAAACATAATGTCTGATTTAACATCTGAAACCAGCACAAACATAACATGTGATTTAGCATCTGAAACCAGCACAAACATAATGTGTGATTTAACATCTGAAACCATCACAAACATAATGTCTGATTTAACAGATGAAACCATCACAAAAATAACATGTGATTTAACATCTGAAACTAGCACAAACATAATGTGTGATTTAACAGATGAATCCAGCACAAACATAATGTGTGATTTAACATATGAAATTAGCACAAACATAATGTGTGATTTAACAGATGAAACCATCACAAACATAATGTGTGATTTAACAGATGAAACCAGCACAAACATAATGTGTGATTTAACATATGAAACCAGCACAAACATAATGTGTGATTTAACATATGAAACCAGCACAAACATAATGTGTGATTTAACATATGAAACCAGCACAAACATAATGTGTGATTTAACATATGAAACCAGCACAAACATATTGTGTGATTTAACAGATGAAACCATCACAAAAATATCATGTGATTTAACATCTGAAACGAGCACAAACATAGTGTGTGATTTAACATCTGAAACCATCACAAACATAATGTGTGATTTAACATATGAAACCAGCACAAACATAATGTGTGATTTAACAGATGAAACCATCACAGACATAATGTGTGATTTAACAGATGAAACCAGGACAAACATAATGTGTGATTTAACAGATGAAACCAGCACAAACATAATGTGTGATTTAACAGATGAAACCAGCACAAACATAGTGTGTGATTTAACATCTGAAACCAGCACAAACATAATGTGTGATTTAACATATGAAACCATCACAAACACAATGTGTGATTTAACATATGAAACCAGCACAAACATAATGTGTGATTTAACAGATGAAACCATCACAAACATAATGTGTGATTTAACAGATGAAACCAGGACAAACATAATGTGTGATTTAACAGATGAAACCAGCACAAACATAATGTGTGATTTAACAGATGAAACCAGCACAAACATAACGTATGATTTAACAGATGAAACCATCACAAACATAATGTGTGATTTAACAGATGAAACCAGCACAAACATAGTGTGTGATTTAACATCTGAAACCAGCACAAACATGTGTGATTTAACAGATGAAACCAGCACAAACATAACGTATGATTTAACAGATGAAACCATCACAAACATAATGTGTGATTTCACAGATGAAACCAGGACAAACATAATGTGTGATTTAACAGATGAAACCAGCACAAACATAGTGTGTGATTTAACAGATGAAACCAGGACAAACATAATGTGTGATTTAACAGATGAAACCAGGACAAACATAATGTGTGATTTAACAGATGAAACCATCACAAACGTAATGTGTGATTTAACAGATGAAACCAGGACAAACATAATGTGTGATTTAACAGATGAAACCAGCACAAACATAATGTGTAATTTAACAGATGGAACCAGCACAAACATAATGTGTGATTTAACAGATGAAACCAGCACAAACATAACGTATGATTTAACAGAAGAAACCAGCACAAGCATAATGTGTGATTCAACAAATGAAACCATCACAAACATAATGTGCGATTCAACATATGAAACCAGCACAAACATAATGTGTGATTTAACAGATGAAACCTGGACAAACATAATGTGTGATTTAACATGTGGAACCAGCACAAACATAATGTGTGATTTAACATATGAAACCAGCACAAAAATAACATGTGATTTAACATCTGAAACCAGCACAAATATAATGTGTAATTTAACAGATGGAACCAGCACAAACATAATGTGTGATTTAACAGATGAAACCTGGACAAACATAATGTGTGATTTAACATGTGAAACCAGCACAAACATAATGTGTGATTTAACATATGAAACCAGCACAAACATAACATGTGATTTAACATCTGAATCCAGCACAAATATAATGTGTGATTTAACAGATGAAACCAGCACAAACATAACATGTGATTTAACATCTGAAACTAGCACAAACATAACATGTGATTTAACATCTGAAACCAGCACAAACATAATGTGTGATTTAACAGATGAAACCATCACAAACATAATATGTGATTGAACACATGAAACCATCACAAACATAATGTGTAATTGAACACATGAAACCATCACAAACATAATGTGTAATTTAACATATGAAACCATCACAAACATAATGTGTGATTTAACAGATGAAACCAGCACAAAAATAATGTGTGATTTAAAATGTGAAACCAGCACAAACATCACGTGTGATTTAACATATGAAACCATCACAAACATAATATGTGATTTAACATATGAAACCATCACAAACATTATGTGTGATTTAACAGATGAAACCAGCACAAACATAATGTGTGATTTAACATGTGAAACCAGCACAAACATAATGTGTGATTTAACAGATGAAACCAGCACAAACATCATGTGTGATTCAACATATGAAACCAGCACAAACATAATGTGTGATTTAACAGATGAAACCATCACAAACATAATGTGTGATTTAACAGATGAAACCAGCACAAACATAATGTGTGATTTAACATATGAAACCAGCACAAACATAATGTGTGATTTAACAGATGAAACTAGGACAAACATAATGTGTGATTTAACAGACTAGGGCATGCCCGTACTATATATATATCTAAAATTATATCCCCCCCCCTCTATTTACATGAAATGGTTTGGTCCATTCGCCTAGGACGTGCCCGTACGTGGGTGCCCGTTCCTTGCCAAAAAAAAAAAAAAAAAGGTCTTCGCCCATGCATGCATGGACGTGCCCATGGGCCCATGGGCGTGCCCGTAAGTGCGTGATGTGACCGTACAATGAATGTATCGTCCCGACGCCGCAGCTCGGATGGCGCTGCAGTTAATCAGGCCTGTATCGGCAGAGTTATTATAAACGTGTACTACAATCGATCGTACCTTACAGCGTCTGCTCGCCACGTTCAGCATCAGTACGTCGTCACTATGACTATCCGTAAGTCCGGAAGTGACGTCCTCATTTGACTGTCCGGAAGGTCGCATATCGCAGTTACGATGAATCGCAAATTAGTTTTAATTAGTTTTAAAACATAGTTTAACGCCAACATAGTTTGCCAACGTGAAATAAATGAATACGCTCTCAAATGTGCCGTCCGAGGCAGAGTCATTTCGGCACGTTCGGCACACGTGATAGCTCGCTGCTCTCTGATTGGTTGAATCGTTTTTTGGACATAGCTCGGTAACTACTTCTCCGATTAATATGAAACCTTGAAAAGGCACATCCTCAGGTCCCCAGCAATATACCTGGCAAGTTTAAAGTATATCGGACCCATGGTTGTCGAGAAACAGCGGTCACAGACACACAGACATACACACAGACAAACACACACACAGAGATTACTGGAATTATAGATAGACTAGGGCATGCCCGTACTATATCTATATCTAAAATTATATCCCCCCCCTCTATTTACATGAAATGGTTTGGTCCAAAGCGAACGGCTTGCGAGAACGGTGACAACCCCCCCCCCCCCCTCTATTTACATGAAATGGTTTGGTCCAAAGCGAACGGCTTGCGGAGTTTGGTAAAGAAATCGCCATAGCGTGCACAAACGCGCAGGAAAGCGAAAGAATCGCAAATTAGTTTTAATTAGTTTTAAAACATAGTTTAACGCCAACATAGTTTGCCAACGTGAAATAAATGAATACGCTCTCAAATGTGCCGTCCGAGGCAGAGTCTGTTCGCCACGTTCGGCACACGTGATAACTCGCTGCTCTCTGATTGGTTGAATCGTTTTTTGGACATAGCTCGGTAACTACTTGTCCGATTAATATGAAACCTTGAAAAGGCACATCCTCGGGTCCCCAGCAATATACCTGGCAAGTTTCAAGTATATCGGACCCGTGGTTGTCGAGAAACAGCGGTCACAGACAAACATACATACATACATACATACATACATACATACACACAGAGATTACTGGAATTATAGATAGATGAAACCAGCACAAACATAATGTGTGATTTAACAGATGAAACCAGCACAAACATAATGTGTGATTTTACATATGAAACCAGCACAAACATAATGTGTGATTTCACAGATGAAACCAGCACAAACATAATGTGTGATTTAATAGATGAAACCAGCACAAATATAACATGTGATTTAACATTTGAAACCAGCACAAACATAATGTGTGATTTAACATCTGAAACCAGCACAAACATAATGTGTGATTTAACATATGAAACCAGCACAAACATAATGTGTGATTTGACATATGAAACCAGCACAAACATAATGTGTGATTTAACAGATGAAACCAGCACAAACAGTGTGATTTAACAGATGAAACCAGCACAAACATAATGTGTGATTTAACATATGAAACCAGCACAAACATATTGTGTGATTTAACATATGAAACCAGCACAAACAGTGTGATTTAACAGGTGAAACCACCACAAACATAATGTGTGATTTAACATATGAAACCAGCACAAACATATTGTGTGATTTAACAGATGAAACCAGCACAAACATATTGTGTAATTTAACATATGAAACCTGCACAAACAGTGTGATTTAACAGATGAAACCAGCACAAACATAATGTGTGATTTAACATATGAAACCAGCACAAAATATTGCGTAATTTAACATATGAAACCTGCACAAACAGTGTGATTTAACAGATGAAACCAGCACAAACATATTGTGTGATTTAACATATGAAACCAGCACAAACATATTGTGTGATTTAACATATGAAACCAGCACAAACATATTGTGTGATTTAACATATGAAACCAGCACAAACATATTGTGTGATTTAACATATGAAACCAGCACAAACATATTGCGTGATTTAACATATGAAACCAGCACAAACATATTGTGTGATTCAACATATGAAACCAGCACAAACATAATGTGTGATTTAACATATGAAAACAGCACAAACATAATGTGTGATTTAACATCTGAAACCAGCACAAACATAATGTGTGATTTAACATATGACACCAGCACAAACATAATATGTGATTTAACATATGAAACCACCACAAACATAGTGTGTGATTTAACAGATGAAACCAGCACAAACATAACATGTGATTTAACATCTGAAAGCAGCACAAACATGTGTGATTTAACATATGAAAGCAGCACAAACATAACGTGATTTAACAGATGAAACCATCACAAACATATTGTGTGATTTAACAGATGAAACCATCACAAACATATTGTGTGATTTAACATCTGAAACCAGCACAAACATAATGTGTGATTTAACAGATGAAACCAGCACAAACATAATGTGTGATTTAACATATGAAACCAGCACAAACATAATGTGTGATTTAACATATGAAAGCAGCACAAACATAACATGTGATTTAATATCTGAAACCAGCACAAACATAATGTGTGATTTAACATATGAAACCAGGACAAACACAATGTGATTTAACATCTGAAACCAGCACAAACATAATGTGTGATTTAACATATGAAACCAGCACAAACATAATGTGTGATTTAACATCTGAAACCAGCACAAACATAATGTGTGATTTAACATATGAAACCAGCACACACATAATGTGTGATTTAACATCTGAAACCAGCACACACATAATGTGTGATTTAACATATGAAACCAGCACAAACATAATGTGTGATTTAACATCTGAAACCATCACAAACATAATGTCTGATTTAACATCTGAAACCAGCACAAACATAACATGTGATTTAGCATCTGAAACCAGCACAAACATAATGTGTGATTTAACATCTGAAACCATCACAAACATAATGTCTGATTTAACAGATGAAACCAGCACAAACATAACTTGTGATTTAGCATCTGAAACCAGCACAAACATAATGTGTGATTTAACATATGAAACCAGGACAAACACAATGTGATTTAACGTCTGAAACCAGCACAAACATAGTGTATGATTTAACATCTGAAACCAGCACACACATAATGTGTGATTTAACATCTGAAACCAGCACACACATAATGTGTGATTTAACATATGAAACCAGCACAAACTTAATGTGTGATTTAACATCTGAAACCATCACAAACATAATGTCTGATTTAACAGATGAAACCAGCACAAACATAACATGTGATTTAGCATCTGAAACCAGCACAAACATAATGTGTGATTTAACATATGAAAGCAGCACAAACATAACATGTGATTTAACATATGAAACCATCACAAACATAATGTGTGATTTAACAGATGAAACCAGCACAAACATAATGTTTGATTAAACAGATGAAACCAGCACAAACATAACATGTGATTTCACATATGAAACCAGCACAAACATAATGTGTGATTTAACATATGAAACCAGCACAAACATAATATGTGATTTAACATATGAAACCAGCACAAACATAATGTGTGATTTAACAGATGAAACCAGCACAAACATTACATGTGATTTAACATCTGAAACCAGCGCAAACATAATGTGTGATTTAACAGATGAAACCAGCACAAACATAACATGTGATTTAACATCTGAAACCAGCACAAACATAATGTGTGATTTAACATATGAAAGCAGCACAAACATAACATGTGATTTAACATCTGAAACCAGCACAAACATAATGTGTGATTTAACATATGAAACCAGGATTAAACATAATGTGTGATTTAACATATGAAACCAGCACAAACATAACATGTGATTTAGCATCTGAAACCAGCACAAACATAATGTGTGATTTAACATATGAAACCAGCACAAACATAATGTGTGATTTCACATATGAAACCAGCACAAACATATTGTGTGATTTCACATATGAAACCAGCACAAACATAATGTGTGATTCAACATATGAAACCAGCACAAACATAATGTGTGATTTAACATATGAAACCAGAACAAACATAATGTGTGATTTAACATCTGAAACCAGCACAAACATAATGTGTGATTTAACATCTGAAACCAGCACAAACATAATGTGTGATTTAACATCTGAAACCAGCACAAACATAACATGTGATTTAACATCTCAAACCAGCACAAACATAATGTGTGATTTCACATCTGAAACCAGCACAAACATAATGTGAAATTTAACATATGAAACCAGCACAAACAGAATGTGTGATTTAACAGATGAAACCAGCACAAACATATTGTGTGATTTAACAGATGAAACCATCACAAAAATAACATGTGATTTAACATCTGAAACTAGCACAAACATAATGTGTGATTTAACAGATGAATCCAGCACAAACATAATGTGTTATTTTACATATGAAACCAGCACAAACATAATGTGTGATTTAACAGATGAAACCATCACAAACATAGTGTGTGATTTAACAGATGAAACCAGCACAAACATAATGTGTGATTTAACAGATGAATCCAGCACAAACATAATGTGTTATTTTACATATGAAACCAGCACAAACATAATGTGTTATTTTACATATGAAACCAGCACAAACATAATGTGTGATTTAACAGATGAAACCAGGACAAACATAGTGTGTGATTTAACATATGAAACCAGCACAAACATAATGTGTGATTTAACATATGAAACCAGCACAAACATATTGTGTGATTTAACAGATGAAACCATCACAAAAATAACATGTGATTTAACATCTGAAACTAGCACAAACATAATGTGTGATTTAACATATGAAACCATCACAAACACAATGTGTGATTTAACATATGAAACCAGGACAAACATAATGTGTGATTTAACATATGAAACCATCACAAACACAATGTGTGATTTAACATATGAAACCAGCACAAACATAATGTGTGATTTAACAGATGAAACCAGGACAAACATAATGTGTGATTTAACAGATGAAACCAGCACAAACATAATGTGTGATTTAACAGATGAAACCAGCACAAACATAACGTATGATTTAACAGATGAAACCATCACAAACATAATGTGTGATTTAACAGATGAAACCAGCACAAACATAGTGTGTGATTTAACATCTGAAACCAGCACAAACATAATGTGTGATTTAACATCTGAAACCAGCACAAACATAATGTGTGATTTAACATATGAAACCAGCACACACATAATGTGTGATTTAACATCTGAAACCAGCACACACATAATGTGTGATTTAACATATGAAACCAGTACAAACATAATGTGTGATTTCACATCTGAAACCATCACAAACATAATGTCTGATTTAACAGATGAAACCAGCACAAACATAACATGTGATTTAGCATCTGAAACCAGCACAAACATAATGTGTGATTTAACATATGAAACCAGGACAAACACAATGTGATTTAACATCTGAAACCAGCACAAACATAATGTGTGATTTAACATATGAAACCACAAACATAACATGTGATTTAACATCTGAAACCAGCACAAACATAACATGTGATTTAACATATGAAACCAGCACAAACATAATGTGTGATTTAACATATGAAACCAGGACAAACATAACATGTGATTTAACATCTGAAACCAGCACACACATAATGTGTGATTTAACATCTGAAACCAGCACACACATAATGTGTGATTTAACATATGAAACCAGCACAAACCTAATGTGTGATTTAACATCTGAAACCATCACAAACATAATGTCTGATTTAACAGATGAAACCAGCACAAACATAACATGTGATTTAGCATCTGAAACCAGCACAAACATAATGTGTGATTTAACATATGAAAGCAGCACAAACATAACATGTGATTTAACATATGAAACCAGCACAAACATAATGTGTGATTTAACAGATGAAACCAGCATAAACATAATGTTTGATTTAACAGATGAAACCAGCACAAACATAACATGTGATTTAACATATGAAACCAGCACAAACATAATGTGTGATTTAACATATGAAACCGGCACAAACATAATATGTGATTTAACCTATGAAACCAGCACAAACATAATGTGTGATTTAACAGATGAAACCAGCACAAACATAACATGTGATTTAACATCTGAAACCAGCGCAAACATAATGTGTGATTTAACAGATGAAACCAGCACAAACATAACATGTGATTTAACATCTGAAACCAGCACAAACATAATGTGTGATTTAACATATGAAAGCAGCACAAACATAACATGTGATTTAACATCTGAAACCAGCACAAACATAATGTGTGATTTAACATATGAAACCAGGATTAAACATAATGTGTGATTTAACATATGAAACCAGGACAAACATAATGTGATTTAACATATGAAACCAGCACAAACATAATGTGTGATTTAACACATGAAACCAGCACAAACATAACATGTGATTTAGCATCTGAAACCAGCACAAACATAATGTGTGCTTTAACATATGAAACCAGCACAAACATAATGTGTGATTTCACATATGAAACCAGCACAAACATATTGTGTGATTTCACATATGAAACCAGCACAAACATAATGTGTGATTCAACATATGAAACCAGCACAAACATAGTGTGTGATTTAACATCTGAAACCAGCACAAACATAA
Source organism: Myxine glutinosa (assembly GCF_964187855.1). Taxonomy (NCBI): domain Eukaryota; kingdom Metazoa; phylum Chordata; class Myxini; order Myxiniformes; family Myxinidae; genus Myxine; species Myxine glutinosa. The sequence goes on along the minus strand of NC_136265.1, from coordinate 138,510,752 downwards.
TGTGTGATTTAACATATGAAACCATCACAAACACAATGTGTGATTTAACATATGAAACCAGCACAAACATAATGTGTGATTTAACAGATGAAACCATCACAAACATAATGTGTGATTTAACAGATGAAACCAGGACAAACATAATGTGTGATTTAACAGATGAAACCAGCACAAACATAATGTGTGATTTAACAGATGAAACCAGCACAAACATAACGTATGATTTAACAGATGAAACCATCACAAACATAATGTGTGATTTAACAGATGAAACCAGCACAAACATAGTGTGTGAATTAACATCTGAAACCAGCACAAACATAATGTGTGATTTAACAGATGAAACCAGCACAAACATAACGTATGATTTAACAGATGAAACCATCACAAACATAATGTGTGATTTCACAGATGAAACCAGGACAAACATAATGTGTGATTTAACAGATGAAACCAGCACAAACATAGTGTGTGATTTAACAGATGAAACCAGGACAAACATAATGTGTGATTTAACACATGAAACCAGGACAAACATAATGTGTGATTTAACAGATGAAACCATCACAAACGTAATGTGTGATTTAACAGATGAAACCAGGACAAACATAATGTGTGATTTAACAGATGAAACCAGGACAAACATAATGTGTGATTTAACACATGAAACCAGGACAAACATAATGTGTGATTTAACAGATGAAACCATCACAAACGTAATGTGTGATTTAACAGATGAAACCAGCACAAACATAATGTGTAATTTAACAGATGGAACCAGCACAAACATAATGTGTGATTTAACAGATGAAACCAGCACAAACATAACGTATGATTTAACAGATGAAACCAGCACAAACATAATGTGTGATTTAACAGAAGAAACCAGCACAAACATAATGTGTGATTTAACAGAAGAAACCAGCACAAACATAATGTGTGATTTAACAGATGAAACCAGCACAAACATAACGTATGATTTAACAGATGAAACCAGCACAAACATAATGTGTGATTCAACAAATGAAACCATCACAAACATAATGTGCGATTCAACATATGAAACCAGCACAAACATAATGTGTGATTTAACAGATGAAACCTGGACAAACATAATGTGTGATTTAACATGTGAAACCAGCACAAACATAATGTATGATTTAACATATGAAACCAGCACAAACATAACATGTGATTTAACATCTGAAACCAGCACAAATATAATGTGTAATTTAACAGATGGAACCAGCACAAACATAATGTGTGATTTAACAGATGAAACCTGGACAAACATAATGTGTGATTTAACATGTGAAACCAGCACAAACATAATGTGTGATTTAACATATGAAACCAGCACAAACATAACATGTGATTTAACATCTGAAACCAGCACAAATATAATGTGTGATTTAACAGATGAAACCAGCACAAACATAACATGTGATTTAACATCTGAAACTAGCACAAACATAACATGTGATTTAATATCTGAAACCAGCACAAACATAATGTGTGATTTAACATCTGAAACCAGCACAAACATAATGTGTGATTTAACAGATGAAACCATCACAAACATAATATGTGATTGAACACATGAAACCATCACAAACATAATGTGTAATTGAACACATGAAACCATCACAAACATAATGTGTAATTTAACATATGAAACCATCACAAACATAATGTGTGATTTAACAGATGAAACCAGCACAAAAATAATGTGTGATTTAAAATGTGAAACCAGCACAAACATCATGTGTGATTTAACATATGAAACCATCACAAACATAATATGTGATTTAACATATGAAACCATCACAAACATTATGTGTGATTTAACAGATGAAACCAGCACAAACATAATGTGTGATTTAACATGTGAAACCAGCACAAACATAATGTGTGATTTAACAGATGAAACCAGCACAAACATCATGTGTGATTCAACATATGAAACCAGCACAAACATAATGTGTGATTTAACAGATGAAACCATCACAAACATAATGTGTGATTTAACAGATGAAACCAGCACAAACATAATGTGTGATTTAACATATGAAACCAGCACAAACATATTGTGTGATTTAACAGATGAAACCATCACAAAAATAACATGTGATTTAACATCTGAAACTAGCACAAACATAATGTGTGATTTAACAGATGAATCCAGCACAAACATAATGTGTGATTTAACATATGAAATTAGCACAAACATAATGTGTGATTTAACAGATGAAACCATCACAAACATAAGGTGTGATTTAACAGATGAAACCAGCACAAACATAATGTGTGATTTAACATATGAAACCAGCACAAACATAATGTGTGATTTAACAGATGAAACCAGCACAAACATAATGTGTGATTTAACATATGAAACCAGCACAAACATAATGTGTGATTTAACATATGAAACCAGCACAAACATATTGTGTGATTTAACAGATGAAACCATCACAAAAATATCATGTGATTTAACATCTGAAACGAGCACAAACATAGTGTGTGATTTAACATCTGAAACCATCACAAACATAATGTGTGATTTAACATATGAAACCAGCACAAACATAATGTGTGATTTAACAGATGAAACCATCACAGACATAATGTGTGATTTAACAGATGAAACCAGGACAAACATAATGTGTGATTTAACAGATGAAACCAGCACAAACATAATGTGTGATTTAACAGATGAAACCAGCACAAACATAGTGTGTGATTTAACATCTGAAACCAGCACAAACATAATGTGTGATTTAACATATGAAACCATCACAAACACAATGTGTGATTTAACATATGAAACCAGCACAAACATAATATGTGATTTAACAGATGAAACCATCACAAACATAATGTGTGATTTAACAGATGAAACCAGGACAAACATAATGTGTGATTTAACAGATGAAACCAGCACAAACATAATGTGTGATTTAACAGATGAAACCAGCACAAACATAACGTATGATTTAACAGATGAAACCATCACAAACATAATGTGTGATTTAACAGATGAAACCAGCACAAACATAGTGTGTGATTTAACATCTGAAACCAGCACAAACATAATGTGTGATTTAACAGATGAAACCAGCACAAACATAACGTATGATTTAACAGATGAAACCATCACAAACATAATGTGTGATTTCACAGATGAAACCAGGACAAACATAATGTGTGATTTAACAGATGAAACCAGCACAAACATAGTGTGTGATTTAACAGATGAAACCAGGACAAACATAATGTGTGATTTAACAGATGAAACCAGGACAAACATAATGTGTGATTTAACATCTGAAACCAGCACAAACATAACATGTGATTTAACATCTCAAACCAGCACAAACATAATGTGTGATTTCACATCTGAAACCAGCACAAACATAATGTGAAATTTAACATATGAAACCAGCACAAACAGAATGTGTGATTTAACAGATGAAACCAGCACAAACATATTGTGTGATTTAACAGATGAAACCATCACAAAAATAACATGTGATTTAACATCTGAAACTAGCACAAACATAATGTGTGATTTAACAGATGAATCCAGCACAAACATAATGTGTTATTTTACATATGAAACCAGCACAAACATAATGTGTGATTTAACAGATGAAACCATCACAAACATAGTGTGTGATTTAACAGATGAAACCAGCACAAACATAATGTGTGATTTAACAGATGAATCCAGCACAAACATAATGTGTTATTTTACATATGAAACCAGCACAAACATAATGTGTTATTTTACATATGAAACCAGCACAAACATAATGTGTGATTTAACAGATGAAACCAGGACAAACATAGTGTGTGATTTAACATATGAAACCAGCACAAACATAATGTGTGATTTAACATATGAAACCAGCACAAACATATTGTGTGATTTAACAGATGAAACCATCACAAAAATAACATGTGATTTAACATCTGAAACTAGCACAAACATAATGTGTGATTTAACATATGAAACCATCACAAACACAATGTGTGATTTAACATATGAAACCAGGACAAACATAATGTGTGATTTAACATATGAAACCATCACAAACACAATGTGTGATTTAACATATGAAACCAGCACAAACATAATGTGTGATTTAACAGATGAAACCAGGACAAACATAATGTGTGATTTAACAGATGAAACCAGCACAAACATAATGTGTGATTTAACAGATGAAACCAGCACAAACATAACGTATGATTTAACAGATGAAACCATCACAAACATAATGTGTGATTTAACAGATGAAACCAGCACAAACATAGTGTGTGATTTAACATCTGAAACCAGCACAAACATAATGTGTGATTTAACATCTGAAACCAGCACAAACATAATGTGTGATTTAACATATGAAACCAGCACACACATAATGTGTGATTTAACATCTGAAACCAGCACACACATAATGTGTGATTTAACATATGAAACCAGTACAAACATAATGTGTGATTTCACATCTGAAACCATCACAAACATAATGTCTGATTTAACAGATGAAACCAGCACAAACATAACATGTGATTTAGCATCTGAAACCAGCACAAACATAATGTGTGATTTAACATATGAAACCAGGACAAACACAATGTGATTTAACATCTGAAACCAGCACAAACATAATGTGTGATTTAACATATGAAACCACAAACATAACATGTGATTTAACATCTGAAACCAGCACAAACATAACATGTGATTTAACATATGAAACCAGCACAAACATAATGTGTGATTTAACATATGAAACCAGGACAAACATAACATGTGATTTAACATCTGAAACCAGCACACACATAATGTGTGATTTAACATCTGAAACCAGCACACACATAATGTGTGATTTAACATATGAAACCAGCACAAACCTAATGTGTGATTTAACATCTGAAACCATCACAAACATAATGTCTGATTTAACAGATGAAACCAGCACAAACATAACATGTGATTTAGCATCTGAAACCAGCACAAACATAATGTGTGATTTAACATATGAAAGCAGCACAAACATAACATGTGATTTAACATATGAAACCAGCACAAACATAATGTGTGATTTAACAGATGAAACCAGCATAAACATAATGTTTGATTTAACAGATGAAACCAGCACAAACATAACATGTGATTTAACATATGAAACCAGCACAAACATAATGTGTGATTTAACATATGAAACCGGCACAAACATAATATGTGATTTAACCTATGAAACCAGCACAAACATAATGTGTGATTTAACAGATGAAACCAGCACAAACATAACATGTGATTTAACATCTGAAACCAGCGCAAACATAATGTGTGATTTAACAGATGAAACCAGCACAAACATAACATGTGATTTAACATCTGAAACCAGCACAAACATAATGTGTGATTTAACATATGAAAGCAGCACAAACATAACATGTGATTTAACATCTGAAACCAGCACAAACATAATGTGTGATTTAACATATGAAACCAGGATTAAACATAATGTGTGATTTAACATATGAAACCAGGACAAACATAATGTGATTTAACATATGAAACCAGCACAAACATAATGTGTGATTTAACACATGAAACCAGCACAAACATAACATGTGATTTAGCATCTGAAACCAGCACAAACATAATGTGTGCTTTAACATATGAAACCAGCACAAACATAATGTGTGATTTCACATATGAAACCAGCACAAACATATTGTGTGATTTCACATATGAAACCAGCACAAACATAATGTGTGATTCAACATATGAAACCAGCACAAACATAGTGTGTGATTTAACATCTGAAACCAGCACAAACATAATGTGTGATTTAACATATGAAACCATCACAAACACAATGTGTGATTTAACATATGAAACCAGCACAAACATAATGTGTGATTTAACAGATGAAACCATCACAAACATAATGTGTGATTTAACAGATGAAACCAGGACAAACATAATGTGTGATTTAACAGATGAAACCAGCACAAACATAATGTGTGATTTAACAGATGAAACCAGCACAAACATAACGTATGATTTAACAGATGAAACCATCACAAACATAATGTGTGATTTAACAGATGAAACCAGCACAAACATAGTGTGTGAATTAACATCTGAAACCAGCACAAACATAATGTGTGATTTAACAGATGAAACCAGCACAAACATAACGTATGATTTAACAGATGAAACCATCACAAACATAATGTGTGATTTCACAGATGAAACCAGGACAAACATAATGTGTGATTTAACAGATGAAACCAGCACAAACATAGTGTGTGATTTAACAGATGAAACCAGGACAAACATAATGTGTGATTTAACACATGAAACCAGGACAAACATAATGTGTGATTTAACAGATGAAACCATCACAAACGTAATGTGTGATTTAACAGATGAAACCAGGACAAACATAATGTGTGATTTAACAGATGAAACCAGGACAAACATAATGTGTGATTTAACACATGAAACCAGGACAAACATAATGTGTGATTTAACAGATGAAACCATCACAAACGTAATGTGTGATTTAACAGATGAAACCAGCACAAACATAATGTGTAATTTAACAGATGGAACCAGCACAAACATAATGTGTGATTTAACAGATGAAACCAGCACAAACATAACGTATGATTTAACAGATGAAACCAGCACAAACATAATGTGTGATTTAACAGAAGAAACCAGCACAAACATAATGTGTGATTTAACAGAAGAAACCAGCACAAACATAATGTGTGATTCAACATATGAAACCAGCACAAACATAATGTGTGATTTAACAGATGAAACCTGGACAAACATAATGTGTGATTTAACATGTGAAACCAGCACAAACATAATGTATGATTTAACATATGAAACCAGCACAAACATAACATGTGATTTAACATCTGAAACCAGCACAAATATAATGTGTAATTTAACAGATGGAACCAGCACAAACATAATGTGTGATTTAACAGATGAAACCTGGACAAACATAATGTGTGATTTAACATGTGAAACCAGCACAAACATAATGTGTGATTTAACATATGAAACCAGCACAAACATAACATGTGATTTAACATCTGAAACCAGCACAAATATAATGTGTGATTTAACAGATGAAACCAGCACAAACATAACATGTGATTTAACATCTGAAACTAGCACAAACATAACATGTGATTTAATATCTGAAACCAGCACAAACATAATGTGTGATTTAACATCTGAAACCAGCACAAACATAATGTGTGATTTAACAGATGAAACCATCACAAACATAATATGTGATTGAACACATGAAACCATCACAAACATAATGTGTAATTGAACACATGAAACCATCACAAACATAATGTGTAATTTAACATATGAAACCATCACAAACATAATGTGTGATTTAACAGATGAAACCAGCACAAAAATAATGTGTGATTTAAAATGTGAAACCAGCACAAACATCATGTGTGATTTAACATATGAAACCATCACAAACATAATATGTGATTTAACATATGAAACCATCACAAACATTATGTGTGATTTAACAGATGAAACCAGCACAAACATAATGTGTGATTTAACATGTGAAACCAGCACAAACATAATGTGTGATTTAACAGATGAAACCAGCACAAACATCATGTGTGATTCAACATATGAAACCAGCACAAACATAATGTGTGATTTAACAGATGAAGCCATCACAAACATAATGTGTGATTTAACAGATGAAACCAGCACAAACATAATGTGTGATTTAACATATGAAACCAGCACAAACATATTGTGTGATTTAACAGATGAAACCATCACAAAAATAACATGTGATTTAACATCTGAAACTAGCACAAACATAATGTGTGATTTAACAGATGAATCCAGCACAAACATAATGTGTGATTTAACATATGAAATTAGCACAAACATAATGTGTGATTTAACAGATGAAACCAGCACAAACATAATGTGTGATTTAACATATGAAACCAGCACAAACATAATGTGTGATTTAACAGATGAAACCAGCACAAACATAATGTGTGATTTAACATATGAAACCAGCACAAACATAATGTGTGATTTAACATATGAAACCAGCACAAACATATTGTGTGATTTAACAGATGAAACCATCACAAAAATATCATGTGATTTAACATCTGAAACGAGCACAAACATAGTGTGTGATTTAACATCTGAAACCATCACAAACATAATGTGTGATTTAACATATGAAACCAGCACAAACATAATGTGTGATTTAACAGATGAAACCATCACAGACATAATGTGTGATTTAACAGATGAAACCAGGACAAACATAATGTGTGATTTAACAGATGAAACCAGCACAAACATAATGTGTGATTTAACAGATGAAACCAGCACAAACATAGTGTGTGATTTAACATCTGAAACCAGCACAAACATAATGTGTGATTTAACATATGAAACCATCACAAACACAATGTGTGATTTAACATATGAAACCAGCACAAACATAATATGTGATTTAACAGATGAAACCATCACAAACATAATGTGTGATTTAACAGATGAAACCAGGACAAACATAATGTGTGATTTAACAGATGAAACCAGCACAAACATAATGTGTGATTTAACAGATGAAACCAGCACAAACATAACGTATGATTTAACAGATGAAACCATCACAAACATAATGTGTGATTTAACAGATGAAACCAGCACAAACATAGTGTGTGATTTAACATCTGAAACCAGCACAAACATAATGTGTGATTTAACAGATGAAACCAGCACAAACATAACGTATGATTTAACAGATGAAACCATCACAAACATAATGTGTGATTTCACAGATGAAACCAGGACAAACATAATGTGTGATTTAACAGATGAAACCAGCACAAACATAGTGTGTGATTTAACAGATGAAACCAGGACAAACATAATGTGTGATTTAACAGATGAAACCAGGACAAACATAATGTGTGATTTAACAGATGAAACCATCACAAACACAATGTGTGATTTAACAGATGAAACCAGCACAAACATAATGTGTGATTTAACAGATGAAACCAGCACAAACATAATGTGTGATTTAACAGATGAACCCAGCACAAACATAGTGTGTGATTTAACATCTGAAACCAGCACAAACATAATGTGTGATTTAACAGATGAAACCAGCACAAACATAATGTGTGATTTAACAGATGAAACCATCACAGACATAATGTGTGATTTAACAGATGAAACCAGGACAAACATAATGTGTGATTTAACAGATGAAACCAGCACAAACATAATGTGTGATTTAACAGATGAACCCAGCACAAACATAGTGTGTGATTTAACATCTGAAACCAGCACAAACATAATGTGTGATTTAACATATGAAACCATCACAAACACAATGTGTGATTTAACATATGAAACCAGCACAAACATAATGTGTGATTTAACAGATGAAACCATCACAAACATAATGTGTGATTTAACAGATGAAACCAGGACAAACATAATGTGTGATTTAACAGATGAAACCAGCACAAACATAATGTGTGATTTAACAGATGAAACCAGCACAAACATAACGTATGATTTAACAGATGAAACCATCACAAACATAATGTGTGATTTAACAGATGAAACCAGCACAAACATAGTGTGTGAATTAACATCTGAAACCAGCACAAACATAATGTGTGATTTAACAGATGAAACCAGCACAAACATAACGTATGATTTAACAGATGAAACCATCACAAACATAATGTGTGATTTCACAGATGAAACCAGGACAAACATAATGTGTGATTTAACAGATGAAACCAGCACAAACATAGTGTGTGATTTAACAGATGAAACCAGGACAAACATAATGTGTGATTTAACACATGAAACCAGGACAAACATAATGTGTGATTTAACAGATGAAACCATCACAAACGTAATGTGTGATTTAACAGATGAAACCAGGACAAACATAATGTGTGATTTAACAGATGAAACCAGGACAAACATAATGTGTGATTTAACACATGAAACCAGGACAAACATAATGTGTGATTTAACAGATGAAACCATCACAAACGTAATGTGTGATTTAACAGATGAAACCAGCACAAACATAATGTGTAATTTAACAGATGGAACCAGCACAAACATAATGTGTGATTTAACAGATGAAACCAGCACAAACATAACGTATGATTTAACAGATGAAACCAGCACAAACATAATGTGTGATTTAACAGAAGAAACCAGCACAAACATAATGTGTGATTTAACAGAAGAAACCAGCACAAACATATTGTGTGATTTAACAGATGAAACCAGCACAAACATATTGTGTAATTTAACATATGAAACCTGCACAAACAGTGTGATTTAACAGATGAAACCAGCACAAACATAATGTGTGATTTAACATATGAAACCAGCACAAAATATTGCGTAATTTAACATATGAAACCTGCACAAACAGTGTGATTTAACAGATGAAACCAGCACAAACATATTGTGTGATTTAACATATGAAACCAGCACAAACATATTGTGTGATTTAACATATGAAACCAGCACAAACATATTGTGTGATTTAACATATGAAACCAGCACAAACATATTGTGTGATTTAACATATGAAACCAGCACAAACATATTGCGTGATTTAACATATGAAACCAGCACAAACATATTGTGTGATTCAACATATGAAACCAGCACAAACATAATGTGTGATTTAACATATGAAAACAGCACAAACATAATGTGTGATTTAACATCTGAAACCAGCACAAACATAATGTGTGATTTAACATATGACACCAGCACAAACATAATATGTGATTTAACATATGAAACCACCACAAACATAGTGTGTGATTTAACAGATGAAACCAGCACAAACATAACATGTGATTTAACATCTGAAAGCAGCACAAACATGTGTGATTTAACATATGAAAGCAGCACAAACATAACGTGATTTAACAGATGAAACCATCACAAACATATTGTGTGATTTAACAGATGAAACCATCACAAACATATTGTGTGATTTAACATCTGAAACCAGCACAAACATAATGTGTGATTTAACAGATGAAACCAGCACAAACATAATGTGTGATTTAACATATGAAACCAGCACAAACATAATGTGTGATTTAACATATGAAAGCAGCACAAACATAACATGTGATTTAATATCTGAAACCAGCACAAACATAATGTGTGATTTAACATATGAAACCAGGACAAACACAATGTGATTTAACATCTGAAACCAGCACAAACATAATGTGTGATTTAACATATGAAACCAGCACAAACATAATGTGTGATTTAACATCTGAAACCAGCACAAACATAATGTGTGATTTAACATATGAAACCAGCACACACATAATGTGTGATTTAACATCTGAAACCAGCACACACATAATGTGTGATTTAACATATGAAACCAGCACAAACATAATGTGTGATTTAACATCTGAAACCATCACAAACATAATGTCTGATTTAACATCTGAAACCAGCACAAACATAACATGTGATTTAGCATCTGAAACCAGCACAAACATAATGTGTGATTTAACATCTGAAACCATCACAAACATAATGTCTGATTTAACAGATGAAACCAGCACAAACATAACTTGTGATTTAGCATCTGAAACCAGCACAAACATAATGTGTGATTTAACATATGAAACCAGGACAAACACAATGTGATTTAACGTCTGAAACCAGCACAAACATAGTGTATGATTTAACATCTGAAACCAGCACACACATAATGTGTGATTTAACATCTGAAACCAGCACACACATAATGTGTGATTTAACATATGAAACCAGCACAAACTTAATGTGTGATTTAACATCTGAAACCATCACAAACATAATGTCTGATTTAACAGATGAAACCAGCACAAACATAACATGTGATTTAGCATCTGAAACCAGCACAAACATAATGTGTGATTTAACATATGAAAGCAGCACAAACATAACATGTGATTTAACATATGAAACCATCACAAACATAATGTGTGATTTAACAGATGAAACCAGCACAAACATAATGTTTGATTAAACAGATGAAACCAGCACAAACATAACATGTGATTTCACATATGAAACCAGCACAAACATAATGTGTGATTTAACATATGAAACCAGCACAAACATAATATGTGATTTAACATATGAAACCAGCACAAACATAATGTGTGATTTAACAGATGAAACCAGCACAAACATTACATGTGATTTAACATCTGAAACCAGCGCAAACATAATGTGTGATTTAACAGATGAAACCAGCACAAACATAACATGTGATTTAACATCTGAAACCAGCACAAACATAATGTGTGATTTAACATATGAAAGCAGCACAAACATAACATGTGATTTAACATCTGAAACCAGCACAAACATAATGTGTGATTTAACATATGAAACCAGGATTAAACATAATGTGTGATTTAACATATGAAACCAGCACAAACATAACATGTGATTTAGCATCTGAAACCAGCACAAACATAATGTGTGATTTAACATATGAAACCAGCACAAACATAATGTGTGATTTCACATATGAAACCAGCACAAACATATTGTGTGATTTCACATATGAAACCAGCACAAACATAATGTGTGATTCAACATATGAAACCAGCACAAACATAATGTGTGATTTAACATATGAAACCAGAACAAACATAATGTGTGATTTAACATCTGAAACCAGCACAAACATAATGTGTGATTTAACATCTGAAACCAGCACAAACATAATGTGTGATTTAACATCTGAAACCAGCACAAACATAACATGTGATTTAACATCTCAAACCAGCACAAACATAATGTGTGATTTCACATCTGAAACCAGCACAAACATAATGTGAAATTTAACATATGAAACCAGCACAAACAGAATGTGTGATTTAACAGATGAAACCAGCACAAACATATTGTGTGATTTAACAGATGAAACCATCACAAAAATAACATGTGATTTAACATCTGAAACTAGCACAAACATAATGTGTGATTTAACAGATGAATCCAGCACAAACATAATGTGTTATTTTACATATGAAACCAGCACAAACATAATGTGTGATTTAACAGATGAAACCATCACAAACATAGTGTGTGATTTAACAGATGAAACCAGCACAAACATAATGTGTGATTTAACAGATGAATCCAGCACAAACATAATGTGTTATTTTACATATGAAACCAGCACAAACATAATGTGTTATTTTACATATGAAACCAGCACAAACATAATGTGTGATTTAACAGATGAAACCAGGACAAACATAGTGTGTGATTTAACATATGAAACCAGCACAAACATAATGTGTGATTTAACATATGAAACCAGCACAAACATATTGTGTGATTTAACAGATGAAACCATCACAAAAATAACATGTGATTTAACATCTGAAACTAGCACAAACATAATGTGTGATTTAACATATGAAACCATCACAAACACAATGTGTGATTTAACATATGAAACCAGGACAAACATAATGTGTGATTTAACATATGAAACCATCACAAACACAATGTGTGATTTAACATATGAAACCAGCACAAACATAATGTGTGATTTAACAGATGAAACCAGGACAAACATAATGTGTGATTTAACAGATGAAACCAGCACAAACATAATGTGTGATTTAACAGATGAAACCAGCACAAACATAACGTATGATTTAACAGATGAAACCATCACAAACATAATGTGTGATTTAACAGATGAAACCAGCACAAACATAGTGTGTGATTTAACATCTGAAACCAGCACAAACATAATGTGTGATTTAACATCTGAAACCAGCACAAACATAATGTGTGATTTAACATATGAAACCAGCACACACATAATGTGTGATTTAACATATGAAACCAGTACAAACATAATGTGTGATTTCACATCTGAAACCATCACAAACATAATGTCTGATTTAACAGATGAAACCAGCACAAACATAACATGTGATTTAGCATCTGAAACCAGCACAAACATAATGTGTGATTTAACATATGAAACCAGGACAAACACAATGTGATTTAACATCTGAAACCAGCACAAACATAATGTGTGATTTAACATATGAAACCACAAACATAACATGTGATTTAACATCTGAAACCAGCACAAACATAACATGTGATTTAACATATGAAACCAGCACAAACATAATGTGTGATTTAACATATGAAACCAGGACAAACATAACATGTGATTTAACATCTGAAACCATCACAAACATAATGTCTGATTTAACAGATGAAACCAGCACAAACATAACATGTGATTTAGCATCTGAAACCAGCACAAACATAATGTGTGATTTAACATATGAAACCAGGACAAACACAATGTGATTTAACATCTGAAACCAGCACAAACATAATGTGTGATTTAACATATGAAACCACAAACATAACATGTGATTTAACATCTGAAACCAGCACAAACATAACATGTGATTTAACATATGAAACCAGCACAAACATAATGTGTGATTTAACATATGAAACCAGGACAAACATAACATGTGATTTAACATCTGAAACCAGCACACACATAATGTGTGATTTAACATCTGAAACCAGCACACACATAATGTGTGATTTAACATATGAAACCAGCACAAACCTAATGTGTGATTTAACATCTGAAACCATCACAAACATAATGTCTGATTTAACAGATGAAACCAGCACAAACATAACATGTGATTTAGCATCTGAAACCAGCACAAACATAATGTGTGATTTAACATATGAAAGCAGCACAAACATAACATGTGATTTAACATATGAAACCAGCACAAACATAATGTGTGATTTAACAGATGAAACCAGCATAAACATAATGTTTGATTTAACAGATGAAACCAGCACAAACATAACATGTGATTTAACATATGAAACCAGCACAAACATAATGTGTGATTTAACATATGAAACCGGCACAAACATAATATGTGATTTAACCTATGAAACCAGCACAAACATAATGTGTGATTTAACAGATGAAACCAGCACAAACATAACATGTGATTTAACATCTGAAACCAGCACAAACATAATGTGTGATTTAACAGATGAAACCAGCACAAACATAACATGTGATTTAACATCTGAAACCAGCACAAACATAATGTGTGATTTAACATATGAAAGCAGCACAAACATAACATGTGATTTAACATCTGAAACCAGCACAAACATAATGTGTGATTTAACATATGAAACCAGGATTAAACATAATGTGTGATTTAACATATGAAACCAGGACAAACATAATGTGATTTAACATATGAAACCAGCACAAACATAATGTGTGATTTAACACATGAAACCAGCACAAACATAACATGTGATTTAGCATCTGAAACCAGCACAAACATAATGTGTGCTTTAACATATGAAACCAGCACAAACATAATGTGTGATTTCACATATGAAACCAGCACAAACATATTGTGTGATTTCACATATGAAACCAGCACAAACATAATGTGTGATTCAACATATGAAACCAGCACAAACATAGTGTGTGATTTAACATCTGAAACCAGCACAAACATAATGTGTGATTTAACATATGAAACCATCACAAACACAATGTGTGATTTAACATATGAAACCAGCACAAACATAATGTGTGATTTAACAGATGAAACCATCACAAACATAATGTGTGATTTAACAGATGAAACCAGGACAAACATAATGTGTGATTTAACAGATGAAACCAGCACAAACATAATGTGTGATTTAACAGATGAAACCAGCACAAACATAACGTATGATTTAACAGATGAAACCATCACAAACATAATGTGTGATTTAACAGATGAAACCAGCACAAACATAGTGTGTGAATTAACATCTGAAACCAGCACAAACATAATGTGTGATTTAACAGATGAAACCAGCACAAACATAACGTATGATTTAACAGATGAAACCATCACAAACATAATGTGTGATTTCACAGATGAAACCAGGACAAACATAATGTGTGATTTAACAGATGAAACCAGCACAAACATAGTGTGTGATTTAACAGATGAAACCAGGACAAACATAATGTGTGATTTAACACATGAAACCAGGACAAACATAATGTGTGATTTAACAGATGAAACCATCACAAACGTAATGTGTGATTTAACAGATGAAACCAGGACAAACATAATGTGTGATTTAACAGATGAAACCAGGACAAACATAATGTGTGATTTAACACATGAAACCAGGACAAACATAATGTGTGATTTAACAGATGAAACCATCACAAACGTAATGTGTGATTTAACAGATGAAACCAGCACAAACATAATGTGTAATTTAACAGATGGAACCAGCACAAACATAATGTGTGATTTAACAGATGAAACCAGCACAAACATAACGTATGATTTAACAGATGAAACCAGCACAAACATAATGTGTGATTTAACAGAAGAAACCAGCACAAACATAATGTGTGATTTAACAGAAGAAACCAGCACAAACATAATGTGTGATTTAACAGATGAAACCAGCACAAACATAACGTATGATTTAACAGATGAAACCAGCACAAACATAATGTGTGATTCAACAAATGAAACCATCACAAACATAATGTGCGATTCAACATATGAAACCAGCACAAACATAATGTGTGATTTAACAGATGAAACCTGGACAAACATAATGTGTGATTTAACATGTGAAACCAGCACAAACATAATGTATGATTTAACATATGAAACCAGCACAAACATAACATGTGATTTAACATCTGAAACCAGCACAAATATAATGTGTAATTTAACAGATGGAACCAGCACAAACATAATGTGTGATTTAACAGATGAAACCTGGACAAACATAATGTGTGATTTAACATGTGAAACCAGCACAAACATAATGTGTGATTTAACATATGAAACCAGCACAAACATAACATGTGATTTAACATCTGAAACCAGCACAAATATAAGGTGTGATTTAACAGATGAAACCAACACAAACATAACATGTGATTTAACATCTGAAACTAGCACAAACATAACATGTGATTTAATATCTGAAACCAGCACAAACATAATGTGTGATTTAACATCTGAAACCAGCACAAACATAATGTGTGATTTAACAGATGAAACCATCACAAACATAATATGTGATTGAACACATGAAACCATCACAAACATAATGTGTAATTGAACACATGAAACCATCACAAACATAATGTGTAATTTAACATATGAAACCATCACAAACATAATGTGTGATTTAACAGATGAAACCAGCACAAAAATAATGTGTGATTTAAAATGTGAAACCAGCACAAACATCATGTGTGATTTAACATATGAAACCATCACAAACATAATATGTGATTTAACATATGAAACCATCACAAACATTATGTGTGATTTAACAGATGAAACCAGCACAAACATAATGTGTGATTTAACATGTGAAACCAGCACAAACATAATGTGTGATTTAACAGATGAAACCAGCACAAACATCATGTGTGATTCAACATATGAAACCAGCACAAACATAATGTGTGATTTAACAGATGAAACCATCACAAACATAATGTGTGATTTAACAGATGAAACCAGCACAAACATAATGTGTGATTTAACATATGAAACCAGCACAAACATATTGTGTGATTTAACAGATGAAACCATCACAAAAATAACATGTGATTTAACATCTGAAACTAGCACAAACATAATGTGTGATTTAACAGATGAATCCAGCACAAACATAATGTGTGATTTAACATATGAAATTAGCACAAACATAATGTGTGATTTAACAGATGAAACCATCACAAACATAATGTGTGATTTAACAGATGAAACCAGCACAAACATAATGTGTGATTTAACATATGAAACCAGCACAAACATAATGTGTGATTTAACAGATGAAACCAGCACAAACATAATGTGTGATTTAACATATGAAACCAGCACAAACATAATGTGTGATTTAACATATGAAACCAGCACAAACATATTGTGTGATTTAACAGATGAAACCATCACAAAAATATCATGTGATTTAACATCTGAAACGAGCACAAACATAGTGTGTGATTTAACATCTGAAACCATCACAAACATAATGTGTGATTTAACATATGAAACCAGCACAAACATAATGTGTGATTTAACAGATGAAACCATCACAGACATAATGTGTGATTTAACAGATGAAACCAGGACAAACATAATGTGTGATTTAACAGATGAAACCAGCACAAACATAATGTGTGATTTAACAGATGAAACCAGCACAAACATAGTGTGTGATTTAACATCTGAAACCAGCACAAACATAATGTGTGATTTAACATATGAAACCATCACAAACACAATGTGTGATTTAACATATGAAACCAGCACAAACATAATATGTGATTTAACAGATGAAACCATCACAAACATAATGTGTGATTTAACAGATGAAACCAGGACAAACATAATGTGTGATTTAACAGATGAAACCAGCACAAACATAATGTGTGATTTAACAGATGAAACCAGCACAAACATAACGTATGATTTAACAGATGAAACCATCACAAACATAATGTGTGATTTAACAGATGAAACCAGCACAAACATAGTGTGTGATTTAACATCTGAAACCAGCACAAACATAATGTGTGATTTAACAGATGAAACCAGCACAAACATAACGTATGATTTAACAGATGAAACCATCACAAACATAATGTGTGATTTCACAGATGAAACCAGGACAAACATAATGTGTGATTTAACAGATGAAACCAGCACAAACATAGTGTGTGATTTAACAGATGAAACCAGGACAAACATAATGTGTGATTTAACAGATGAAACCAGGACAAACATAATGTGTGATTTAACAGATGAAACCATCACAAACACAATGTGTGATTTAACAGATGAAACCAGCACAAACATAATGTGTGATTTAACAGATGAAACCAGCACAAACATAATGTGTGATTTAACAGATGAACCCAGCACAAACATAGTGTGTGATTTAACATCTGAAACCAGCACAAACATAATGTGTGATTTAACAGATGAAACCAGCACAAACATAATGTGTGATTTAACAGATGAAACCATCACAGACATAATGTGTGATTTAACAGATGAAACCAGGACAAACATAATGTGTGATTTAACAGATGAAACCAGCACAAACATAATGTGTGATTTAACAGATGAACCCAGCACAAACATAGTGTGTGATTTAACATCTGAAACCAGCACAAACATAATGTGTGATTTAACATATGAAACCATCACAAACACAATGTGTGATTTAACATATGAAACCAGCACAAACATAATGTGTGATTTAACAGATGAAACCATCACAAACATAATGTGTGATTTAACAGATGAAACCAGGACAAACATAATGTGTGATTTAACAGATGAAACCAGCACAAACATAATGTGTGATTTAACAGATGAAACCAGCACAAACATAACGTATGATTTAACAGATGAAACCATCACAAACATAATGTGTGATTTAACAGATGAAACCAGCACAAACATAGTGTGTGAATTAACATCTGAAACCAGCACAAACATAATGTGTGATTTAACAGATGAAACCAGCACAAACATAACGTATGATTTAACAGATGAAACCATCACAAACATAATGTGTGATTTCACAGATGAAACCAGGACAAACATAATGTGTGATTTAACATATGAAACCAGCACAAACATAGTGTGTGATTTAACAGATGAAACCAGGACAAACATAATGTGTGATTTAACACATGAAACCAGGACAAACATAATGTGTGATTTAACAGATGAAACCATCACAAACGTAATGTGTGATTTAACAGATGAAACCAGGACAAACATAATGTGTGATTTAACAGATGAAACCAGGACAAACATAATGTGTGATTTAACACATGAAACCAGGACAAACATAATGTGTGATTTAACAGATGAAACCATCACAAACGTAATGTGTGATTTAACAGATGAAACCAGCACAAACATAATGTGTAATTTAACAGATGGAACCAGCACAAACATAATGTGTGATTTAACAGATGAAACCAGCACAAACATAACGTATGATTTAACAGATGAAACCAGCACAAACATAATGTGTGATTTAACAGAAGAAACCAGCACAAACATAATGTGTGATTTAACAGAAGAAACCAGCACAAACATAATGTGTGATTTAACAGATGAAACCAGCACAAACATAACGTATGATTTAACAGATGAAACCAGCACAAACATAATGTGTGATTCAACAAATGAAACCATCACAAACATAATGTGCGATTCAACATATGAAAACAGCACAAACATAATGTGTGATTTAACAGATGAAACCTGGACAAACATAATGTGTGATTTAACATGTGAAACCAGCACAAACATAATGTATGATTTAACATATGAAACCAGCACAAACATAACATGTGATTTAACATCTGAAACCAGCACAAATATAATGTGTAATTTAACAGATGGAACCAGCACAAACATAATGTGTGATTTAACAGATGAAACCTGGACAAACATAATGTGTGATTTAACATGTGAAACCAGCACAAACATAATGTGTGATTTAACATATGAAACCAGCACAAACATAACATGTGATTTAACATCTGAAACCAGCACAAATATAATGTGTGATTTAACAGATGAAACCAGCACAAACATAACATGTGATTTAACATCTGAAACTAGCACAAACATAACATGTGATTTAATATCTGAAACCAGCACAAACATAATGTGTGATTTAACATCTGAAACCAGCACAAACATAATGTGTGATTTAACAGATGAAACCATCACAAACATAATATGTGATTGAACACATGAAACCATCACAAACATAATGTGTAATTGAACACATGAAACCATCACAAACATAATGTGTAATTTAACATATGAAACCATCACAAACATAATGTGTGATTTAACAGATGAAACCAGCACAAAAATAATGTGTGATTTAAAATGTGAAACCAGCACAAACATCATGTGTGATTTAACATATGAAACCATCACAAACATAATATGTGATTTAACATATGAAACCATCACAAACATTATGTGTGATTTAACAGATGAAACCAGCACAAACATAATGTGTGATTTAACATGTGAAACCAGCACAAACATAATGTGTGATTTAACAGATGAAACCAGCACAAACATCATGTGTGATTCAACATATGAAACCAGTGTGGAAATGTAACTCAGTGTAACTTATTAATTGGCACTGGTAACTTATTAATTAACCTGGTAACAAAGCAGATACATTTTTCACTCAAACTCTGTTAAAGACGAGTTTGTAAATGAGTGTCAGAATGTGTATGAACAATGTAATCTCTTGAAACACCTGGTCAAGGCCCCAGGCTAGAGCACCCCCCCCTGCTGTGTAAATGGAAATCACAGCAGGAGGGGAGCGAGCTGATACCAGGACTTGGTACAGGCATGACCTCGGGGCATTAGCGGAGAGGAGATTAAGTCCAGTTTGGCGATATAAACGAGAGAAAACGTTGAGTAAAGTAGACTTGTCCTCAGAAGCCCTGCCCGACGGAACGATGGAATGAACGAGTACGGCGCTGCGGAAGAACATCAGCCGAACGAAAAGGACCATGGAAAAGAGTTAATCTCAGCCATTGAATAATGCGGTATTATTTGGTAAATGGAATGAAGTGAATAATAAACCAGACCTTTTGTAAACCTGAGTCCGGTCATTGGAGTCCTGTGAGTCGTACACAAAATTCTACCACAATATGGAGGCACCGCTGAAATCAATTGTACAAGCAAGTAAAAGGTGAGTGTGTCTTGTTTAGTCCAATATGATTTACGAACTTGGAAGTTATGTGTACATACATGGGGGAGCAGGTGGTCTGGGGCTTCTTTGCGCACCGATGCCGCGATATAGGTGGCGTGAGCCATCACGAATGGGATTTCGATAAACGACTGTAGCAATTTATTCGTTTTTTTTCTAAATGATTTCTGTAAATACGTATTTTTGCGCTGGTTATTAAAGGGCCTTACTGTGACCTGGAAGCAAACGGAGCAAGTGTGCACCTTGCGACCGCTTGCTTCCAGGACGTGTAAGGCCGGTACACTCGTTTACCCACCCGCACACGTATAAAGTACTACTTTTTTTTTGCACTTGTTCGAAGCACTCGACTTGCTCGTCGAGCGAGCAACTTGCTCGGCGCTCTAATTCTGTATTATTTAGTTAACCAGTTTGTGTGAAACCTCAACCTAAATATAAAAATTGATCTGCTTGATGTTAGTTTAAGGGCTGTTCCAAATTTATCCTGATTATGGTATTGCGACAAAAAGGCTTATATCTTGGGAACGACTGGTCGGATTTAGACAAATTAAAACTCGTTCGATCAACAAATAAATTCATGACAGACAATCCCACCTCATGCCGGTCCAGAATTATGATGAAAGATGGCGATGGAGAAAAAAAAATTGCATAAAATATAAAAATTGATCTGCTTGATGTTAGTTTAAGGGCTGTTCCAAATTTATCCTGATTATGGTATTGCGACAAAAAGGCTTATATCTTGGGAACGACTGGTCGGATTTAGACAAATTAAAACTCGTTCGATCAACAAATAAATTCATGACAGACAATCCCACCTCATGCCGGTCCAGAATTATGATGAAAGATGGCGATGGAGAAAAAAAAATTGCATAAAATATAAAAATTGATCTGCTTGATGTTAGTTTAAGGGCTGTTCCAAATTTATCCTGATTATGGTATTGCGACAAAAAGGCTTATATCTTGGGAACGACTGGTCGGATTTAGACAAATTAAAACTCGTTCGATCAACAAATAAATTCATGACAGACAATCCCACCTCATGCCGGTCCAGAATTATGATGAAAGATGGCGATGGAGAAAAAAAAAATTGCATAAAATATAAAAATTGATCTGCTTGATGTTAGTTTAAGGGCTGTTCCAAATTTATCCTGATTATGGTATTGCGACAAAAAGGCTTATATCTTGGGAACGACTGGTCGGATTTAGACAAATTAAAACTCGTTCGATCAACAAATAAATTCATGACAGACAATCCCACCTCATGCCGGTCCAGAATTATGATGAAAGATGGCGATGGAGAAAAAAAATTGCATAAAATATAAAAATTGATCTGCTTGGTGTTAGTTTAAGGGCTGTTCCAAATTTATCCTGATTATGAGAGATAATTACAGGAAATGTGTACTGTTCTTGTTTGGAGATTATAAGACAAAAACAGCAGAGTGGGAATCGGCAGACAATGGAACAGCTAGCGACGAGTGTTTTGTGAGTAGCAACCACTCTCTGGTCGAGGCTCATAGAAAAAATTGATACTTATTGATTTGGCACGCTTACAATAGATATTAATGGCGAGGGTTCTGTGGTCGTTCGTTTTGGCTTTGCGAATGGACCAAACCATTCCATGCAAATAGGAGGGTGGTTCTGTGGTCGTTCGTTTTGGCTTTGCGAATGGACCAAACCATTCCATGCAAATAGGAGGGTGGTTCTGTGGTCGTTCGTTTTGGCTTTGCGAATGGACCAAACCATTCCATGCAAATAGGAGGGTGGTTCTGTGGTCGTTCGTTTTGGCTTTGCGAATGGACCAAACCATTCCATGCAAATAGGAGGGTGGTTCTGTGGTCGTTCGTTTTGGCTTTGCGAATGGACCAAACCATTCCATGCAAATAGGAGGGTGGTTCTGTGGTCGTTCGTTTTGGCTTTGCGAATGGACCAAACCATTCCATGTAAATAGGAGGGTGGTTCTGTGGTCGTTCGTTTTGGCTTTGCGAATGGACCAAACCATTCCATGCAAATAGGAGGGTGGTTCTGTGGTCGTTACTGCCACGTGGTTTCAAAGTTTTGTTGTTGTTGTTTGCACGCATGTTTTTGCAAGCACGTACGGGCGAGCACGTACGTGCGGGCACGCCCTAGTATATATAAACCAGAGGTAATATTAAGTTATGGAATTAATTGCTTTCAACAATGCAAAGGGTGACAAAATATGGGATTTTAATGGGATTTTTTAATGGGATATTGGTTTAGGAATGTTTAGAGGTCATTGCAATGTGATAATGACTTGTGACCATTTGTTGTCGAAACGTTTGGGACCATTCAAAGGTTGGGTTGTGCTAACGTTTCCACAACGTCGCTACAACGTTTCACTTTCGTTGTTGCAACGTTTTGCTCCAACGTTTTGGGAACATTCAAATGTTGTGTTTTGCTAACGTTTCCACAACGTCGCTACAACGTTTCACTTTCGTTGTTGCAACGTTTTGCTCCAACGTTTTGTGAACATTTAAATGTTGGGTTTTGCTGACGTTTCCACAACGTCGCTACAACGTTTCACTTTCGTTGTTGCAACGTTTTGCTCCAACGTTTTGGGGACATTCGAATGTCAAGTGAATCGAATGAGAATTCAGGAATTATTTCATTATTAACGATTAATGAAGTACTTATTTAATTAATTACATTTCTTATTACATTACAGTAATTACATTACAGTAATTACCTGAGGTAATTACAGTAATTACAGTTCCGGTAATTACAGTAATTACAGTAATCATTACAGTAATTGCAGTAATCTTATTACAGTAATTACATTACATTAACTCAGGCACCTTTTGAGTAAGGAAGCTGATATTTGGACATGACACTGACCAAGTGATGTGGCTGTCAAGGAAAATATTGATTTATTGATTAATCATTTAATAAATTAACTCGTTGATTTATAAATGACTTATTTAATTAAAATTCCTCAGAGATACATCTTCGGATGAAATACTTGCAGATTGGTTATGCTATGAGCCAATTGATTAAGGAAAATATTTTGTGATGGCCATATTGGCAATTTCGTGGCCATATTCGTGGCAACTCAGTTAGTGCCACTGCACCTTTAAAATGCATCCATGCGTTCATTTTTCGATCGATTGAGTTGAAATTTTGAACAATCGGATCTGGACTGTCGTTGTTAACGACTCTAGCATGCACTCGTCCAATCAGGATGGAGCGGTATGGTCCCCGGATTATCACTGCCCGCAGTTTTAATTAATTTTACTTTCCTCTTGGTCATATAATTTTGAAGACATGCATGTCATGATAGAGGAAATGTTTGTTCTGTTGAACGGAATAAATGTTGTTTATTTGAGTGGATGGGTATTTTTGTGTATTTTGTATATATTTTCACGACTAATTCCAGTTAACATCCTGCAAAATTTGCTCGTTTGCTGGCCGAGTCGAAATTGCGTTGAGTTTCTATGGCATGCGCCATTAAAAGCGCTGTGTAATGGTTGAGCTCCCTTTATTTCGTTTTGGTCATGCGGATGAGCAGACAAAGTGACGAATGCTGCGGCTGGAGCAGTAGAAGCGATGTTTTTTAATGGAAACGATGTAATGAGTAATAAACGTGGGAGGGGGCAACACCACGCATACCTCTTTTAAGGTGTGTATAAACCCTGGAATATTTCAGCAATCAATACAATGCTGAAACTATGTAAGTGAAGTGAATGAGTAATTTAATAAGTAATTTAATAAGTAATTTAATAAGTAATTTAATAAGTAATTTAATAAGTAATTTAATAAGTAATTTAATGAGTAATTTAATGAGGAATAAACGTGGGAGGGGGCAACACCACGCATACCTCTTTTAAGGTGTGTATAAACCCTGGAATAAACGTGGGAGGGGGCAACACCACGCATACCTCTTTTAAGGTGTGTATAAACCCTGGAATATTTCAGCAATCAATACGATGCTGAAATGATGTAATTTATTGTGTAATATGGTCGACCTTGGGTTTGTTTGGGTTTGTTGTTTATTTTTGTGGGTGTCTATTTTTGAGTATTTTGGATATATTTTCACGACTAATTCCAGTTATCGTCCTGCAAAAGGTCTGCTCGTTCTTTTCCTTTGAGTCGTAAATTCCTGTTGAACTCTCATTAAAAAGCGGAATTAAGTACGCTGTGTGATGATGGAGATCCTTGATGACGAATCAGGAATAGTGAATGAGCAGACAAATATCACGGATGGTACACCAGATAGGGAAAATGTAGATGAAACCCCTTTTGCTCAGGTGCTGTGTAGCGCTGCACAAAGATCCATATGAGCGGGGCCTGGGTGCTGTGTAATTAGTACACAAAGAACCAATTACTAGGGTGCTGAATAAACACAAAGATCCATTTTTGGAGCTGGTTCTCCCGGTGCTGTGATTTATTCAAAGAACCAAAATCTTGTAAGAATTAAGATATGAATTGTCGACATCATAAATACTTTAATATATGTAACGATTTTTGTAACGATCATCCTGCAAAAGGTCTGCTCGTTCTTTTCCTTTGAGTCGTAAAATCCTGTTGAATTCTCATTAGAATGCGGAATTAAGTACGCTGTGTGATGATGGAGATCCTTGATGACGAATCAGGAATAGTGAATGAGCAAACAAATATCACGGATGCTGCGGCTGGAGCAGGGGAAGCGATTTTTGAATTGTTCAGTGATTATTCGATATTGTTATGACTTATTGTCAATAGGTATACTAAGTGGCCATGAGGTAGCCTGTTGCTATGTACAGTTTTATTCTATTGTTGATTATACCACATAGCTGTGGTGATAAAGGAAATGTTCGTTTTAAATAGATGATTATGATAGGACCATGACTATAAAATCATGATGATTATTATGAATGATATCATAGGGTTCAAATGCAGAATGCTGCATGAACTTGGGAAAGAACTTTCAAGCCCTATGGGATAAATTGGGTATTACAAGCGATGGAGTTTCAAAATTTAGCATGATTGAAGAAATTTTACAGTCTTATTTCAGGAGTTTTACGAAATTTATATTGCCAAGAGATTTTGGATACTATTAAAAGAAAAATGATGAGATGTTTTTCCCAATGAACTTTAATATCTGCCATCCATTTTGGCTGTCTCACGAATGAAGGATGAGTTGCCTTTAGTGGTTGCAAAGAAAATTTGTGGAGACCAGGCAAAATGGGGAAATATGTCAGATATGACCCTAGGACAGGACGGTGATTCATCAATTAACATGAGGTACGAACCAGAGGTGACGACCGATGAGATTCGATCTCAGTCAATGGATGGACCTGTCCTGACATCATTGGGGAAAGGGCTTATGCAAGGAGTCATCCAATATGATTAATTTGATTTATTGATGAATATTGATGAATTAATTGAAATTGAATAATTGATTGAATTGTTAATTGATTGAATCTAATTGATTGAATTTAATTGAATAAATTTAACTGAATAAATTGAACTGAATATATTGAATTGAATATATTGATTGTTTGATTAATGAAAATGCGGTCTCAAGAAAGAAGCTTTGATATCTTTGCGAGATATTATCAATGTGGAGACAACCTGGGAAAATTGAGCAAGGTGGTGAGTTTATATACAGATATATATGTGCGGTTACCATTGTGTGATTTCCCCGTCAAACAGAGCGGACACCTGAGGATTCACCCATTTCATACTGACCCTCCGGCTCATCTGCAAATACTGATCTGTGAGATTGGATTGTGCAAAAGCCACAGCTGAGGGAGATTGTCTGGAAATCACCGTGTGAACAGGTGGAGAGACCCTTCCTGGAGGTACGAGTGAAGCTTTAGAGGAACAAACTACAACACATCCAACGCTACTTTGATAAAAGGCAGAATGGGAAATGGAGCCTACAAGAATACACAAGGACAACCAGAGATTCCACAAAAAGGTACTTGTACACATCATATGTACGACCGTTATGGTGCCGAAGCTATAAGGCAGGTCGAGAATTGGTATTTGTGGACAAAGGGACATGATGAGGAGTTTCCAAGAGATGGTACATTTGAGCGAAGTCGATTGGAAAGATTAGAACAAAGATTGAAAGCCAGAAAGAGACAGAATCTAACGGTAGACTGGCTTGCATTCCATCTTTGGGATGGTGAATCCAGACAACGGGAACAGCAAGAACAGATAACGGATGTAGAATTTAAAATAAAAAGGATACAGGATACAGTGGAGGAGACAAATGCACAACTGCCCTCGAAATTAGGAATGAAAGTGACAGTTGTCCCATCTGATTTCCAGTTGTCTCCCCAAAAAGGACGGTACAGAGAATTTTTTCGTGTTTCAGGAGATAACGAGAGATTGCAGTGGCAACTCAGGGATGTAGAGATGCAGCCCAGCAATACAAGTGCACAGGTGCACAGCCCAGGTAACGACAGAAGCCGGTGCTTCAACTGTGGAGAGATGGGACACTGGATAAGGAGATGCCCATATCTGAGCAGAAGACAATTTCGACAGGGAAACCAAGGACAAAGAAACCAAGGACAAAGAAACCAAGATCAAGGGTACCAGTGCTGACCGATACCTCAGACAATGATTAGGCCTTCATTGCGACAAATCCCAAATGACGATTGGCCTCAACAAATTAGATTACTGGACAAACATGAATAACTGTCGATGATTCTTGGGTCTGAAAAGTTTTCGGAGCAAAAAAAAATTATTCATTTTTTCTTTTGCTTGTAAGCAAATTAGTAATTAATTGATCACATGCCGAAATTGGATCTTTTATGTTGGGCACACAATTTTAAATTTACAAAGTTGGAACAATTGCTTTGCAAATTTTTGAAACCAAGTGACAAGGGTCACATCATGATCAGGTGGGAATTTCGGACTTGTGTTCCGCATGATTGATAAGTCAGTGGTCGACTGACATGTAAATGGGTGTGTAGTCAAATTTGGATAAATTATTGTGGGAACTGAAAGGGTAATTTCAATGTGACATCATAGGGGTTTTCTAAGAATAAACTTTTTGGTCCATTTGTGTATTAGCATTTCTAAAATTGAAGGACAAATTTTATGAAATTGAAATAAAATTGACACCCATCTTGATCTGTAAATAATGGTTCCAACGCAAACAAATATGCATAATGCATGTGTGTGTGTGTGTTTTTGTGTATCAATCTTACAAGATTGTTGACACCGACAGTGTGCCTGTCTGGAAATGGATAGTTATATGTGGATGGGATTGGGATATGTGGATGGGATTGAATATCCAGAGAATCCGTAAAATAAAATAGAAATATAATTTGATTATGAACATTATCTCTTTTGTCAAGGGAAATGGAATATAAAAATTTGATGTGCTGGGTTATGAGCAGCCATTAATTAATAGTAAAATTGTGAGTAATTTTGGGATTCCATTTTTTGATAGAATGTATATGAGAATAACATCTATTTATGGATATGAGCTTCATAAAAGTAAATGAGGAAGTACAAAATCATCCAAATTTGGGAGAGGTCTTACACTGACTTCCCAGAATACTCTGCTCATGGATTTTATATATATAAACTTGAATTTTATCAGCATATAAATTGTGCTGTATGTATGGATGTGTTTTAGGCATAGATGATATGGGAAAATAGTAAAGAAAATTTTGCTGGTTTGAACTATTGTGGGTTTTCAGTTCTGGAGTTTAAACAAAGTCACTGGTTAACAGATGAGAAAGGATAGTAAATAAATTATTCTCTGCTGGGCAAATTAAGTACGATATTACTAAGACTTATGAGAGCTATT
Organism: Myxine glutinosa; assembly: GCF_964187855.1. Taxonomy (NCBI): domain Eukaryota; kingdom Metazoa; phylum Chordata; class Myxini; order Myxiniformes; family Myxinidae; genus Myxine; species Myxine glutinosa. Next base: position 138,480,999 of record NC_136265.1, on the reverse strand, counting down.
GTTCCGCCTTACAGCAGTGGAAAATTATTGGAAAAAATTAGATCCAACATAATGAATCTATAAAAGAATGTGATAGGGATAATATCCTCAATTTGTACTAATTATTTGATTGTGGGTAAAGGAATTAAGTCATCGTAGTGGATTGTTAACAGCAGCCTGAAAATGTCCTGAGAGTGTGCATCCATGTAATCAGAAATCCCAGATGTGTTTTTTACAAACAACATTTTGGTAGAGGTCTTGTGTGGAACACTTCCTTGGTAGATAAAAAACGGTACTGCATGCTGGCAGCCACTTTTGCGGCCAGTTAGGCCAAACAAATTGAGAGGAAATTGTAGTTAAATACGTAAGTTACACATGGCTATTTGTAAAAAAGGAAATTTGTTGAGATGGGAAACATTTTTTCGAAGGTTTATTAAGGTGTTATAATATGACATGTGGCAAGGCAAACTATTGGATGGGAAAATTAGATCTGGCTATAGAATAAATTTATTGACCCCTTGAAGTTAATTCTTCGAATCATTGTTTCACTGGCATTTTTTGTTCAAATTGGAAATAGTTTGGTAGAGCTTTGGTTAAAACCTTTGGTTGCGGTATCTTGGAACGAAATGATAAACCATAGGAGATTGATAAGAATAGAAAAAAAGATGGACCCAAAATAGAAAGTTGGATTCATGCCCCTCATTGCAAACAAGCACATGGGGCTAAGGTGGACGATCCCACAGAAAATGAGGCTGCACCTAGCAGCCCAGCAGAACATTCAGTGGTAGATAAATGATAGTCGTGATTTACAGTCATTTGAATTACATTTTAACACCCCTTGCATTGATAAACATTACATTTTCAACATGTGATATTCCTACGTGGGATAGTGACATTTATTTGCCTACATGACATACAATTACCTGCTGATATTAATACAGCATGAGTGAAAAATGTATCACAACTACACTCATGATCAGGGGATTGAGTTCAACCCCGGGAGATAGGGGGATCAGGGTAAGACAAATAATCTGATTATGTTACATATTAAGGGATTTTCTTTATTTACCTTTTAGGAAGCTTGTTAGTTTGGTATATAATGTTAAATGTCATCGACATATAACTATGTCATAGATATGAATATATACAAGGAGTAGCAGACTTGTTTGTTGGTTTAGTAGTTATATTGGCAATTGTTTTAGTGGTGGCTTGCTTGAAAGCCTTAGTGACGGTGTGTTTGAATAAGGTAACCAACAACACGATGATAACGCATGAAGTGACAAATGAGGAAAGAAATGTGGAACCAGAAAAGGAAGACTTTTATGGCGACATAAATACTGAGATTAAAAGATTAAATCAAGTGATGTTGCAAATGAATACAGTAGAATTAAGATAATGGCATAACGACAATGTTATGAGTTGTGTCAATTACAATATCAGTGAACTCATATCACCACGAGTGCCACACTGTTAAGGGAAAAAGAGGGAAAAGAAAAAGTGGAGAGGAATTATGGTAATAATACATTATGTTTAATTTGTTGGTTTGGGAAAATTGTTGTTGGGAATTAGGTATTCCCGTTTGTGATTGTAATCATATACAATTAATTTTCTTAGAGTAGTGCTAAAATACCTGCATGAGTTAATTTTTGAACTATATTAACCTGAAAGCAATTGTGGATGCTATTCTTAGTTTAGTAATAAAATACATACCTGATTGAATATTATTTGTGTGACGCATATAAATGAATATAACTTTTGTGTTAAGGAAAAACAACAAATTGTTGAATGTGAAACTGTCGGAAGATATACATGATTATGCTGATTTCATGGTAAGATGCACCCTATCTGATCCAGTGTGTGCGGAAAGCAGATTCAGATGTGACTGAGCATAAAGATAAGACGAGATCACATTTTGGAGGGATTGCTAACGGAATTGGGAAGAAGTTCGAGAAAGAAAATTTGTGGCTAAAAAATGAAGTTAAACGTGGCATACACCCTCTTTCTCAAAGAATGATGAAGACATTCTCCCGTGTAACTTGGAGATGAACGCTTACCTTCACCAAGGAAATTTATGTGACCATTTGCCTGGATCACACTGCAACATATGAAAGAAAGGCGATCACTTACTCTTGTTCGAAGACTTCGAACATTCACCACATCAGAAGTTGCAGGACAACGACATTTTACCTGCAACCTCTGTGAAATGCGGGGACATATGTTATTACTTCACCAACGTCCGGGGAACCAGCATGGAGCTGCAAAAACGGCTGTGCCCTTGTCACAACAGCTGTGCACGATTCTGCTGGTTGCTCCTGGTAAGGACCATGAATGACCTGAACACCATGGTCCCAACATCAGTGTGGATGCATCCGGCATCCCTGTTCCACATCTTGCTGGCCAATCAACGTCACACCAATACTTGCTGCCCACTCACAATGAGGGAGGAGGCAAGTCGACTACAACTGGGTGAAGGCCTTGTTCAAGGAATCATTATGGTTCACAGCAAAAAGTGGCAAGAATGCTACATGGAGAGAAGGGTCAGTCTATGACTCCGCAGTGTTACCACAACAGCGAAATCCTACACGAAGTAGTGCAGGAGCTATGAAGACATTAGGAGAAAATGTTTCATACCTGGATTCAAACACAAGTGATCAGCCCTTCCTTTCAAACAAAGTCAACATTTGTGTGGAGGCAAACGTTTTTTGCCAGATGGTGCAGATGCTTTACAAAACTTGAAAATGAAGTGAAATTGTTGTATCTTGGTGATGGTGAAGTGTTGTTTTGAAAATATATTTGTGATGCAAATGCAATAGATTGAACAATATGGAAGGAGTCAATGACCAACGAAATGTTTTGTGATTCTTGCAGGATGACGGTGTATGCCTAAGGGAATTTGATTACCAAAGTTATGATTATTTACTTATACTTGTAATGATGTTTACTTGTAGTGATTGACTGTTTACTTATATTGATGTTTAGATTAATGGTTAATATAAAAAAAACAAAAAAAATGAGGGAATTGTGGAAATGTAACTCAGTGTAACTTATTAAATGGCACTGGTAACTTATTAATTAACCTGGTAACAAAGCAGATACATTTTTCACTCAAACTCTGTTAAAGACGAGTTTGTAAATGAGTGTCAGAATGTGTATGAACAATGTAATCTCTTGAAACACCTGGTCAAGGCCCCAGGCTAGAGCACCCCCCCCCCCCCCCTGCTGTGTAAATGGAAATCACAGCAGGAGGGGAGCGAGCTGATACCAGGACTTGGTACAGGCATGACCTCGGGGCATTAGCGGAGAGGAGATTAAGTCCAGTTTGGCGATATAAACGAGAGAAAACGTTGAGTAAAGTAGACTTGTCCTCAGAAGCCCTGCCCGACGGAACGATGGAATGAACGAGTACGGCGCTGCGGAAGAACATCAGCCGAACGAAAAGGACCATGGAAAAGAGTTAATCTCAGCCATTGAATAATGCGGTATTATTTGGTAAATGGAATGAAGTGAATAATAAACCAGACCTTTTGTAAACCTGAGTCCGGTCATTGGAGTCCTGTGAGTCGTACACAAAATTCTACCACACCAGCACAAACATAATGTGTGATTTAACAGATGAAACCATCACAAACATAATGTGTGATTTAACAGATGAAACCAGCACAAACATAATGTGTGATTTAACATATGAAACCAGCACAAACATATTGTGTGATTTAACAGATGAAACCATCACAAAAATAACATGTGATTTAACATCTGAAACGAGCACAAACATAATGTGTGATTTAACAGATGAATCCAGCACAAACATAATGTGTGATTTAACATATGAAATTAGCACAAACATAATGTGTGATTTAACAGATGAAACCATCACAAACATAATGTGTGATTTAACAGATGAAACCAGCACAAACATAATGTGTGATTTAACATATGAAACCAGCACAAACATAATGTGTGATTTAACATATGAAACCAGCACAAACATAATGTGTGATTTAACATATGAAACCAGCACAAACATAATGTGTGATTTAACATATGAAACCAGCACAAACATATTGTGTGATTTAACAGATGAAACCATCACAAAAATATCATGTGATTTAACATCTGAAACGAGCACAAACATAGTGTGTGATTTAACATCTGAAACCATCACAAACATAATGTGTGATTTAACATATGAAACCAGCACAAACATAATGTGTGATTTAACAGATGAAACCATCACAGACATAATGTGTGATTTAACAGATGAAACCAGGACAAACATAATGTGTGATTTAACAGATGAAACCAGCACAAACATAATGTGTGATTTAACAGATGAAACCAGCACAAACATAGTGTGTGATTTAACATCTGAAACCAGCACAAACATAATGTGTGATTTAACATATGAAACCATCACAAACACAATGTGTGATTTAACATATGAAACCAGCACAAACATAATGTGTGATTTAACAGATGAAACCATCACAAACATAATGTGTGATTTAACAGATGAAACCAGGACAAACATAATGTGTGATTTAACAGATGAAACCAGCACAAACATAATGTGTGATTTAACAGATGAAACCAGCACAAACATAACGTATCATTTAACAGATGAAACCATCACAAACATAATGTGTGATTTAACAGATGAAACCAGCACAAACATAGTGTGTGATTTAACATCTGAAACCAGCACAAACATAATGTGTGATTTAACAGATGAAACCAGCACAAACATAACGTATGATTTAACAGATGAAACCATCACAAACATAATGTGTGATTTCACAGATGAAACCAGGACAAACATAATGTGTGATTTAACAGATGAAACCAGCACAAACATAGTGTGTGATTTAACAGATGAAACCAGGACAAACATAATGTGTGATTTAACAGATGAAACCAGGACAAACATAATGTGTGATTTAACAGATGAAACCATCACAAACGTAATGTGTGATTTAACAGATGAAACCAGGACAAACATAATGTGTGATTTAACAGATGAAACCAGCACAAACATAATGTGTAATTTAACAGATGGAACTAGCACAAACATAATGTGTGATTTAACAGATGAAACCAGCACAAACATAACGTATGATTTAACAGAAGAAACCAGCACAAGCATAATGTGTGATTCAACAAATGAAACCATCACAAACATAATGTGCGATTCAACATATGAAACCAGCACAAACATAATGTGTGATTTAACAGATGAAACCTGGACAAACATAATGTGTGATTTAACATGTGGAACCAGCACAAACATAATGTGTGATTTAACATATGAAACCAGCACAAACATAACATGTGATTTAACATCTGAAACCAGCACAAATATAATGTGTAATTTAACAGATGGAACCAGCACAAACATAATGTGTGATTTAACAGATGAAACCTGGACAAACATAATGTGTGATTTAACATGTGAAACCAGCACAAACATAATGTGTGATTTAACATATGAAACCAGCACAAACATAACATGTGATTTAACATCTGAAACCAGCACAAATATAATGTGTGATTTAACAGATGAAACCAGCACAAACATAACATGTGATTTAACATCTGAAACTAGCACAAACATAACATGTGATTTAACATCTGAAACCAGCACAAACATAATGTGTGATTTAACATCTGAAACCAGCACAAACATAATGTGTGATTAAACAGATGAAACCATCACAAACATAATATGTGATTGAACACATGAAACCATCACAAACATAATGTGTAATTGAACACATGAAACCATCACAAACATAATGTGTAATTTAACATATGAAACCATCACAAACATAATGTGTGATTTAACAGATGAAACCAGCACAAAAATAATGTGTGATTTAAAATGTGAAACCAGCACAAACATCACGTGTGATTTAACATATGAAACCATCACAAACATAATATGTGATTTAACATATGAAACCAGCACAAACATAATGTGTGATTTAACATCTGAAACCAGCACAAACATAATGTGTGATTTAACAGATGAAACCATCACAAACATAATATGTGATTGAACACATGAAACCATCACAAACATAATGTGTAATTGAACACATGAAACCATCACAAACATAATGTGTAATTTAACATATGAAACCATCACAAACATAATGTGTGATTTAACAGATGAAACCAGCACAAACATAATGTGTGATTTAACATGTGAAACCAGCACAAACATAATGTGTGATTTAACAGATGAAACCAGCACAAACATCATGTGTGATTCAACATATGAAACCAGCACAAACATAATGTGTGATTTAACAGATGAAACCATCACAAACATAATGTGTAATTTAACACATGAAACCAGCACAAACATAATGTGTGATTTAACATATGAAACCAGCACAAACATAATGTGTGATTTAACAGATGAAACGAGGACAAACATTATGTGTGATTTAACAGATGAAACCAGCACAAACATAATGTGTGATTTAACAGATGAAACCAGCACAAACATAATGTGTGATTTTACATATGAAACCAGCACAAACATAATGTGTGATTTCACAGATGAAACCAGCACAAACATAATGTGTGATTGAACATATGAAACCAGCACAAACATAATGTGTGATTTAACATATGAAACCAGCACAAACATAATGTGTGATTTAATAGATGAAACCAGCACAAATATAACATGTGATTTAACATCTGAAACCAGCACAAACATAATGTGTGATTTAACATCTGAAACCAGCACAAACATAATGTGTGATTTAACATATGAAACCAGCACAAACATAATGTGTGATTTGACATATGAAACCAGCACAAACATAATGTGTGATTTAACAGATGAAACCAGCACAAACAGTGTGATTTAACAGATGAAACCAGCACAAACATAATGTGTGATTTAACATATGAAACCAGCACAAACATATTGTGTGATTTAACATATGAAACCAGCACAAACAGTGTGATTTAACAGGTGAAACCACCACAAACATAATGTGTGATTTAACATATGAAACCAGCACAAACATATTGTGTGATTTAACAGATGAAACCAGCACAAACATATTGTGTAATTTAACATATGAAACCTGCACAAACAGTGTGATTTAACAGATGAAACCAGCACAAACATAATGTGTGATTTAACATATGAAACCAGCACAAAATATTGCGTAATTTAACATATGAAACCTGCACAAACAGTGTGATTTAACAGATGAAACCAGCACAAACATATTGTGTGATTTAACATATGAAACCAGCACAAACATATTGTGTGATTTAACATATGAAACCAGCACAAACATATTGTGTGATTTAACATATGAAACCAGCACAAACATATTGTGTGATTTAACATATGAAACCAGCACAAACATATTGTGTGATTTAACATATGAAACCAGCACAAACATATTGTGTGATTCAACATATGAAATCAGCACAAACATAATGTGTGATTTAACATCTGAAACGAGCACAAACATAATGTGTGATTTAACAGATGAATCCAGCACAAACATAATGTGTGATTTAACATATGAAATTAGCACAAACATAATGTGTGATTTAACAGATGAAACCATCACAAACATAATGTGTGATTTAACAGATGAAACCAGCACAAACATAATGTGTGATTTAACATATGAAACCAGCACAAACATAATGTGTGATTTAACATATGAAACCAGCACAAACATAATGTGTGATTTAACATATGAAACCAGCACAAACATAATGTGTGATTTAACATATGAAACCAGCACAAACATATTGTGTGATTTAACAGATGAAACCATCACAAAAATATCATGTGATTTAACATCTGAAACGAGCACAAACATAGTGTGTGATTTAACATCTGAAACCATCACAAACATAATGTGTGATTTAACATATGAAACCAGCACAAACATAATGTGTGATTTAACAGATGAAACCATCACAGACATAATGTGTGATTTAACAGATGAAACCAGGACAAACATAATGTGTGATTTAACAGATGAAACCAGCACAAACATAATGTGTGATTTAACAGATGAAACCAGCACAAACATAGTGTGTGATTTAACATCTGAAACCAGCACAAACATAATGTGTGATTTAACATATGAAACCATCACAAACACAATGTGTGATTTAACATATGAAACCAGCACAAACATAATGTGTGATTTAACAGATGAAACCATCACAAACATAATGTGTGATTTAACAGATTAAACCAGCACAAACATAATGTGTGATTTAACAGATGAAACCAGCACAAACATAACGTATGATTTAACAGATGAAACCATCACAAACATAATGTGTGATTTAACAGATGAAACCAGCACAAACATAGTGTGTGATTTAACATCTGAAACCAGCACAAACATAATGTGTGATTTAACAGATGAAACCAGCACAAACATAACGTATGATTTAACAGATGAAACCATCACAAACATAATGTGTGATTTCACAGATGAAACCAGGACAAACATAATGTGTGATTTAACAGATGAAACCAGCACAAACATAGTGTGTGATTTAACAGATGAAACCAGGACAAACATAATGTGTGATTTAACAGATGAAACCAGGACAAACATAATGTGTGATTTAACAGATGAAACCATCACAAACGTAATGTGTGATTTAACAGATGAAACCAGGACAAACATAATGTGTGATTTAACAGATGAAACCAGCACAAACATAATGTGTAATTTAACAGATGGAACCAGCACAAACATAATGTGTGATTTAACAGATGAAACCAGCACAAACATAACGTATGATTTAACAGAAGAAACCAGCACAAGCATAATGTGTGATTCAACAAATGAAACCATCACAAACATAATGTGCGATTCAACATATGAAACCAGCACAAACATAATGTGTGATTTAACAGATGAAACCTGGACAAACATAATGTGTGATTTAACATGTGGAACCAGCACAAACATAATGTGTGATTTAACATATGAAACCAGCACAAACATAACATGTGATTTAACATCTGAAACCAGCACAAATATAATGTGTAATTTAACAGATGGAACCAGCACAAACATAATGTGTGATTTAACAGATGAAACCTGGACAAACATAATGTGTGATTTAACATGTGAAACCAGCACAAACATAATGTGTGATTTAACATATGAAACCAGCACAAACATAACATGTGATTTAACATCTGAAACCAGCACAAATATAATGTGTGATTTAACAGATGAAACCAGCACAAACATAACATGTGATTTAACATCTGAAACTAGCACAAACATAACATGTGATTTAACATCTGAAACCAGCACAAACATAATGTGTGATTTAACATCTGAAACCAGCACAAACATAATGTGTGATTTAACAGATGAAACCATCACAAACATAATATGTGATTGAACACATGAAACCATCACAAACATAATGTGTAATTGAACACATGAAACCATCACAAACATAATGTGTAATTTAACATATGAAACCATCACAAACATAATGTGTGATTTAACAGATGAAACCAGCACAAAAATAATGTGTGATTTAAAATGTGAAACCAGCACAAACATCACGTGTGATTTAACATATGAAACCATCACAAACATAATATGTGATTTAACATATGAAACCAGCACAAACATAATGTGTGATTTAACATCTGAAACCAGCACAAACATAATGTGTGATTTAACAGATGAAACCATCACAAACATAATATGTGATTGAACACATGAAACCATCACAAACATAATGTGTAATTGAACACATGAAACCATCACAAACATAATGTGTAATTTAACATATGAAACCATCACAAACATAATGTGTGATTTAACAGATGAAACCAGCACAAACATAATGTGTGATTTAACATGTGAAACCAGCACAAACATAATGTGTGATTTAACAGATGAAACCAGCACAAACATCATGTGTGATTCAACATATGAAACCAGCACAAACATAATGTGTGATTTAACAGATGAAACCATCACAAACATAATGTGTAATTTAACACATGAAACCAGCACAAACATAATGTGTGATTTAACATATGAAACCAGCACAAACATAATGTGTGATTTAACAGATGAAACGAGGACAAACATTATGTGTGATTTAACAGATGAAACCAGCACAAACATAATGTGTGATTTAACAGATGAAACCAGCACAAACATAATGTGTGATTTTACATATGAAACCAGCACAAACATAATGTGTGATTTCACAGATGAAACCAGCACAAACATAATGTGTGATTGAACATATGAAACCAGCACAAACATAATGTGTGATTTAACATATGAAACCAGCACAAACATAATGTGTGATTTAATAGATGAAACCAGCACAAATATAACATGTGATTTAACATCTGAAACCAGCACAAACATAATGTGTGATTTAACATCTGAAACCAGCACAAACATAATGTGTGATTTAACATATGAAACCAGCACAAACATAATGTGTGATTTGACATATGAAACCAGCACAAACATAATGTGTGATTTAACAGATGAAACCAGCACAAACAGTGTGATTTAACAGATGAAACCAGCACAAACATAATGTGTGATTTAACATATGAAACCAGCACAAACATATTGTGTGATTTAACATATGAAACCAGCACAAACAGTGTGATTTAACAGGTGAAACCACCACAAACATAATGTGTGATTTAACATATGAAACCAGCACAAACATATTGTGTGATTTAACATATGAAACCTGCACAAACAGTGTGATTTAACAGATGAAACCAGCACAAACATCATGTGTGATTCAACATATGAAACCAGCACAAACATAATGTGTGATTTAACAGATGAAACCATCACAAACATAATGTGTAATTTAACACATGAAACCAGCACAAACATAATGTGTGATTTAACAGATGAAACGAGGACAAACATTATGTGTGATTTAACAGATGAAACCAGCACAAACATAATGTGTGATTTAACAGATGAAACCAGCACAAACATAATGTGTGATTTTACATATGAAACCAGCACAAACATAATGTGTGATTTCACAGATGAAACCAGCACAAACATAATGTGTGATTGAACATATGAAACCAGCACAAACATAATGTGTGATTTAACATATGAAACCAGCACAAACATAATGTGTGATTTAATAGATGAAACCAGCACAAATATAACATGTGATTTAACATCTGAAACCAGCACAAACATAATGTGTGATTTAACATCTGAAACCAGCACAAACATAATGTGTGATTTAACATATGAAACCAGCACAAACATATTGTGTGATTTAACATATGAAACCAGCACAAACAGTGTGATTTAACAGGTGAAACCACCACAAACATAATGTGTGATTTAACATATGAAACCAGCACAAACATATTGTGTAATTTAACATATGAAACCTGCACAAACAGTGTGATTTAACAGATGAAACCAGCACAAACATAATGTGTGATTTAACATATGAAACCAGCACAAAATATTGCGTAATTTAACATATGAAACCTGCACAAACAGTGTGATTTAACAGATGAAACCAGCACAAACATATTGTGTGATTTAACATATGAAACCAGCACAAACATATTGTGTGATTTAACATATGAAACCAGCACAAACATATTGTGTGATTTAACATATGAAACCAGCACAAACATATTGTGTGATTTAACATATGAAACCAGCACAAACATATTGTGTGATTTAACATATGAAACCAGCACAAACATATTGTGTGATTCAACATATGAAACCAGCACAAACATAATGTGTGATTTAACATATGAAAACAGCACAAACATAATGTGTGATTTAACAGATGAAACCATCACAAACATAATGTGTGATTTAACAGATGAAACCAGCACAAACATAATGTGTGATTTAACATATGAAACCAGCACAAACATAATGTGTGATTTAACAGATGAAACCAGCACAAACATAATGTGTGATTTAACATATGAAACCAGCACAAACATAATGTGTGATTTAACATATGAAACCAGCACAAACATATTGTGTGATTTAACAGATGAAACCATCACAAAAATATCATGTGATTTAACATCTGAAACGAGCACAAACATAGTGTGTGATTTAACATCTGAAACCATCACAAACATAATGTGTGATTTAACATATGAAACCAGCACAAACATAATGTGTGATTTAACAGATGAAACCATCACAGACATAATGTGTGATTTAACAGATGAAACCAGGACAAACATAATGTGTGATTTAACAGATTAAACCAGCACAAACATAATGTGTGATTTAACAGATGAAACCAGCACAAACATAGTGTGTGATTTAACATCTGAAACCAGAACAAACATAATGTGTGATTTAACATATGAAACCATCACAAACACAATGTGTGATTTAACATATGAAACCAGCACAAACATAATGTGTGATTTGACAGATGAAACCATCACAAACATAATGTGTGATTTAACAGATGAAACCAGGACAAACATAATGTGTGATTTAACAGATGAAACCAGCACAAACATAATGTGTGATTTAACAGATGAAACCAGCACAAACATAACGTATGATTTAACAGATGAAACCATCACAAACATAATGTGTGATTTAACAGATGAAACCAGCACAAACATAGTGTGTGATTTAACATCTGAAACCAGCACAAACATAATGTGTGATTTAACAGATGAAACCAGCACAAACATAATGTATGATTTAACAGATGAAACCATCACAAACATAATGTGTGATTTCACAGATGAAACCAGGACAAACATAATGTGTGATTTAACAGATGAAACCAGCACAAACATAGTGTGTGATTTAACAGATGAAACCAGGACAAACATAATGTGTGATTTAACAGATGAAACCAGGACAAACATAATGTGTGATTTTACAGATGAAACCATCACAAACGTAATGTGTGATTTAACAGATGAAACCAGGACAAACATAATGTGTGATTTAACAGATGAAACCAGCACCAACATAATGTGTAATTTAACAGATGGAACCAGCACAAACATAATGTGTGATTTAACAGATGAAACCAGCACAAACATAACGTATGATTTAACAGAAGAAACCAGCACAAGCATAATGTGTGATTCAACAAATGAAACCATCACAAACATAATGTGCGATTCAACATATGAAACCAGCACAAACATAATGTGTGATTTAACAGATGAAACCTGGACAAACATAATGTGTGATTTAACATGTGGAACCAGCACAAACATAATGTGTGATTTAACATATGAAACCAGCACAAACATAACATGTGATTTAACATCTGAAACCAGCACAAATATAATGTGTAATTTAACAGATGGAACCTGGACAAACATAATGTGTGATTTAACATGTGAAACCAGCACAAACATAATGTGTGATTTAACATATGAAACCAGCACAAACATAACATGTGATTTAACATCTGAAACCAGCACAAATATAATGTGTGATTTAACAGATGAAACCTGGACAAACATAATGTGTGATTTAACATGTGAAACCAGCACAATCATAATGTGTGATTTAACATATGAAACCAGCACAAACATAACATGTGATTTAACATCTGAAACCAGCACAAATATAATGTGTGATTTAACAGATGAAACCAGCACAAACATAACATGTGATTTAACATCTGAAACTAGCACAAACATAACATGTGATTTAACATCTGAAACCAGCACAAACATAATGTGTGATTTCACATCTGAAACCAGCACAAACATAATGTGTGATTTAACAGATGAAACCATCACAAACATAATATGTGATTGAACACATGAAACCATCACAAACATAATGTGTAATTGAACACATGAAACCATCACAAACATAATGTGTAATTTAACATATGAAACCATCACAAACATAATGTGTGATTTAACAGATGAAACCAGCACAAAAATAATGTGTGATTTAAAATGTGAAACCAGCACAAACATCACGTGTGATTTAACATATGAAACCATCACAAACATAATATGTGATTTAACATATGAAACCAGCACAAACATAATGTGTGATTTAACATCTGAAACCAGCACAAACATAATGTGTGATTTAACAGATGAAACCATCACAAACATAATATGTGATTGAACACATGAAACCATCACAAACATAATGTGTAATTGAACACATGAAACCATCACAAACATAATGTGTAATTTAACATATGAAACCATCACAAACATAATGTGTGATTTAACAGATGAAACCAGCACAAACATAATGTGTGAGTTAACATGTGAAACCAGCACAAACATAATGTGTGATTTAACAGATGAAACCAGCACAAACATCATGTGTGATTCAACATATGAAACCAGCACAAACATAATGTGTGATTTAACAGATGAAACCATCACAAACATAATGTGTGATTTAACACATGAAACCAGCACAAACATAATGTGTGATTTAACATATGAAACCAGCACAAATATAATGTGTGATTTAACAGATGAAACGAGGACAAACATTATGTGTGATTTAACAGATGAAACCAGCACAAACATAATGTGTGATTTAACAGATGAAACCAGCACAAACATAATGTGTGATTTTACATATGAAACCAGCACAAACATAATGTGTGATTTCACAGATGAAACCAGCACAAACATAATGTGTGATTGAACATATGAAACCAGCACAAACATAATGTGTGATTTAACATATGAAACCAGCACAAACATAATGTGTGATTTAATAGATGAAACCAGCACAAATATAACATGTGATTTAACATCTGAAACCAGCACAAACATAATGTGTGATTTAACATCTGAAACCAGCACAAACATAATGTGTGATTTAACATATGAAACCAGCACAAACATAATGTGTGATTTGACATATGAAACCAGCACAAACATAATGTGTGATTTAACAGATGAAACCAGCACAAACAGTGTGATTTAACAGATGAAACCAGCACAAACATAATGTGTGATTTAACATATGAAACCAGCACAAACATATTGTGTGATTTAACATATGAAACCAGCACAAACAGTGTGATTTAACAGGTGAAACCACCACAAACATAATGTGTGATTTAACATATGAAACCAGCACAAACATATTGTGTGATTTAACAGATGAAACCAGCACAAACATATTGTGTAATTTAACATATGAAACCTGCACAAACAGTGTGATTTAACAGATGAAACCAGCACAAACATAATGTGTGATTTAACATATGAAACCAGCACAAAATATTGCGTAATTTAACATATGAAACCTGCACAAACAGTGTGATTTAACAGATGAAACCAGCACAAACATATTGTGTGATTTAACATATGAAACCAGCACAAACATATTGTGTGATTTAACATATGAAACCAGCACAAACATATTGTGTGATTTAACATATGAAACCAGCACAAACATATTGTGTGATTTAACATATGAAACCAGCACAAACATATTGTGTGATTTAACATATGAAACCAGCACAAACATATTGTGTGATTCAACATATGAAACCAGCACAAACATAATGTGTGATTTAACATATGAAAACAGCACAAACATAATGTGTGATTTAACATCTGAAACCAGCACAAACATAATGTGTGATTTAACATATGACACCAGCACAAACATAATATGTGATTTAACATATGAAACCACCACAAACATAGTGTCTGATTTAACAGATGAAACCAGCACAAACATAACATGTGATTTAACATCTGAAAGCAGCACAAACATGTGTGATTTAACATATGAAAGCAGCACAAACATAACGTGATTTAACAGATGAAACCATCACAAACATATTGTGTGATTTAACAGATGAAACCATCACAAACATATTGTGTGATTTAACATCTGAAACCAGCACAAACATAATGTGTGATTTAACAGATGAAACCAGCACAAACATAACATGTGATTTAATATCTGAAACCAGCACAAACATAATGTGTGATTTAACATATGAAACCAGGACAAACACAATGTGATTTAACATCTGAAACCAGCACAAACATAATGTGTGATTTAACATATGAAACCAGCACAAACATAATGTGTGATTTAACATCTGAAACCAGCACAAACATAATGTGTGATTTAACATATGAAACCAGCACACACATAATGTGTGATTTAACATCTGAAACCAGCACACACATAATGTGTGATTTAACATATGAAACCAGCACAAACATAATGTGTGATTTAACATCTGAAACCATCACAAACATAATGTCTGATTTAACATCTGAAACCAGCACAAACATAACATGTGATTTAGCATCTGAAACCAGCACAAACATAATGTGTGATTTAACATCTGAAACCATCACAAACATAATGTCTGATTTAACAGATGAAACCAGCACAAACATAACTTGTGATTTAGCATCTGAAACCAGCACAAACATAATGTGTGATTTAACATATGAAACCAGGACAAACACAATGTGATTTAACGTCTGAAACCAGCACAAACATAGTGTATGATTTAACATCTGAAACCAGCACACACATAATGTGTGATTTAACATCGGAAACCAGCACACACATAATGTGTGATTTAACATATGAAACCAGCACAAACATAGTGTATGATTTAACATCTGAAACCAGCACACACATAATGTGTGATTTAACATCTGAAACCAGCACACACATAATGTGTGATTTAACATATGAAACCAGCACAAACTTAATGTGTGATTTAACATCTGAAACCATCACAAACATAATGTCTGATTTAACAGATGAAACCAGCACAAACATAACATGTGATTTAGCATCTGAAACCAGCACAAACATAATGTGTGATTTAACATATGAAACCAGCACAAACATAATATGTGATTTAACATATGAAACCAGCACAAACATAATGTGTGATTTAACATATGAAACCAGCACAAACATAATGTGTGATTTAACAGATGAAACGAGGACAAACATTATGTGTGATTTAACAGATGAAACCAGCACAAACATAATGTGTGATTTAACAGATGAAACCAGCACAAACATAATGTGTGATTTTACATATGAAACCAGCACAAACATAATGTGTGATTTCACAGATGAAACCAGCACAAACATAATGTGTGATTGAACATATGAAACCAGCACAAACATAATGTGTGATTTAACATCTGAAACCAGCACAAACATAATGTGTGATTTAATAGATGAAACCAGCACAAATATAACATGTGATTTAACATCTGAAACCAGCACAAACATAATGTGTGATTTAACATCTGAAACCAGCACAAACATAATGTGTGATTTAACATATGAAACCAGCACAAACATAATGTGTGATTTGACATATGAAACCAGCACAAACATAATGTGTGATTTAACAGATGAAACCAGCACAAACAGTGTGATTTAACAGATGAAACCAGCACAAACATAATGTGTGATTTAACATATGAAACCAGCACAAACATATTGTGTGATTTAACATATGAAACCAGCACAAACAGTGTGATTTAACAGGTGAAACCACCACAAACATAATGTGTGATTTAACATATGAAACCAGCACAAACATATTGTGTGATTTAACAGATGAAACCAGCACAAACATATTGTGTAATTTAACATATGAAACCTGCACAAACAGTGTGATTTAACAGATGAAACCAGCACAAACATAATGTGTGATTTAACATATGAAACCAGCACAAAATATTGCGTAATTTAACATATGAAACCTGCACAAACAGTGTGATTTAACAGATGAAACCAGCACAAACATATTGTGTGATTTAACATATGAAACCAGCACAAACATATTGTGTGATTTAACATATGAAACCAGCACAAACATATTGTGTGATTTAACATATGAAACCAGCACAAACATATTGTGTGATTTAACAGATGAAACCAGCACAAACATAATGTGTGATTTTACATATGAAACCAGCACAAACATAATGTGTGATTTCACAGATGAAACCAGCACAAACATAATGTGTGATTGAACATATGAAACCAGCACAAACATAATGTGTGATTTAACATATGAAACCAGCACAAACATAATGTGTGATTTAATAGATGAAACCAGCACAAATATAACATGTGATTTAACATCTGAAACCAGCACAAACATAATGTGTGATTTAACATCTGAAACCAGCACAAACATAATGTGTGATTTAACATATGAAACCAGCACAAACATAATGTGTGATTTGACATATGAAACCAGCACAAACATAATGTGTGATTTAACAGATGAAACCAGCACAAACAGTGTGATTTAACAGATGAAACCATCACAAACATAATGTGTAATTTAACACATGAAACCAGCACAAACATAATGTGTGATTTAACATATGAAACCAGCACAAACATAATGTGTGATTTAACAGATGAAACGAGGACAAACATTATGTGTGATTTAACAGATGAAACCAGCACAAACATAATGTGTGATTTAACAGATGAAACCAGCACAAACATAATGTGTGATTTTACATATGAAACCAGCACAAACATAATGTGTGATTTCACAGATGAAACCAGCACAAACATAATGTGTGATTGAACATATGAAACCAGCACAAACATAATGTGTGATTTAACATATGAAACCAGCACAAACATAATGTGTGATTTAATAGATGAAACCAGCACAAATATAACATGTGATTTAACATCTGAAACCAGCACAAACATAATGTGTGATTTAACATCTGAAACCAGCACAAACATAATGTGTGATTTAACATATGAAACCAGCACAAACATAATGTGTGATTTGACATATGAAACCAGCACAAACATAATGTGTGATTTAACAGATGAAACCAGCACAAACAGTGTGATTTAACAGATGAAACCAGCACAAACATAATGTGTGATTTAACATATGAAACCAGCACAAACATATTGTGTGATTTAACATATGAAACCAGCACAAACAGTGTGATTTAACAGGTGAAACCACCACAAACATAATGTGTGATTTAACATATGAAACCAGCACAAACATATTGTGTGATTTAACATATGAAACCTGCACAAACAGTGTGATTTAACAGATGAAACCAGCACAAACATCATGTGTGATTCAACATATGAAACCAGCACAAACATAATGTGTGATTTAACAGATGAAACCATCACAAACATAATGTGTAATTTAACACATGAAACCAGCACAAACATAATGTGTGATTTAACAGATGAAACGAGGACAAACATTATGTGTGATTTAACAGATGAAACCAGCACAAACATAATGTGTGATTTAACAGATGAAACCAGCACAAACATAATGTGTGATTTTACATATGAAACCAGCACAAACATAATGTGTGATTTCACAGATGAAACCAGCACAAACATAATGTGTGATTGAACATATGAAACCAGCACAAACATAATGTGTGATTTAACATATGAAACCAGCACAAACATAATGTGTGATTTAATAGATGAAACCAGCACAAATATAACATGTGATTTAACATCTGAAACCAGCACAAACATAATGTGTGATTTAACATCTGAAACCAGCACAAACATAATGTGTGATTTAACATATGAAACCAGCACAAACATATTGTGTGATTTAACATATGAAACCAGCACAAACAGTGTGATTTAACAGGTGAAACCACCACAAACATAATGTGTGATTTAACATATGAAACCAGCACAAACATATTGTGTAATTTAACATATGAAACCTGCACAAACAGTGTGATTTAACAGATGAAACCAGCACAAACATAATGTGTGATTTAACATATGAAACCAGCACAAAATATTGCGTAATTTAACATATGAAACCTGCACAAACAGTGTGATTTAACAGATGAAACCAGCACAAACATATTGTGTGATTTAACATATGAAACCAGCACAAACATATTGTGTGATTTAACATATGAAACCAGCACAAACATATTGTGTGATTTAACATATGAAACCAGCACAAACATATTGTGTGATTTAACATATGAAACCAGCACAAACATATTGTGTGATTTAACATATGAAACCAGCACAAACATATTGTGTGATTCAACATATGAAACCAGCACAAACATAATGTGTGATTTAACATATGAAAACAGCACAAACATAATGTGTGATTTAACAGATGAAACCATCACAAACATAATGTGTGATTTAACAGATGAAACCAGCACAAACATAATGTGTGATTTAACATATGAAACCAGCACAAACATAATGTGTGATTTAACAGATGAAACCAGCACAAACATAATGTGTGATTTAACATATGAAACCAGCACAAACATAATGTGTGATTTAACATATGAAACCAGCACAAACATATTGTGTGATTTAACAGATGAAACCATCACAAAAATATCATGTGATTTAACATCTGAAACGAGCACAAACATAGTGTGTGATTTAACATCTGAAACCATCACAAACATAATGTGTGATTTAACATATGAAACCAGCACAAACATAATGTGTGATTTAACAGATGAAACCATCACAGACATAATGTGTGATTTAACAGATGAAACCAGGACAAACATAATGTGTGATTTAACAGATTAAACCAGCACAAACATAATGTGTGATTTAACAGATGAAACCAGCACAAACATAGTGTGTGATTTAACATCTGAAACCAGCACAAACATAATGTGTGATTTAACATATGAAACCATCACAAACACAATGTGTGATTTAACATATGAAACCAGCACAAACATAATGTGTGATTTGACAGATGAAACCATCACAAACATAATGTGTGATTTAACAGATGAAACCAGGACAAACATAATGTGTGATTTAACAGATGAAACCAGCACAAACATAATGTGTGATTTAACAGATGAAACCAGCACAAACATAACGTATGATTTAACAGATGAAACCATCACAAACATAATGTGTGATTTAACAGATGAAACCAGCACAAACATAGTGTGTGATTTAACATCTGAAACCAGCACAAACATAATGTGTGATTTAACAGATGAAACCAGCACAAACATAATGTATGATTTAACAGATGAAACCATCACAAACATAATGTGTGATTTCACAGATGAAACCAGGACAAACATAATGTGTGATTTAACAGATGAAACCAGCACAAACATAGTGTGTGATTTAACAGATGAAACCAGGACAAACATAATGTGTGATTTAACAGATGAAACCAGGACAAACATAATGTGTGATTTTACAGATGAAACCATCACAAACGTAATGTGTGATTTAACAGATGAAACCAGGACAAACATAATGTGTGATTTAACAGATGAAACCAGCACCAACATAATGTGTAATTTAACAGATGGAACCAGCACAAACATAATGTGTGATTTAACAGATGAAACCAGCACAAACATAACGTATGATTTAACAGAAGAAACCAGCACAAGCATAATGTGTGATTCAACAAATGAAACCATCACAAACATAATGTGCGATTCAACATATGAAACCAGCACAAACATAATGTGTGATTTAACAGATGAAACCTGGACAAACATAATGTGTGATTTAACATGTGGAACCAGCACAAACATAATGTGTGATTTAACATATGAAACCAGCACAAACATAACATGTGATTTAACATCTGAAACCAGCACAAATATAATGTGTAATTTAACAGATGGAACCTGGACAAACATAATGTGTGATTTAACATGTGAAACCAGCACAAACATAATGTGTGATTTAACATATGAAACCAGCACAAACATAACATGTGATTTAACATCTGAAACCAGCACAAATATAATGTGTGATTTAACAGATGAAACCTGGACAAACATAATGTGTGATTTAACATGTGAAACCAGCACAATCATAATGTGTGATTTAACATATGAAACCAGCACAAACATAACATGTGATTTAACATCTGAAACCAGCACAAATATAATGTGTGATTTAACAGATGAAACCAGCACAAACATAACATGTGATTTAACATCTGAAACTAGCACAAACATAACATGTGATTTAACATCTGAAACCAGCACAAACATAATGTGTGATTTCACATCTGAAACCAGCACAAACATAATGTGTGATTTAACAGATGAAACCATCACAAACATAATATGTGATTGAACACATGAAACCATCACAAACATAATGTGTAATTGAACACATGAAACCATCACAAACATAATGTGTAATTTAACATATGAAACCATCACAAACATAATGTGTGATTTAACAGATGAAACCAGCACAAAAATAATGTGTGATTTAAAATGTGAAACCAGCACAAACATCACGTGTGATTTAACATATGAAACCATCACAAACATAATATGTGATTTAACATATGAAACCAGCACAAACATAATGTGTGATTTAACATCTGAAACCAGCACAAACATAATGTGTGATTTAACAGATGAAACCATCACAAACATAATATGTGATTGAACACATGAAACCATCACAAACATAATGTGTAATTGAACACATGAAACCATCACAAACATAATGTGTAATTTAACATATGAAACCATCACAAACATAATGTGTGATTTAACAGATGAAACCAGCACAAACATAATGTGTGAGTTAACATGTGAAACCAGCACAAACATAATGTGTGATTTAACAGATGAAACCAGCACAAACATCATGTGTGATTCAACATATGAAACCAGCACAAACATAATGTGTGATTTAACAGATGAAACCATCACAAACATAATGTGTGATTTAACACATGAAACCAGCACAAACATAATGTGTGATTTAACATATGAAACCAGCACAAATATAATGTGTGATTTAACAGATGAAACGAGGACAAACATTATGTGTGATTTAACAGATGAAACCAGCACAAACATAATGTGTGATTTAACAGATGAAACCAGCACAAACATAATGTGTGATTTTACATATGAAACCAGCACAAACATAATGTGTGATTTCACAGATGAAACCAGCACAAACATAATGTGTGATTGAACATATGAAACCAGCACAAACATAATGTGTGATTTAACATATGAAACCAGCACAAACATAATGTGTGATTTAATAGATGAAACCAGCACAAATATAACATGTGATTTAACATCTGAAACCAGCACAAACATAATGTGTGATTTAACATCTGAAACCAGCACAAACATAATGTGTGATTTAACATATGAAACCAGCACAAACATAATGTGTGATTTGACATATGAAACCAGCACAAACATAATGTGTGATTTAACAGATGAAACCAGCACAAACAGTGTGATTTAACAGATGAAACCAGCACAAACATAATGTGTGATTTAACATATGAAACCAGCACAAACATATTGTGTGATTTAACATATGAAACCAGCACAAACAGTGTGATTTAACAGGTGAAACCACCACAAACATAATGTGTGATTTAACATATGAAACCAGCACAAACATATTGTGTGATTTAACAGATGAAACCAGCACAAACATATTGTGTAATTTAACATATGAAACCTGCACAAACAGTGTGATTTAACAGATGAAACCAGCACAAACATAATGTGTGATTTAACATATGAAACCAGCACAAAATATTGCGTAATTTAACATATGAAACCTGCACAAACAGTGTGATTTAACAGATGAAACCAGCACAAACATATTGTGTGATTTAACATATGAAACCAGCACAAACATATTGTGTGATTTAACATATGAAACCAGCACAAACATATTGTGTGATTTAACATATGAAACCAGCACAAACATATTGTGTGATTTAACATATGAAACCAGCACAAACATATTGTGTGATTTAACATATGAAACCAGCACAAACATATTGTGTGATTCAACATATGAAACCAGCACAAACATAATGTGTGATTTAACATATGAAAACAGCACAAACATAATGTGTGATTTAACATCTGAAACCAGCACAAACATAATGTGTGATTTAACATATGACACCAGCACAAACATAATATGTGATTTAACATATGAAACCACCACAAACATAGTGTCTGATTTAACAGATGAAACCAGCACAAACATAACATGTGATTTAACATCTGAAAGCAGCACAAACATGTGTGATTTAACATATGAAAGCAGCACAAACATAACGTGATTTAACAGATGAAACCATCACAAACATATTGTGTGATTTAACAGATGAAACCATCACAAACATATTGTGTGATTTAACATCTGAAACCAGCACAAACATAATGTGTGATTTAACAGATGAAACCAGCACAAACATAACATGTGATTTAATATCTGAAACCAGCACAAACATAATGTGTGATTTAACATATGAAACCAGGACAAACACAATGTGATTTAACATCTGAAACCAGCACAAACATAATGTGTGATTTAACATATGAAACCAGCACAAACATAATGTGTGATTTAACATCTGAAACCAGCACAAACATAATGTGTGATTTAACATATGAAACCAGCACACACATAATGTGTGATTTAACATCTGAAACCAGCACACACATAATGTGTGATTTAACATATGAAACCAGCACAAACATAATGTGTGATTTAACATCTGAAACCATCACAAACATAATGTCTGATTTAACATCTGAAACCAGCACAAACATAACATGTGATTTAGCATCTGAAACCAGCACAAACATAATGTGTGATTTAACATCTGAAGCCATCACAAACATAATGTCTGATTTAACAGATGAAACCAGCACAAACATAACTTGTGATTTAGCATCTGAAACCAGCACAAACATAATGTGTGATTTAACATATGAAACCAGGACAAACACAATGTGATTTAACGTCTGAAACCAGCACAAACATAGTGTATGATTTAACATCTGAAACCAGCACACACATAATGTGTGATTTAACATCGGAAACCAGCACACACATAATGTGTGATTTAACATATGAAACCAGCACAAACATAGTGTATGATTTAACATCTGAAACCAGCACACACATAATGTGTGATTTAACATCTGAAACCAGCACACACATAATGTGTGATTTAACATATGAAACCAGCACAAACTTAATGTGTGATTTAACATCTGAAACCATCACAAACATAATGTCTGATTTAACAGATGAAACCAGCACAAACATAACATGTGATTTAGCATCTGAAACCAGCACAAACATAATGTGTGATTTAACATATGAAACCAGCACAAACATAATATGTGATTTAACATATGAAACCAGCACAAACATAATGTGTGATTTAACATATGAAACCAGCACAAACATAATGTGTGATTTAACAGATGAAACGAGGACAAACATTATGTGTGATTTAACAGATGAAACCAGCACAAACATAATGTGTGATTTAACAGATGAAACCAGCACAAACATAATGTGTGATTTTACATATGAAACCAGCACAAACATAATGTGTGATTTCACAGATGAAACCAGCACAAACATAATGTGTGATTGAACATATGAAACCAGCACAAACATAATGTGTGATTTAACATCTGAAACCAGCACAAACATAATGTGTGATTTAATAGATGAAACCAGCACAAATATAACATGTGATTTAACATCTGAAACCAGCACAAACATAATGTGTGATTTAACATCTGAAACCAGCACAAACATAATGTGTGATTTAACATATGAAACCAGCACAAACATAATGTGTGATTTGACATATGAAACCAGCACAAACATAATGTGTGATTTAACAGATGAAACCAGCACAAACAGTGTGATTTAACAGATGAAACCAGCACAAACATAATGTGTGATTTAACATATGAAACCAGCACAAACATATTGTGTGATTTAACATATGAAACCAGCACAAACAGTGTGATTTAACAGGTGAAACCACCACAAACATAATGTGTGATTTAACATATGAAACCAGCACAAACATATTGTGTGATTTAACAGATGAAACCAGCACAAACATATTGTGTAATTTAACATATGAAACCTGCACAAACAGTGTGATTTAACAGATGAAACCAGCACAAACATAATGTGTGATTTAACATATGAAACCAGCACAAAATATTGCGTAATTTAACATATGAAACCTGCACAAACAGTGTGATTTAACAGATGAAACCAGCACAAACATATTGTGTGATTTAACATATGAAACCAGCACAAACATATTGTGTGATTTAACATATGAAACCAGCACAAACATATTGTGTGATTTAACATATGAAACCAGCACAAACATATTGTGTGATTTAACATATGAAACCAGCACAAACATATTGTGTGATTTAACATATGAAACCAGCACAAACATATTGTGTGATTCAACATATGAAACCAGCACAAACATAATGTGTGATTTAACATATGAAAACAGCACAAACATAATGTGTGATTTAACATCTGAAACCAGCACAAACATAATGTGTGATTTAACATATGACACCAGCACAAACATAATATGTGATTTAACATATGAAACCACCACAAACATAGTGTCTGATTTAACAGATGAAACCAGCACAAACGTAACATGTGATTTAACATCTGAAAGCAGCACAAACATGTGTGATTTAACATATGAAAGCAGCACAAACATAACGTGATTTAACAGATGAAACCATCACAAACATATTGTGTGATTTAACAGATGAAACCATCACAAACATATTGTGTGATTTAACATCTGAAACCAGCACAAACATAATGTGTGATTTAACAGATGAAACCAGCACAAACATAATGTGTGATTCGACATATGAAACCAGCACAAACATAACATGTGTTTTAATATCTGAAACCAGCACAAACATAATGTGTGATTTAACATATGAAACCAGGACAAACACAATGTGATTTAACATCTGAAACCAGCACAAACATAATGTGTGATTTAACATATGAAACCAGCACAAACATAATGTGTGATTTAACATCTGAAACCAGCACAAACATAATGTGTGATTTAACATATGAAACCAGCACACACATAATGTGTGATTTAACATCTGAAACCAGCACACACATAATGTGTGATTTAACATATGAAACCAGCACAAACATAATGTGTGATTTAACATCTGAAACCATCACAAACATAATGTCTGATTTAACATCTGAAACCAGCACAAACATAACATGTGATTTAGCATCTGAAACCAGCACAAACATAATGTGTGATTTAACATCTGAAACCATCACAAACATAATGTCTGATTTAACAGATGAAACCAGCACAAACATAACTTGTGATTTAGCATCTGAAACCAGCACAAACATAATGTGTGATTTAACATATGAAACCAGGACAAACACAATGTGATTTAACGTCTGAAACCAGCACAAACATAGTGTATGATTTAACATCTGAAACCAGCACACACATAATGTGTGATTTAACATCTGAAACCAGCACACACATAATGTGTGATTTAACATATGAAACCAGCACAAACATAGTGTATGATTTAACATCTGAAACCAGCACACACATAATGTGTGATTTAACATCTGAAACCAGCACACACATAATGTGTGATTTAACATATGAAACCAGCACAAACTTAATGTGTGATTTAACATCTGAAACCATCACAAACATAATGTCTGATTTAACAGATGAAACCAGCACAAACATAACATGTGATTTAGCATCTGAAACCAGCACAAACATAATGTGTGATTTAACATATGAAACCAGCACAAACATAATATGTGATTTAACATATGAAACCAGCACAAACATAATGTGTGATTTAACATATGAAACCAGCACAAACATAATGTGTGATTTAACAGATGAAACGAGGACAAACATTATGTGTGATTTAACAGATGAAACCAGCACAAACATAATGTGTGATTTAACAGATGAAACCAGCACAAACATAATGTGTGATTTTACATATGAAACCAGCACAAACATAATGTGTGATTTCACAGATGAAACCAGCACAAACATAATGTGTGATTGAACATATGAAACCAGCACAAACATAATGTGTGATTTAACATATGAAACCAGCACAAACATAATGTGTGATTTAATAGATGAAACCAGCACAAACATAATGTGTGATTTAACATCTGAAACCAGCACAAACATAATGTGTGATTTAACATATGAAACCAGCACAAACATAATGTGTGATTTGACATATGAAACCAGCACAAACATAATGTGTGATTTAACAGATGAAACCAGCACAAACAGTGTGATTTAACAGATGAAACCAGCACAAACATAATGTGTGATTTAACATATGAAACCAGCACAAACATATTGTGTGATTTAACATATGAAACCAGCACAAACAGTGTGATTTAACAGGTGAAACCACCACAAACATAATGTGTGATTTAACATATGAAACCAGCACAAACATATTGTGTGATTTAACAGATGAAACCAGCACAAACATATTGTGTAATTTAACATATGAAACCTGCACAAACAGTGTGATTTAACAGATGAAACCAGCACAAACATAATGTGTGATTTAACATACTAGGGCATTGCCCGTACTATATCTATATCTAAAATTATATCCCCCCCCTCTATTTACATGAAATGGTTTGGTCCAAAGCGAACGGCTTGCGAGTACGGTGACAATCCCCCCCCTCTATTTACATGCAATGGTTTGGTCCAAAGCGAACGGCTTCCGGAGTTTGGTAAAGAAATCGCCATCGCGTGCACAAACGCGCAGGAAAGCGAATGAATCGCAAATTCGGTTTTATTAGTTTTAAAACATAGTTTAACGCCAACATAGTTTGCAAACGTGAAATAAATGAATACGCTCTCAAATGTGCCATCCGAGGCAGAGTGTGTCCTCCACGTTCGGCACACGCGATCGTTCGCTGCTCTCTGATTGGTTGAATCGTTTTTTGGACATAGCTCGGTAAGTAATTGTCCGATTAATATGAAACCTTGAAAAGGCACATCCTCGGGTCCCCAGCAATATACCTGGCAAGTTAAAAGTATATCGGACCCGTGGTTGTCGAGAAACAGCGGTCACAGACAAACAAACGTACAGACGTACAGACGTACAGAGATTACTGGAATTATAGATAGATGAAACCAGCACAAAATATTGCGTAATTTAACATATGAAACCTGCACAAACAGTGTGATTTAACAGATGAAACCAGCACAAACATATTGTGTGATTTAACATATGAAACCAGCACAAACATATTGTGTGATTTAACATATGAAACCAGCACAAACATATTGTGTGATTTAACATATGAAACCAGCACAAACATATTGTGTGATTTAACATATGAAACCAGCACAAACATATTGTGTGATTTAACATATGAAACCAGCACAAACATATTGTGTGATTCAACATATGAAACCAGCACAAACATAATGTGTGATTTAACATATGAAAACAGCACAAACATAATGTGTGATTTAACATCTGAAACCAGCACAAACATAATGTGTGATTTAACATATGACACCAGCACAAACATAATATGTGATTTAACATATGAAACCACCACAAACATAGTGTCTGATTTAACAGATGAAACCAGCACAAACATAACATGTGATTTAACATCTGAAAGCAGCACAAACATGTGTGATTTAACATATGAAAGCAGCACAAACATAACGTGATTTAACAGATGAAACCATCACAAACATATTGTGTGATTTAACAGATGAAACCATCACAAACATAATGTGTGATTCAACATATGAAACCAGCACAAACATATTGTGTGATTTTACATCTGAAACCAGCACAAACATAATGTGTGATTTAACAGATGAAACCAGCACAAACATAATGTGTGATTCAACATATGAAACCAGCACAAACATAATGTGTGATTTAACATATGAAAGCAGCACAAACATAACATGTGATTTAATATCTGAAACCAGCACAAACATAATGTGTGATTTAACATATGAAACCAGGACAAACACAATGTGATTTAACATCTGAAACCAGCACAAACATAATGTGTGATTTAACATATGAAACCAGCACAAACATAATGTGTGATTTAACATCTGAAACCAGCACAAACATAATGTGTGATTTAACATATGAAACCAGCACACACATAATGTGTGATTTAACATCTGAAACCAGCACACACATAATGTGTGATTTAACATATGAAACCAGCACAAACATAATGTGTGATTTAACATCTGAAACCATCACAAACATAATGTCTGATTTAACATCTGAAACCAGCACAAACATAACATGTGATTTAGCATCTGAAACCAGCACAAACATAATGTGTGATTTAACATCTGAAACCATCACAAACATAATGTCTGATTTAACAGATGAAACCAGCACAAACATAACTTGTGATTTAGCATCTGAAACCAGCACAAACATAATGTGTGATTTAACATATGAAACCAGGACAAACACAATGTGATTTAACGTCTGAAACCAGCACAAACATAGTGTATGATTTAACATCTGAAACCAGCACACACATAATGTGTGATTTAACATCTGAAACCAGCACACACATAATGTGTGATTTAACATATGAAACCAGCACAAACATAGTGTATGATTTAACATCTGAAACCAGCACACACATAATGTGTGATTTAACATCTGAAACCAGCACACACATAATGTGTGATTTAACATATGAAACCAGCACAAACTTAATGTGTGATTTAACATCTGAAACCATCACAAACATAATGTCTGATTTAACAGATGAAACCAGCACAAACATAACATGTGATTTAGCATCTGAAACCAGCACAAACATAATGTGTGATTTAACATATGAAAGCAGCACAAACATAACATGTGATTTAACATATGAAACCATCACAAACATAATGTGTGATTTAACAGATGAAACCAGCACAAACATAATGTTTGATTAAACAGATGAAACCAGCACAAACATAACATGTGATTTCACATAAGAAACCAGCACTAACATAATGTGTGATTTAACATATGAAACCAGCACAAATATAATATGTGATTTAACATATGAAACCAGCACAAACATAATGTGTGATTTAACAGATGAAACCAGCACAAACATAACATGTGATTTAACATCTGAAACCAGCGCAAACATAATGTGTGATTTAACAGATGAAACCAGCACAAACATAACATGTGATTTAACATCTGAAACCAGCACAAACATAATGTGTGATTTAACATATGAAAGCAGCACAAACATAACATGTGATTTAACATCTGAAACCAGCACAAACATAATGTGTGATTTAACATATGAAACCAGGATTAAACATAATGTGTGATTTAACATATGAAACCAGGACAAACATAATGTGATTTAACATCTGAAACCAGCACAAACATAACATGTGATTTAGCATCTGAAACCAGCACAAACATAATGTGTGATTTAACATATGAAACCAGCACAAACATAATGTGTGATTTCACATATGAAACCAGCACAAACATATTGTGTGATTTCACATATGAAACCAGCACAAACATAATGTGTGATTCAACATATGAAACCAGCACAAACATAATGTGTGATTTAACATATGAAACCAACACAAACATAATGTGTGATTTAACATCTGAAACCAGCACAAACATAATGTGTGATTTAACATCTGAAACCAGCACAAACATAATGTGTGATTTAACATCTGAAACCAGCACAAACATAACATGTGATATAACATCTGAAACCAGCACAAACATAACATGTGATATAACATCTGAAACCAGCACAAACATAATGTGTTATTTTACATATGAAACCAGCACAAACATAATGTGTGATTTAACAGATGAAACCAGGACAAACATAGTGTGTGATTTAACATATGAAACCAGCACAAACATAATGTGTGATTTAACATATGAAACCAGCACAAACATATTGTGTGATTTAACAAATGAAACCATCACAAAAATAACATGTGATTTAACATCTGAAACTAGCACAAACATAATGTGTGATTTAACATATGAAACCATCACAAACACAATGTGTGATTTAACATATGAAACCAGGACAAACATAATGTGTGATTTAACATATGAAACCATCACAAACACAATGTGTGATTTAACATATGAAACCAGCACAAACATAATGTGTGATTTAACAGATGAAACCAGCACAAACATAATGTGTGATTTAACAGATGAAACCAGGACAAACATAATGTGTGATTTAACAGATGAAACCAGCACAAACATAATGTGTGATTTAACAGATGAAACCAGCACAAACATAACGTATGATTTAACAGATGAAACCATCACAAACATAATGTGTGATTTAACAGATGAAACCAGCACAAACATAGTGTGTGATTTAACATCTGAAACCAGCACAAACATAATGTGTGATTTAACAGATGAAACCAGCACAAACATAACGTATGATTTAACAGATGAAACCATCACAAACATAATGTGTGATTTCACAGATGAAACCAGGACAAACATAATGTGTGATTTAACAGATGAAACCAGCACAAACATAGTGTGTGATTTAACAGATGAAACCAGGACAAACATAATGTGTGATTTAACAGATGAAACCAGGACAAACATAATGTGTGATTTAACAGATGAAACCATCACAAACGTAATGTGTGATTTAACAGATGAAACCAGGACAAACATAATGTGTGATTTAACAGATGAAACAAACACAAACATAATGTGTAATTTAACAGATGGAACCAGCACAAACATAATGTGTGATTTAACAGATGAAACCAGCACAAACATAACGTATGATTTAACAGAAGAAACCAGCACAAACATAATGTGTGATTCAACAAATGAAACCATCACAAACATAATGTGTGATTTAACAGATGAAACCTGGACAAACATAATGTGTGATTTAACATGTGAAACCAGCACAAACATAATGTGTGATTTAACATATGAAACCAGCACAAACATAACATGTGATTTAACATCTGAAACCAGCACAAATATAATGTGTAATTTAACAGATGGAACCAGCACAAACATAATGTGTGATTTAACAGATGAAACCTGGACAAACATAATGTGTGATTTAACATGTGAAACCAGCACAAACATAATGTGTGATTTAACATATGAAACCAGCACAAACATAACATGTGATTTAACATCTGAAACCAGCACAAATATAATTTGTGATTTAACAGATGAAACCAGCACAAACATAACATGTGATTTAACATCTGAAACTAGCACAAACATAACATGTGATTTAACATCTGAAACCAGCACAAACATAATGTGTGATTTAACATCTGAAACCAGCACAAACATAATGTGTGATTTAACAGATGAAACCATCACAAACATAATATGTGATTGAACACATGAAACCATCACAAACATAATGTGTAATTGAACACATGAAACCATCACAAACATAATGTGTAATTTAACATATGAAACCATCACAAATATAATGTGTGATTTAACAGATGAAACCAGCACAAAAATAATGTGTGATTTAAAATGTGAAACCAGCACAAACATCATGTGTGATTTAACATATGAAACCATCACAAACATAATATGTGATTTAACATATGAAACCATCACAAACATTATGTGTGATTTAACAGATGAAACGAGGACAAACATTATGTGTGATTTAACAGATGAAACCAGCACAAACATAATGTGTGATTTCACAGATGAAACCAGCACAAACATAATGTGTGATTGAACATATGAAACCAGCACAAACATAATGTGTGATTTAACATATGAAACCAGCACAAACATAATGTGTGATTTAATAGATGAAACCAGCACAAATATAACATGTGATTTAACATCTGAAACCAGCACAAACATAATGTGTGATTTAACATCTGAAACCAGCACAAACATAATGTGCGATTTAACATATGAAACCAGCACAAACATAATGTGTGATTTAACATATGAAACCAGCACAAACATAATGTGTAATTTAACATATGAAACCAGCACAAACATATTGTGTGATTTAACATATGAAACCAGCACAAACATATTGTGTGATTCAACATATGAAACCAGCACAAACATAATGTGTGATTTAACATATGAAAACAGCACAAACATAATGTGTGATTTAACATCTGAAACCAGCACAAACATAATGTGTGATTTAACATATGACACCAGCACAAACATAATATGTGATTTAACATATGAAACCACCACAAACATAGTGTGTGATTTAACAGATGAAACCAGCACAAACATAACATGTGATTTAACATCTGAAAGCAGCACAAACATGTGTGATTTAACATATGAAAGCAGCACAAACATAACGTGATTTAACAGATGAAACCATCACAAACATATTGTGTGATTTAACAGATGAAACCATCACAAACATATTGTGTGATTTAACATCTGAAACCAGCACAAACATAATGTGTGATTTAACAGATGAAACCAGCACAAACATAATGTGTGATTTAACATATGAAACCAGCACAAACATAATGTGTGATTTAACATATGAAAGCAGCACAAACATAACATGTGATTTAATATCTGAAACCAGCACAAACATAATGTGTGATTTAACATATGAAACCAGGACAAACACAATGTGTGATTTAACAGATGAAACGAGGACAAACATAATGTGTGATTTAACAGATGAAACCAGCACAAACATAATGTGTGATTTAACAGATGAAACCAGCACAAACATAATGTGTGATTTTACATATGAAACCAGCACAAACATAATGTGTGATTTCACAGATGAAACCAGCACAAACATAATGTGTGATTGAACATATGAAACCAGCACAAACATAATGTGTGATTTAACATATGAAACCAGCACAAACATAATGTGTGATTTAATAGATGAAACCAGCACAAATATAACATGTGATTTAACATCTGAAACCAGCACAAACATAATGTGTGATTTAACATCTGAAACCAGCACAAACATAATGTGCGATTTAACATATGAAACCAGCACAAACATAATGTGTGATTTAACATATGAAACCAGCACAAACATAATGTGTAATTTAACATATGAAACCTGCACAAACAGTGTGATTTAACAGATGAAACCAGCAAAAACATAATGTGTGATTTAACATATGAAACCAGCACAAACATATTGCGTAATTTAACATATGAAACCTGCACAAACAGTGTGATTTAACAGATGAAACCAGCACAAACATATTGTGTGATTTAACATATGAAACCAGCACAAACATATTGTGTGATTTAACATATGAAACCAGCACAAATATGTTGTGTGATTTAACATATGAAACCAGCACAAACATATTGTGTGATTTAACATATGAAACCAGCACAAACATATTGTGTGATTTAACATATGAAACCAGCACAAACATATTGTGTGATTCAACATATGAAACCAGCACAAACATAATGTGTGATTTAACATATGAAAACAGCACAAACATAATGTGTGATTTAACATCTGAAACCAGCACAAACATAATGTGTGATTTAACATATGACACCAGCACAAACATAATATGTGATTTAACATATGAAACCACCACAAACATAGTGTGTGATTTAACAGATGAAACCAGCACAAACATAACATGTGATTTAACATCTGAAAGCAGCACAAACATGTGTGATTTAACATATGAAAGCAGCACAAACATAACGTGATTTAACAGATGAAACCATCACAAACATATTGTGTGATTTAACAGATGAAACCATCACAAACATATTGTGTGATTTAACATCTGAAACCAGCACAAACATAATGTGTGATTTAACAGATGAAACCAGCACAAACATAATGTGTGATTTAACATATGAAACCAGCACAAACATAATGTGTGATTTAACATATGAAAGCAGCACAAACATAACATGTGATTTAATATCTGAAACCAGCACAAACATAATGTGTGATTTAACATATGAAACCAGGACAAACACAATGTGATTTAACATCTGAAACCAGCACAAACAGAATGTGTGATTTAACATATGAAACCAGCACAAACATAATGTGTGATTTAACATCTGAAACCAGCACAAACATAATGTGTGATTTAACATATGAAACCAACACACACATAATGTGTGATTTAACATCTGAAACCAGCACACACATAATGTGTGATTTAACATATGAAACCAGCACAAACATAACGTGTGATTTAACATCTGAAACCATCACAAACATAATGTCTGATTTAACATCTGAAACCAGCACAAACATAACATGTGATTTAGCATCTGAAACCAGCACAAACATAATGTGTGATTTTACATATGAAACCAGCACAAACATAATGTGTGATTTCACAGATGAAACCAGCACAAACATAATGTGTGATTGAACATATGAAACCAGCACAAACATAATGTGTGATTTAACATATGAAACCAGCACAAACATAATGTGTGATTTAATAGATGAAACCAGCACAAATATAACATGTGATTTAACATCTGAAACCAGCACAAACATAATGTGTGATTTAACATCTGAAACCAGCACAAACATAATGTGTGATTTAACATATGAAACCAGCACAAACATAATGTGTGATTTAACATATGAAACCAGCACAAACATAATGTGTAATTTAACATATGAAACCTGCACAAACAGTGTGATTTAACAGATGAAACCAGCAAAAACATAATGTGTGATTTAACATATGAAACCAGCACAAACATATTGCGTAATTTAACATATGAAACCTGCACAAACAGTGTGATTTAACAGATGAAACCAGCACAAACATATTGTGTGATTTAACATATGAAACCAGCACAAACATTTTGTGTGATTTAACATATGAAACCAGCACAAATATATTGTGTGATTTAACATATGAAACCAGCACAAACATATTGTGTGATTTAACATATGAAACCAGCACAAACATATTGTGTGATTTAACATATGAAACCAGCACAAACATATTGTGTGATTCAACATATGAAACCAGCACAAACATAATGTGTGATTTAACATATGAAAACAGCACAAACATAATGTGTGATTTAACATCTGAAACCAGCACAAACATAATGTGTGATTTAACATATGACACCAGCACAAACATAATATGTGATTTAACATATGAAACCACCACAAACATAGTGTGTGATTTAACAGATGAAACCAGCACAAACATAACATGTGATTTAACATCTGAAAGCAGCACAAACATGTGTGATTTAACATATGAAAGCAGCACAAACATAACGTGATTTAACAGATGAAACCATCACAAACATATTGTGTGATTTAACAGATGAAACCATCACAAACATATTGTGTGATTTAACATCTGAAACCAGCACAAACATAATGTGTGATGTAACAGATGAAACCAGCACAAACATAATGTGTGATTTAACATATGAAACCAGCACAAACATAATGTGTGATTTAACATATGAAAGCAGCACAAACATAACATGTGATTTAATATCTGAAACCAGCACAAACATAATGTGTGATTTAACATATGAAACCAGGACAAACACAATGTGATTTAACATCTGAAACCAGCACAAACAGAATGTGTGATTTAACATATGAAACCAGCACAAACATAATGTGTGATTTAACATCTGAAACCAGCACAAACATAATGTGTGATTTAACATATGAAACCAGCACACACATAATGTGTGATTTAACATCTGAAACCAGCACACACATAATGTGTGATTTAACATATGAAACCAGCACAAACATAATGTGTGATTTAACATCTGAAACCATCACAAACATAATGTCTGATTTAACATATGAAACCAGGACAAACACAATGTGATTTAACGTCTGAAACCAGCACAAACATAGTGTATGATTTAACATCTGAAACCAGCACACACATAATGTGTGATTTAACATCTGAAACCAGCACACACATAATGTGTGATTTAACATATGAAACCAGCACAAACATAGTGTATGATTTAACATCTGAAACCAGCACACACATAATGTGTGATTTAACATCTGAAACCAGCACACACATAATGTGTGATTTAACATATGAAACCAGCACAAACTTAATGTGTGATTTAACATCTGAAACCATCACAAACATAATGTCTGATTTAACAGATGAAACCAGCACAAACATAACATGTGATTTAGCATCTGAAACCAGCACAAACATAATGTGTGATTTAACATATGAAACCAGCACAAACATAATATGTGATTTAACATATGAAACCAGCACAAACATAATGTGTGATTTAACATATGAAACCAGCACAAACATAATGTGTGATTTAACAGATGAAACGAGGACAAACATTATGTGTGATTTAACAGATGAAACCAGCACAAACATAATGTGTGATTTAACAGATGAAACCAGCACAAACATAATGTGTGATTTTACATATGAAACCAGCACAAACATAATGTGTGATTTCACAGATGAAACCAGCACAAACATAATGTGTGATTGAACATATGAAACCAGCACAAACATAATGTGTGATTTAACATATGAAACCAGCACAAACATAATGTGTGATTTAATAGATGAAACCAGCACAAATATAACATGTGATTTAACATCTGAAACCAGCACAAACATAATGTGTGATTTAACATCTGAAACCAGCACAAACATAATGTGTGATTTAACATATGAAACCAGCACAAACATAATGTGTGATTTGACATATGAAACCAGCACAAACATAATGTGTGATTTAACAGATGAAACCAGCACAAACAGTGTGATTTAACAGATGAAACCAGCACAAACATAATGTGTGATTTAACATATGAAACCAGCACAAACATATTGTGTGATTTAACATATGAAACCAGCACAAACAGTGTGATTTAACAGGTGAAACCACCACAAACATAATGTGTGATTTAACATATGAAACCAGCACAAACATATTGTGTGATTTAACAGATGAAACCAGCACAAACATATTGTGTAATTTAACATATGAAACCTGCACAAACAGTGTGATTTAACAGATGAAACCAGCACAAACATAATGTGTGATTTAACATACTAGGGCATGCCCGTACTATATATATGCCCGTACTATATATCTATCTAAAATTATATCCCCCCCCTCTATTTACATGAAATGGTTTGGTCCATTCGCAACGCCAAAGCGAACGGCGAACGACTTGCGAGTACAGTGACAATCCCCCCCCCCCTCTATTTACATGAAATGGTTTCGTCCATTCGCAACGACCACAGAACCCCCCCCTCTATTTACATGGAATGGTTTGGTCCATTCGCAACGCCGGCACACGCGATCGTTCGCTGCTCTCTGATTGGTTGAATCGTTTTTTGGACATAGCTCGGTAAATAATTGTCCGATTAATATGAAACCTTGAAAAGGCACATCCTCGGGTCCCCAGCAATATACCTGGCAAGTTAAAAGTATATCGGACCCGTGGTTGTCGAGAAACAGCGGTCACAGACAGACAAACGTACAAACGTACAAACGTACAGACAGAGATTACTGGAATTATAGATAGATGAAACCAGCACAAAATATTGCGTAATTTAACATATGAAACCTGCACAAACAGTGTGATTTAACAGATGAAACCAGCACAAACATATTGTGTGATTTAACATATGAAAACAGCACAAACATAATGTGTGATTTAACATCTGAAACCAGCACAAACATAATGTGTGATTTAACATATGACACCAGCACAAACATAATATGTGATTTAACATATGAAACCACCACAAACATAGTGTGTGATTTAACAGATGAAACCAGCACAAACATAACATGTGATTTAACATCTGAAAGCAGCACAAACATGTGTGATTTAACATATGAAAGCAGCACAAACATAACGTGATTTAACAGATGAAACCATCACAAACATATTGTGTGATTTAACAGATGAAACCATCACAAACATATTGTGTGATTTAACATCTGAAACCAGCACAAACATAATGTGTGATTTAACAGATGAAACCAGCACAAACATAATGTGTGATTTAACATATGAAACCAGCACAAACATAATGTGTGATTTAACATATGAAAGCAGCACAAACATAACATGTGATTTAATATCTGAAACCAGCACAAACATAATGTGTGATTTAACATATGAAACCAGGACAAACACAATGTGATTTAACATCTGAAACCAGCACAAACAGAATGTGTGATTTAACATATGAAACCAGCACAAACATAATGTGTGATTTAACATCTGAAACCAGCACAAACATAATGTGTGATTTAACATATGAAACCAACACACACATAATGTGTGATTTAACATCTGAAACCAGCACACACATAATGTGTGATTTAACATATGAAACCAGCACAAACATAACGTGTGATTTAACATCTGAAACCATCACAAACATAATGTCTGATTTAACATCTGAAACCAGCACAAACATAACATGTGATTTAGCATCTGAAACCAGCACAAACATAATGTGTGATTTTACATATGAAACCAGCACAAACATAATGTGTGATTTCACAGATGAAACCAGCACAAACATAATGTGTGATTGAACATATGAAACCAGCACAAACATAATGTGTGATTTAACATATGAAACCAGCACAAACATAATGTGTGATTTAATAGATGAAACCAGCACAAATATAACATGTGATTTAACATCTGAAACCAGCACAAACATAATGTGTGATTTAACATCTGAAACCAGCACAAACATAATGTGTGATTTAACATATGAAACCAGCACAAACATAATGTGTGATTTAACATATGAAACCAGCACAAACATAATGTGTAATTTAACATATGAAACCTGCACAAACAGTGTGATTTAACAGATGAAACCAGCAAAAACATAATGTGTGATTTAACATATGAAACCAGCACAAACATATTGCGTAATTTAACATATGAAACCTGCACAAACAGTGTGATTTAACAGATGAAACCAGCACAAACATATTGTGTGATTTAACATATGAAACCAGCACAAACATTTTGTGTGATTTAACATATGAAACCAGCACAAATATATTGTGTGATTTAACATATGAAACCAGCACAAACATATTGTGTGATTTAACATATGAAACCAGCACAAACATATTGTGTGATTTAACATATGAAACCAGCACAAACATATTGTGTGATTCAACATATGAAACCAGCACAAACATAATGTGTGATTTAACATATGACACCAGCACAAACATAATATGTGATTTAACATATGAAACCACCACAAACATAGTGTGTGATTTAACAGATGAAACCAGCACAAACATAACATGTGATTTAACATCTGAAAGCAGCACAAACATGTGTGATTTAACATATGAAAGCAGCACAAACATAACGTGATTTAACAGATGAAACCATCACAAACATATTGTGTGATTTAACAGATGAAACCATCACAAACATATTGTGTGATTTAACATCTGAAACCAGCACAAACATAATGTGTGATTTAACAGATGAAACCAGCACAAACATAATGTGTGATTTAACATATGAAACCAGCACAAACATAATGTGTGATTTAACATATGAAAGCAGCACAAACATAACATGTGATTTAATATCTGAAACCAGCACAAACATAATGTGTGATTTAACATATGAAACCAGGACAAACACAATGTGTGATTTAACAGATGAAACGAGGACAAACATAATGTGTGATTTAACAGATGAAACCAGCACAAACATAATGTGTGATTTAACAGATGAAACCAGCACAAACATAATGTGTGATTTTACATATGAAACCAGCACAAACATAATGTGTGATTTCACAGATGAAACCAGCACAAACATAATGTGTGATTGAACATATGAAACCAGCACAAACATAATGTGTGATTTAACATATGAAACCAGCACAAACATAATGTGTGATTTAATAGATGAAACCAGCACAAATATAACATGTGATTTAACATCTGAAACCAGCACAAACATAATGTGTGATTTAACATCTGAAACCAGCACAAACATAATGTGCGATTTAACATATGAAACCAGCACAAACATAATGTGTGATTTAACATATGAAACCAGCACAAACATAATGTGTAATTTAACATATGAAACCTGCACAAACAGTGTGATTTAACAGATGAAACCAGCAAAAACATAATGTGTGATTTAACATATGAAACCAGCACAAACATATTGCGTAATTTAACATATGAAACCTGCACAAACAGTGTGATTTAACAGATGAAACCAGCACAAACATATTGTGTGATTTAACATATGAAACCAGCACAAACATATTGTGTGATTTAACATATGAAACCAGCACAAATATGTTGTGTGATTTAACATATGAAACCAGCACAAACATATTGTGTGATTTAACATATGAAACCAGCACAAACATATTGTGTGATTTAACATATGAAACCAGCACAAACATATTGTGTGATTCAACATATGAAACCAGCACAAACATAATGTGTGATTTAACATATGAAAACAGCACAAACATAATGTGTGATTTAACATCTGAAACCAGCACAAACATAATGTGTGATTTAACATATGACACCAGCACAAACATAATATGTGATTTAACATATGAAACCACCACAAACATAGTGTGTGATTTAACAGATGAAACCAGCACAAACATAACATGTGATTTAACATCTGAAAGCAGCACAAACATGTGTGATTTAACATATGAAAGCAGCACAAACATAACGTGATTTAACAGATGAAACCATCACAAACATATTGTGTGATTTAACAGATGAAACCATCACAAACATATTGTGTGATTTAACATCTGAAACCAGCACAAACATAATGTGTGATTTAACAGATGAAACCAGCACAAACATAATGTGTGATTTAACATATGAAACCAGCACAAACATAATGTGTGATTTAACATATGAAAGCAGCACAAACATAACATGTGATTTAATATCTGAAACCAGCACAAACATAATGTGTGATTTAACATATGAAACCAGGACAAACACAATGTGATTTAACATCTGAAACCAGCACAAACAGAATGTGTGATTTAACATATGAAACCAGCACAAACATAATGTGTGATTTAACATCTGAAACCAGCACAAACATAATGTGTGATTTAACATATGAAACCAACACACACATAATGTGTGATTTAACATCTGAAACCAGCACACACATAATGTGTGATTTAACATATGAAACCAGCACAAACATAACGTGTGATTTAACATCTGAAACCATCACAAACATAATGTCTGATTTAACATCTGAAACCAGCACAAACATAACATGTGATTTAGCATCTGAAACCAGCACAAACATAATGTGTGATTTTACATATGAAACCAGCACAAACATAATGTGTGATTTCACAGATGAAACCAGCACAAACATAATGTGTGATTGAACATATGAAACCAGCACAAACATAATGTGTGATTTAACATATGAAACCAGCACAAACATAATGTGTGATTTAATAGATGAAACCAGCACAAATATAACATGTGATTTAACATCTGAAACCAGCACAAACATAATGTGTGATTTAACATCTGAAACCAGCACAAACATAATGTGTGATTTAACATATGAAACCAGCACAAACATAATGTGTGATTTAACATATGAAACCAGCACAAACATAATGTGTAATTTAACATATGAAACCTGCACAAACAGTGTGATTTAACAGATGAAACCAGCAAAAACATAATGTGTGATTTAACATATGAAACCAGCACAAACATATTGCGTAATTTAACATATGAAACCTGCACAAACAGTGTGATTTAACAGATGAAACCAGCACAAACATATTGTGTGATTTAACATATGAAACCAGCACAAACATTTTGTGTGATTTAACATATGAAACCAGCACAAATATATTGTGTGATTTAACATATGAAACCAGCACAAACATATTGTGTGATTTAACATATGAAACCAGCACAAACATATTGTGTGATTTAACATATGAAACCAGCACAAACATATTGTGTGATTCAACATATGAAACCAGCACAAACATAATGTGTGATTTAACATATGAAAACAGCACAAACATAATGTGTGATTTAACATCTGAAACCAGCACAAACATAATGTGTGATTTAACATATGACACCAGCACAAACATAATATGTGATTTAACATATGAAACCACCACAAACATAGTGTGTGATTTAACAGATGAAACCAGCACAAACATAACATGTGATTTAACATCTGAAAGCAGCACAAACATGTGTGATTTAACATATGAAAGCAGCACAAACATAACGTGATTTAACAGATGAAACCATCACAAACATATTGTGTGATTTAACAGATGAAACCATCACAAACATATTGTGTGATTTAACATCTGAAACCAGCACAAACATAATGTGTGATGTAACAGATGAAACCAGCACAAACATAATGTGTGATTTAACATATGAAACCAGCACAAACATAATGTGTGATTTAACATATGAAAGCAGCACAAACATAACATGTGATTTAATATCTGAAACCAGCACAAACATAATGTGTGATTTAACATATGAAACCAGGACAAACACAATGTGATTTAACATCTGAAACCAGCACAAACAGAATGTGTGATTTAACATATGAAACCAGCACAAACATAATGTGTGATTTAACATCTGAAACCAGCACAAACATAATGTGTGATTTAACATATGAAACCAGCACACACATAATGTGTGATTTAACATCTGAAACCAGCACACACATAATGTGTGATTTAACATATGAAACCAGCACAAACATAATGTGTGATTTAACATCTGAAACCATCACAAACATAATGTCTGATTTAACATATGAAACCAGGACAAACACAATGTGATTTAACGTCTGAAACCAGCACAAACATAGTGTATGATTTAACATCTGAAACCAGCACACACATA
Source organism: Myxine glutinosa (assembly GCF_964187855.1). NCBI lineage: Eukaryota > Metazoa > Chordata > Myxini > Myxiniformes > Myxinidae > Myxine > Myxine glutinosa. The sequence continues at coordinate 138,436,142 of NC_136265.1, read as the reverse complement.
ATGTGTGATTTAACATCTGAAACCAGCACACACATAATGTGTGATTTAACATATGAAACCAGCACAAACATAGTGTATGATTTAACATCTGAAACCAGCACACACATAATGTGTGATTTAACATCTGAAACCAGCACACACATAATGTGTGATTTAACATATGAAACCAGCACAAACTTAATGTGTGATTTAACATCTGAAACCATCACAAACATAATGTCTGATTTAACAGATGAAACCAGCACAAACATAACATGTGATTTAGCATCTGAAACCAGCACAAACATAATGTGTGATTTAACATATGAAACCAGCACAAACATAATATGTGATTTAACATATGAAACCAGCACAAACATAATGTGTGATTTAACATATGAAACCAGCACAAACATAATGTGTGATTTAACAGATGAAACGAGGACAAACATTATGTGTGATTTAACAGATGAAACCAGCACAAACATAATGTGTGATTTAACAGATGAAACCAGCACAAACATAATGTGTGATTTTACATATGAAACCAGCACAAACATAATGTGTGATTTCACAGATGAAACCAGCACAAACATAATGTGTGATTGAACATATGAAACCAGCACAAACATAATGTGTGATTTAACATATGAAACCAGCACAAACATAATGTGTGATTTAATAGATGAAACCAGCACAAATATAACATGTGATTTAACATCTGAAACCAGCACAAACATAATGTGTGATTTAACATCTGAAACCAGCACAAACATAATGTGTGATTTAACATATGAAACCAGCACAAACATAATGTGTGATTTGACATATGAAACCAGCACAAACATAATGTGTGATTTAACAGATGAAACCAGCACAAACAGTGTGATTTAACAGATGAAACCAGCACAAACATAATGTGTGATTTAACATATGAAACCAGCACAAACATATTGTGTGATTTAACATATGAAACCAGCACAAACAGTGTGATTTAACAGGTGAAACCACCACAAACATAATGTGTGATTTAACATATGAAACCAGCACAAACATATTGTGTGATTTAACAGATGAAACCAGCACAAACATATTGTGTAATTTAACATATGAAACCTGCACAAACAGTGTGATTTAACAGATGAAACCAGCACAAACATAATGTGTGATTTAACATACTAGGGCATGCCCGTACTATATATATGCCCGTACTATATATCTATCTAAAATTATATCCCCCCCCTCTATTTACATGAAATGGTTTGGTCCATTCGCAACGCCAAAGCGAACGGCGAACGACTTGCGAGTACAGTGACAATCCCCCCCCCCCTCTATTTACATGAAATGGTTTCGTCCATTCGCAACGACCACAGAACCCCCCCCCTCTATTTACATGGAATGGTTTGGTCCATTCGCAACGCCGGCACACGCGATCGTTCGCTGCTCTCTGATTGGTTGAATCGTTTTTTGGACATAGCTCGGTAAATAATTGTCCGATTAATATGAAACCTTGAAAAGGCACATCCTCGGGTCCCCAGCAATATACCTGGCAAGTTAAAAGTATATCGGACCCGTGGTTGTCGAGAAACAGCGGTCACAGACAGACAAACGTACAAACGTACAAACGTACAGACAGAGATTACTGGAATTATAGATAGATGAAACCAGCACAAAATATTGCGTAATTTAACATATGAAACCTGCACAAACAGTGTGATTTAACAGATGAAACCAGCACAAACATATTGTGTGATTTAACATATGAAACCAGCACAAACATATTGTGTGATTTAACATATGAAACCAGCACAAACATATTGTGTGATTTAACATATGAAACCAGCACAAACATATTGTGTGATTTAACATATGAAACCAGCACAAACATATTGTGTGATTTAACATATGAAACCAGCACAAACATATTGTGTGATTCAACATATGAAACCAGCACAAACATAATGTGTGATTTAACATATGAAAACAGCACAAACATAATGTGTGATTTAACATCTGAAACCAGCACAAACATAATGTGTGATTTAACATATGACACCAGCACAAACATAATATGTGATTTAACATATGAAACCACCACAAACATAGTGTCTGATTTAACAGATGAAACCAGCACAAACATAACATGTGATTTAACATCTGAAAGCAGCACAAACATGTGTGATTTAACATATGAAAGCAGCACAAACATAACGTGATTTAACAGATGAAACCATCACAAACATATTGTGTGATTTAACAGATGAAACCATCACAAACATAATGTGTGATTCAACATATGAAACCAGCACAAACATATTGTGTGATTTTACATCTGAAACCAGCACAAACATAATGTGTGATTTAACAGATGAAACCAGCACAAACATAATGTGTGATTCAACATATGAAACCAGCACAAACATAATGTGTGATTTAACATATGAAAGCAGCACAAACATAACATGTGATTTAATATCTGAAACCAGCACAAACATAATGTGTGATTTAACATATGAAACCAGGACAAACACAATGTGATTTAACATCTGAAACCAGCACAAACATAATGTGTGATTTAACATATGAAACCAGCACAAACATAATGTGTGATTTAACATCTGAAACCAGCACAAACATAATGTGTGATTTAACATATGAAACCAGCACACACATAATGTGTGATTTAACATCTGAAACCAGCACACACATAATGTGTGATTTAACATATGAAACCAGCACAAACATAATGTGTGATTTAACATCTGAAACCATCACAAACATAATGTCTGATTTAACATCTGAAACCAGCACAAACATAACATGTGATTTAGCATCTGAAACCAGCACAAACATAATGTGTGATTTAACATCTGAAACCATCACAAACATAATGTCTGATTTAACAGATGAAACCAGCACAAACATAACTTGTGATTTAGCATCTGAAACCAGCACAAACATAATGTGTGATTTAACATATGAAACCAGGACAAACACAATGTGATTTAACGTCTGAAACCAGCACAAACATAGTGTATGATTTAACATCTGAAACCAGCACACACATAATGTGTGATTTAACATCTGAAACCAGCACACACATAATGTGTGATTTAACATATGAAACCAGCACAAACATAGTGTATGATTTAACATCTGAAACCAGCACACACATAATGTGTGATTTAACATCTGAAACCAGCACACACATAATGTGTGATTTAATATATGAAACCAGCACAAACTTAATGTGTGATTTAACATCTGAAACCATCACAAACATAATGTCTGATTTAACAGATGAAACCAGCACAAACATAACATGTGATTTAGCATCTGAAACCAGCACAAACATAATGTGTGATTTAACATATGAAAGCAGCACAAACATAACATGTGATTTAACATATGAAACCATCACAAACATAATGTGTGATTTAACAGATGAAACCAGCACAAACATAATGTTTGATTAAACAGATGAAACCAGCACAAACATAACATGTGATTTCATATAAGAAACCAGCACTAACATAATGTGTGATTTAACATATGAAACCAGCACAAATATAATATGTGATTTAACATATGAAACCAGCACAAACATAATGTGTGATTTAACAGATGAAACCAGCACAAACATAACATGTGATTTAACATCTGAAACCAGCGCAAACATAATGTGTGATTTAACAGATGAAACCAGCACAAACATAACATGTGATTTAACATCTGAAACCGGCACAAACATAATGTGTGATTTAACATATGAAAGCAGCACAAACATAACATGTGATTTAACATCTGAAACCAGCACAAACATAATGTGTGATTTAACATATGAAACCAGGATTAAACATAATGTGTGATTTAACATATGAAACCAGGACAAACATAATGTGATTTAACATCTGAAACCAGCACAAACATAACATGTGATTTAGCATCTGAAACCAGCACAAACATAATGTGTGATTTAACATATGAAACCAGCACAAACATAATGTGTGATTTCACATATGAAACCAGCACAAACATATTGTGTGATTTCACATATGAAACCAGCACAAACATAATGTGTGATTCAACATATGAAACCAGCACAAACATAATGTGTGATTTAACATATGAAACCAGCACAAACATAATGTGTGATTTAACATCTGAAACCAGCACAAACATAATGTGTGATTTAACATCTGAAACCAGCACAAACATAATGTGTGATTTAACATCTGAAACCAGCACAAACATAACATGTGATATAACATCTGAAACCAGCACAAACATAACATGTGATATAACATCTGAAACCAGCACAAACATAATGTGTTATTTTACATATGAAACCAGCACAAACATAATGTGTGATTTAACAGATGAAACCAGGACAAACATAGTGTGTGATTTAACATATGAAACCAGCACAAACATAATGTGTGATTTAACATATGAAACCAGCACAAACATATTGTGTGATTTAACAAATGAAACCATCACAAAAATAACATGTGATTTAACATCTGAAACTAGCACAAACATAATGTGTAATTGAACACATGAAACCATCACAAACATAATGTGTAATTTAACATATGAAACCATCACAAACATAATGTGTGATTTAACAGATGAAACCAGCACAAACATAATGTGTGAGTTAACATGTGAAACCAGCACAAACATAATGTGTGATTTAACAGATGAAACCAGCACAAACATCATGTGTGATTCAACATATGAAACCAGCACAAACATAATGTGTGATTTAACAGATGAAACCATCACAAACATAATGTGTGATTTAACACATGAAACCAGCACAAACATAATGTGTGATTTAACATATGAAACCAGCACAAATATAATGTGTGATTTAACAGATGAAACGAGGACAAACATTATGTGTGATTTAACAGATGAAACCAGCACAAACATAATGTGTGATTTAACAGATGAAACCAGCACAAACATAATGTGTGATTTTACATATGAAACCAGCACAAACATAATGTGTGATTTCACAGATGAAACCAGCACAAACATAATGTGTGATTGAACATATGAAACCAGCACAAACATAATGTGTGATTTAACATATGAAACCAGCACAAACATAATGTGTGATTTAATAGATGAAACCAGCACAAATATAACATGTGATTTAACATCTGAAACCAGCACAAACATAATGTGTGATTTAACATCTGAAACCAGCACAAACATAATGTGTGATTTAACATATGAAACCAGCACAAACATAATGTGTGATTTGACATATGAAACCAGCACAAACATAATGTGTGATTTAACAGATGAAACCAGCACAAACAGTGTGATTTAACAGATGAAACCAGCACAAACATAATGTGTGATTTAACATATGAAACCAGCACAAACATATTGTGTGATTTAACATATGAAACCAGCACAAACAGTGTGATTTAACAGGTGAAACCACCACAAACATAATGTGTGATTTAACATATGAAACCAGCACAAACATATTGTGTGATTTAACAGATGAAACCAGCACAAACATATTGTGTAATTTAACATATGAAACCTGCACAAACAGTGTGATTTAACAGATGAAACCAGCACAAACATAATGTGTGATTTAACATATGAAACCAGCACAAAATATTGCGTAATTTAACATATGAAACCTGCACAAACAGTGTGATTTAACAGATGAAACCAGCACAAACATATTGTGTGATTTAACATATGAAACCAGCACAAACATATTGTGTGATTTAACATATGAAACCAGCACAAACATATTGTGTGATTTAACATATGAAACCAGCACAAACATATTGTGTGATTTAACATATGAAACCAGCACAAACATATTGTGTGATTTAACATATGAAACCAGCACAAACATATTGTGTGATTCAACATATGAAACCAGCACAAACATAATGTGTGATTTAACATATGAAAACAGCACAAACATAATGTGTGATTTAACATCTGAAACCAGCACAAACATAATGTGTGATTTAACATATGACACCAGCACAAACATAATATGTGATTTAACATATGAAACCACCACAAACATAGTGTCTGATTTAACAGATGAAACCAGCACAAACATAACATGTGATTTAACATCTGAAAGCAGCACAAACATGTGTGATTTAACATATGAAAGCAGCACAAACATAACGTGATTTAACAGATGAAACCATCACAAACATATTGTGTGATTTAACAGATGAAACCATCACAAACATATTGTGTGATTTAACATCTGAAACCAGCACAAACATAATGTGTGATTTAACAGATGAAACCAGCACAAACATAACATGTGATTTAATATCTGAAACCAGCACAAACATAATGTGTGATTTAACATATGAAACCAGGACAAACACAATGTGATTTAACATCTGAAACCAGCACAAACATAATGTGTGATTTAACATATGAAACCAGCACAAACATAATGTGTGATTTAACATCTGAAACCAGCACAAACATAATGTGTGATTTAACATATGAAACCAGCACACACATAATGTGTGATTTAACATCTGAAACCAGCACACACATAATGTGTGATTTAACATATGAAACCAGCACAAACATAATGTGTGATTTAACATCTGAAACCATCACAAACATAATGTCTGATTTAACATCTGAAACCAGCACAAACATAACATGTGATTTAGCATCTGAAACCAGCACAAACATAATGTGTGATTTAACATCTGAAACCATCACAAACATAATGTCTGATTTAACAGATGAAACCAGCACAAACATAACTTGTGATTTAGCATCTGAAACCAGCACAAACATAATGTGTGATTTAACATATGAAACCAGGACAAACACAATGTGATTTAACGTCTGAAACCAGCACAAACATAGTGTATGATTTAACATCTGAAACCAGCACACACATAATGTGTGATTTAACATCTGAAACCAGCACACACATAATGTGTGATTTAACATATGAAACCAGCACAAACATAGTGTATGATTTAACATCTGAAACCAGCACACACATAATGTGTGATTTAACATCTGAAACCAGCACACACATAATGTGTGATTTAACATATGAAACCAGCACAAACTTAATGTGTGATTTAACATCTGAAACCATCACAAACATAATGTCTGATTTAACAGATGAAACCAGCACAAACATAACATGTGATTTAGCATCTGAAACCAGCACAAACATAATGTGTGATTTAACATATGAAACCAGCACAAACATAATATGTGATTTAACATATGAAACCAGCACAAACATAATGTGTGATTTAACATATGAAACCAGCACAAACATAATGTGTGATTTAACAGATGAAACGAGGACAAACATTATGTGTGATTTAACAGATGAAACCAGCACAAACATAATGTGTGATTTAACAGATGAAACCAGCACAAACATAATGTGTGATTTTACATATGAAACCAGCACAAACATAATGTGTGATTTCACAGATGAAACCAGCACAAACATAATGTGTGATTGAACATATGAAACCAGCACAAACATAATGTGTGATTTAACATCTGAAACCAGCACAAACATAATGTGTGATTTAATAGATGAAACCAGCACAAATATAACATGTGATTTAACATCTGAAACCAGCACAAACATAATGTGTGATTTAACATCTGAAACCAGCACAAACATAATGTGTGATTTAACATATGAAACCAGCACAAACATAATGTGTGATTTGACATATGAAACCAGCACAAACATAATGTGTGATTTAACAGATGAAACCAGCACAAACAGTGTGATTTAACAGATGAAACCAGCACAAACATAATGTGTGATTTAACATATGAAACCAGCACAAACATATTGTGTGATTTAACATATGAAACCAGCACAAACAGTGTGATTTAACAGGTGAAACCACCACAAACATAATGTGTGATTTAACATATGAAACCAGCACAAACATATTGTGTGATTTAACAGATGAAACCAGCACAAACATATTGTGTAATTTAACATATGAAACCTGCACAAACAGTGTGATTTAACAGATGAAACCAGCACAAACATAATGTGTGATTTAACATATGAAACCAGCACAAAATATTGCGTAATTTAACATATGAAACCTGCACAAACAGTGTGATTTAACAGATGAAACCAGCACAAACATATTGTGTGATTTAACATATGAAACCAGCACAAACATATTGTGTGATTTAACATATGAAACCAGCACAAACATATTGTGTGATTTAACATATGAAACCAGCACAAACATATTGTGTGATTTAACATATGAAACCAGCACAAACATATTGTGTGATTTAACATATGAAACCAGCACAAACATATTGTGTGATTCAACATATGAAACCAGCACAAACATAATGTGTGATTTAACATATGAAAACAGCACAAACATAATGTGTGATTTAACATCTGAAACCAGCACAAACATAATGTGTGATTTAACATATGACACCAGCACAAACATAATATGTGATTTAACATATGAAACCACCACAAACATAGTGTCTGATTTAACAGATGAAACCAGCACAAACGTAACATGTGATTTAACATCTGAAAGCAGCACAAACATGTGTGATTTAACATATGAAAGCAGCACAAACATAACGTGATTTAACAGATGAAACCATCACAAACATATTGTGTGATTTAACAGATGAAACCATCACAAACATATTGTGTGATTTAACATCTGAAACCAGCACAAACATAATGTGTGATTTAACAGATGAAACCAGCACAAACATAATGTGTGATTCGACATATGAAACCAGCACAAACATAACATGTGTTTTAATATCTGAAACCAGCACAAACATAATGTGTGATTTAACATATGAAACCAGGACAAACACAATGTGATTTAACATCTGAAACCAGCACAAACATAATGTGTGATTTAACATATGAAACCAGCACAAACATAATGTGTGATTTAACATCTGAAACCAGCACAAACATAATGTGTGATTTAACATATGAAACCAGCACACACATAATGTGTGATTTAACATCTGAAACCAGCACACACATAATGTGTGATTTAACATATGAAACCAGCACAAACATAATGTGTGATTTAACATCTGAAACCATCACAAACATAATGTCTGATTTAACATCTGAAACCAGCACAAACATAACATGTGATATAGCATCTGAAACCAGCACAAACATAATGTGTGATTTAACATCTGAAACCATCACAAACATAATGTCTGATTTAACAGATGAAACCAGCACAAACATAACTTGTGATTTAGCATCTGAAACCAGCACAAACATAATGTGTGATTTAACATATGAAACCAGGACAAACACAATGTGATTTAACGTCTGAAACCAGCACAAACATAGTGTATGATTTAACATCTGAAACCAGCACACACATAATGTGTGATTTAACATCTGAAACCAGCACACACATAATGTGTGATTTAACATATGAAACCAGCACAAACATAGTGTATGATTTAACATCTGAAACCAGCACACACATAATGTGTGATTTAACATCTGAAACCAGCACACACATAATGTGTGATTTAACATATGAAACCAGCACAAACTTAATGTGTGATTTAACATCTGAAACCATCACAAACATAATGTCTGATTTAACAGATGAAACCAGCACAAACATAACATGTGATTTAGCATCTGAAACCAGCACAAACATAATGTGTGATTTAACATATGAAACCAGCACAAACATAATATGTGATTTAACATATGAAACCAGCACAAACATAATGTGTGATTTAACATATGAAACCAGCACAAACATAATGTGTGATTTAACAGATGAAACGAGGACAAACATTATGTGTGATTTAACAGATGAAACCAGCACAAACATAATGTGTGATTTAACAGATGAAACCAGCACAAACATAATGTGTGATTTTACATATGAAACCAGCACAAACATAATGTGTGATTTCACAGATGAAACCAGCACAAACATAATGTGTGATTGAACATATGAAACCAGCACAAACATAATGTGTGATTTAACATATGAAACCAGCACAAACATAATGTGTGATTTAATAGATGAAACCAGCACAAATATAACATGTGATTTAACATCTGAAACCAGCACAAACATAATGTGTGATTTAACATCTGAAACCAGCACAAACATAATGTGTGATTTAACATATGAAACCAGCACAAACATAATGTGTGATTTGACATATGAAACCAGCACAAACATAATGTGTGATTTAACAGATGAAACCAGCACAAACAGTGTGATTTAACAGATGAAACCAGCACAAACATAATGTGTGATTTAACATATGAAACCAGCACAAACATATTGTGTGATTTAACATATGAAACCAGCACAAACAGTGTGATTTAACAGGTGAAACCACCACAAACATAATGTGTGATTTAACATATGAAACCAGCACAAACATATTGTGTGATTTAACAGATGAAACCAGCACAAACATATTGTGTAATTTAACATATGAAACCTGCACAAACAGTGTGATTTAACAGATGAAACCAGCACAAACATAATGTGTGATTTAACATACTCGGGCATTGCCCGTACTATATCTATATCTAAAATTATATCCCCCCCCTCTATTTACATGAAATGGTTTGGTCCAAAGCGAACGGCTTGCGAGTACGGTGACAATCCCCCCCCTCTATTTACATGCAATGGTTTGGTCCAAAGCGAACGGCTTCCGGAGTTTGGTAAAGAAATCGCCATCGCGTGCACAAACGCGCAGGAAAGCGAATGAATCGCAAATTCGGTTTTATTAGTTTTAAAACATAGTTTAACGCCAACATAGTTTGCAAACGTGAAATAAATGAATACGCTCTCAAATGTGCCATCCGAGGCAGAGTGTGTCCTCCACGTTCGGCACACGCGATCGTTCGCTGCTCTCTGATTGGTTGAATCGTTTTTTGGACATAGCTCGGTAAGTAATTGTCCGATTAATATGAAACCTTGAAAAGGCACATCCTCGGGTCCCCAGCAATATACCTGGCAAGTTAAAAGTATATCGGACCCGTGGTTGTCGAGAAACAGCGGTCACAGACAAACAAACGTACAGACGTACAGACGTACAGAGATTACTGGAATTATAGATAGATGAAACCAGCACAAAATATTGCGTAATTTAACATATGAAACCTGCACAAACAGTGTGATTTAACAGATGAAACCAGCACAAACATATTGTGTGATTTAACATATGAAACCAGCACAAACATATTGTGTGATTTAACATATGAAACCAGCACAAACATATTGTGTGATTTAACATATGAAACCAGCACAAACATATTGTGTGATTTAACATATGAAACCAGCACAAACATATTGTGTGATTTAACATATGAAACCAGCACAAACATATTGTGTGATTCAACATATGAAACCAGCACAAACATAATGTGTGATTTAACATATGAAAACAGCACAAACATAATGTGTGATTTAACATCTGAAACCAGCACAAACATAATGTGTGATTTAACATATGACACCAGCACAAACATAATATGTGATTTAACATATGAAACCACCACAAACATAGTGTCTGATTTAACAGATGAAACCAGCACAAACATAACATGTGATTTAACATCTGAAAGCAGCACAAACATGTGTGATTTAACATATGAAAGCAGCACAAACATAACGTGATTTAACAGATGAAACCATCACAAACATATTGTGTGATTTAACAGATGAAACCATCACAAACATAATGTGTGATTCAACATATGAAACCAGCACAAACATATTGTGTGATTTTACATCTGAAACCAGCACAAACATAATGTGTGATTTAACAGATGAAACCAGCACAAACATAATGTGTGATTCAACATATGAAACCAGCACAAACATAATGTGTGATTTAACATATGAAAGCAGCACAAACATAACATGTGATTTAATATCTGAAACCAGCACAAACATAATGTGTGATTTAACATATGAAACCAGGACAAACACAATGTGATTTAACATCTGAAACCAGCACAAACATAATGTGTGATTTAACATATGAAACCAGCACAAACATAATGTGTGATTTAACATCTGAAACCAGCACAAACATAATGTGTGATTTAACATATGAAACCAGCACACACATAATGTGTGATTTAACATCTGAAACCAGCACACACATAATGTGTGATTTAACATATGAAACCAGCACAAACATAATGTGTGATTTAACATCTGAAACCATCACAAACATAATGTCTGATTTAACATCTGAAACCAGCACAAACATAACATGTGATTTAGCATCTGAAACCAGCACAAACATAATGTGTGATTTAACATCTGAAACCATCACAAACATAATGTCTGATTTAACAGATGAAACCAGCACAAACATAACTTGTGATTTAGCATCTGAAACCAGCACAAACATAATGTGTGATTTAACATATGAAACCAGGACAAACACAATGTGATTTAACGTCTGAAACCAGCACAAACATAGTGTATGATTTAACATCTGAAACCAGCACACACATAATGTGTGATTTAACATCTGAAACCAGCACACACATAATGTGTGATTTAACATATGAAACCAGCACAAACATAGTGTATGATTTAACATCTGAAACCAGCACACACATAATGTGTGATTTAACATCTGAAACCAGCACACACATAATGTGTGATTTAACATATGAAACCAGCACAAACTTAATGTGTGATTTAACATCTGAAACCATCACAAACATAATGTCTGATTTAACAGATGAAACCAGCACAAACATAACATGTGATTTAGCATCTGAAACCAGCACAAACATAATGTGTGATTTAACATATGAAAGCAGCACAAACATAACATGTGATTTAACATATGAAACCATCACAAACATAATGTGTGATTTAACAGATGAAACCAGCACAAACATAATGTTTGATTAAACAGATGAAACCAGCACAAACATAACATGTGATTTCACATAAGAAACCAGCACTAACATAATGTGTGATTTAACATATGAAACCAGCACAAATATAATATGTGATTTAACATATGAAACCAGCACAAACATAATGTGTGATTTAACAGATGAAACCAGCACAAACATAACATGTGATTTAACATCTGAAACCAGCGCAAACATAATGTGTGATTTAACAGATGAAACCAGCACAAACATAACATGTGATTTAACATCTGAAACCAGCACAAACATAATGTGTGATTTAACATATGAAAGCAGCACAAACATAACATGTGATTTAACATCTGAAACCAGCACAAACATAATGTGTGATTTAACATATGAAACCAGGATTAAACATAATGTGTGATTTAACATATGAAACCAGGACAAACATAATGTGATTTAACATCTGAAACCAGCACAAACATAACATGTGATTTAGCATCTGAAACCAGCACAAACATAATGTGTGATTTAACAGATGAAACCAGCACAAACATAATGTGTGATTTCACATATGAAACCAGCACAAACATATTGTGTGATTTCACATATGAAACCAGCACAAACATAATGTGTGATTCAACATATGAAACCAGCACAAACATAATGTGTGATTTAACATATGAAACCAACACAAACATAATGTGTGATTTAACATCTGAAACCAGCACAAACATAATGTGTGATTTAACATCTGAAACCAGCACAAACATAATGTGTGATTTAACATCTGAAACCAGCACAAACATAACATGTGATATAACATCTGAAACCAGCACAAACATAACATGTGATATAACATCTGAAACCAGCACAAACATAATGTGTTATTTTACATATGAAACCAGCACAAACATAATGTGTGATTTAACAGATGAAACCAGGACAAACATAGTGTGTGATTTAACATATGAAACCAGCACAAACATAATGTGTGATTTAACATATGAAACCAGCACAAACATATTGTGTGATTTAACAAATGAAACCATCACAAAAATAACATGTGATTTAACATCTGAAACTAGCACAAACATAATGTGTGATTTAACATATGAAACCATCACAAACACAATGTGTGATTTAACATATGAAACCAGGACAAACATAATGTGTGATTTAACATATGAAACCATCACAAACACAATGTGTGATTTAACATATGAAACCAGCACAAACATAATGTGTGATTTAACAGATGAAACCAGCACAAACATAATGTGTGATTTAACAGATGAAACCAGGACAAACATAATGTGTGATTTAACAGATGAAACCAGCACAAACATAATGTGTGATTTAACAGATGAAACCAGCACAAACATAACGTATGATTTAACAGATGAAACCATCACAAACATAATGTGTGATTTAACAGATGAAACCAGCACAAACATAGTGTGTGATTTAACATCTGAAACCAGCACAAACATAATGTGTGATTTAACAGATGAAACCAGCACAAACATAACGTATGATTTAACAGATGAAACCATCACAAACATAATGTGTGATTTCACAGATGAAACCAGGACAAACATAATGTGTGATTTAACAGATGAAACCAGCACAAACATAGTGTGTGATTTAACAGATGAAACCAGGACAAACATAATGTGTGATTTAACAGATGAAACCAGGACAAACATAATGTGTGATTTAACAGATGAAACCATCACAAACGTAATGTGTGATTTAACAGATGAAACCAGGACAAACATAATGTGTGATTTAACAGATGAAACCAACACAAACATAATGTGTAATTTAACAGATGGAACCAGCACAAACATAATGTGTGATTTAACAGATGAAACCAGCACAAACAGTGTGATTTAACAGATGAAACCAGCACAAACATAATGTGTGATTTAACATATGAAACCAGCACAAACATATTGTGTGATTTAACATATGAAACCAGCACAAACAGTGTGATTTAACAGGTGAAACCACCACAAACATAATGTGTGATTTAACATATGAAACCAGCACAAACATATTGTGTGATTTAACAGATGAAACCAGCACAAACATATTGTGTAATTTAACATATGAAACCTGCACAAACAGTGTGATTTAACAGATGAAACCAGCACAAACATAATGTGTGATTTAACATACTAGGGCATTGCCCGTACTATATCTATATCTAAAATTATATCCCCCCCCTCTATTTACATGAAATGGTTTGGTCCAAAGCGAACGGCTTGCGAGTACGGTGACAATCCCCCCCCTCTATTTACATGCAATGGTTTGGTCCAAAGCGAACGGCTTCCGGAGTTTGGTAAAGAAATCGCCATCGCGTGCACAAACGCGCAGGAAAGCGAATGAATCGCAAATTCGGTTTTATTAGTTTTAAAACATAGTTTAACGCCAACATAGTTTGCAAACGTGAAATAAATGAATACGCTCTCAAATGTGCCATCCGAGGCAGAGTGTGTCCTCCACGTTCGGCACACGCGATCGTTCGCTGCTCTCTGATTGGTTGAATCGTTTTTTGGACATAGCTCGGTAAGTAATTGTCCGATTAATATGAAACCTTGAAAAGGCACATCCTCGGGTCCCCAGCAATATACCTGGCAAGTTAAAAGTATATCGGACCCGTGGTTGTCGAGAAACAGCGGTCACAGACAAACAAACGTACAGACGTACAGACGTACAGAGATTACTGGAATTATAGATAGATGAAACCAGCACAAAATATTGCGTAATTTAACATATGAAACCTGCACAAACAGTGTGATTTAACAGAGGAAACCAGCACAAACATATTGTGTGATTTAACATATGAAACCAGCACAAACATATTGTGTGATTTAACATATGAAACCAGCACAAACATATTGTGTGATTTAACATATGAAACCAGCACAAACATATTGTGTGATTTAACATATGAAACCAGCACAAACATATTGTGTGATTTAACATATGAAACCAGCACAAACATATTGTGTGATTCAACATATGAAACCAGCACAAACATAATGTGTGATTTAACATATGAAAACAGCACAAACATAATGTGTGATTTAACATCTGAAACCAGCACAAACATAATGTGTGATTTAACATATGACACCAGCACAAACATAATATGTGATTTAACATATGAAACCACCACAAACATAGTGTCTGATTTAACAGATGAAACCAGCACAAACATAACATGTGATTTAACATCTGAAAGCAGCACAAACATGTGTGATTTAACATATGAAAGCAGCACAAACATAACGTGATTTAACAGATGAAACCATCACAAACATATTGTGTGATTTAACAGATGAAACCATCACAAACATAATGTGTGATTCAACATATGAAACCAGCACAAACATATTGTGTGATTTTACATCTGAAACCAGCACAAACATAATGTGTGATTTAACAGATGAAACCAGCACAAACATAATGTGTGATTCAACATATGAAACCAGCACAAACATAATGTGTGATTTAACATATGAAAGCAGCACAAACATAACATGTGATTTAATATCTGAAACCAGCACAAACATAATGTGTGATTTAACATATGAAACCAGGACAAACACAATGTGATTTAACATCTGAAACCAGCACAAACATAATGTGTGATTTAACATATGAAACCAGCACAAACATAATGTGTGATTTAACATCTGAAACCAGCACAAACATAATGTGTGATTTAACATATGAAACCAGCACACACATAATGTGTGATTTAACATCTGAAACCAGCACACACATAATGTGTGATTTAACATATGAAACCAGCACAAACATAATGTGTGATTTAACATCTGAAACCATCACAAACATAATGTCTGATTTAACATCTGAAACCAGCACAAACATAACATGTGATTTAGCATCTGAAACCAGCACAAACATAATGTGTGATTTAACATCTGAAACCATCACAAACATAATGTCTGATTTAACAGATGAAACCAGCACAAACATAACTTGTGATTTAGCATCTGAAACCAGCACAAACATAATGTGTGATTTAACATATGAAACCAGGACAAACACAATGTGATTTAACGTCTGAAACCAGCACAAACATAGTGTATGATTTAACATCTGAAACCAGCACACACATAATGTGTGATTTAACATCTGAAACCAGCACACACATAATGTGTGATTTAACATATGAAACCAGCACAAACATAGTGTATGATTTAACATCTGAAACCAGCACACACATAATGTGTGATTTAACATCTGAAACCAGCACACACATAATGTGTGATTTAACATATGAAACCAGCACAAACTTAATGTGTGATTTAACATCTGAAACCATCACAAACATAATGTCTGATTTAACAGATGAAACCAGCACAAACATAACATGTGATTTAGCATCTGAAACCAGCACAAACATAATGTGTGATTTAACATATGAAAGCAGCACAAACATAACATGTGATTTAACATATGAAACCATCACAAACATAATGTGTGATTTAACAGATGAAACCAGCACAAACATAATGTTTGATTAAACAGATGAAACCAGCACAAACATAACATGTGATTTCACATAAGAAACCAGCACTAACATAATGTGTGATTTAACATATGAAACCAGCACAAATATAATATGTGATTTAACATATGAAACCAGCACAAACATAATGTGTGATTTAACAGATGAAACCAGCACAAACATAACATGTGATTTAACATCTGAAACCAGCGCAAACATAATGTGTGATTTAACAGATGAAACCAGCACAAACATAACATGTGATTTAACATCTGAAACCAGCACAAACATAATGTGTGATTTAACATATGAAAGCAGCACAAACATAACATGTGATTTAACATCTGAAACCAGCACAAACATAATGTGTGATTTAACATATGAAACCAGGATTAAACATAATGTGTGATTTAACATATGAAACCAGGACAAACATAATGTGATTTAACATCTGAAACCAGCACAAACATAACATGTGATTTAGCATCTGAAACCAGCACAAACATAATGTGTGATTTAACAGATGAAACCAGCACAAACATAATGTGTGATTTCACATATGAAACCAGCACAAACATATTGTGTGATTTCACATATGAAACCAGCACAAACATAATGTGTGATTCAACATATGAAACCAGCACAAACATAATGTGTGATTTAACATATGAAACCAACACAAACATAATGTGTGATTTAACATCTGAAACCAGCACAAACATAATGTGTGATTTAACATCTGAAACCAGCACAAACATAATGTGTGATTTAACATCTGAAACCAGCACAAACATAACATGTGATATAACATCTGAAACCAGCACAAACATAACATGTGATATAACATCTGAAACCAGCACAAACATAATGTGTTATTTTACATATGAAACCAGCACAAACATAATGTGTGATTTAACAGATGAAACCAGGACAAACATAGTGTGTGATTTAACATATGAAACCAGCACAAACATAATGTGTGATTTAACATATGAAACCAGCACAAACATATTGTGTGATTTAACAAATGAAACCATCACAAAAATAACATGTGATTTAACATCTGAAACTAGCACAAACATAATGTGTGATTTAACATATGAAACCATCACAAACACAATGTGTGATTTAACATATGAAACCAGGACAAACATAATGTGTGATTTAACATATGAAACCATCACAAACACAATGTGTGATTTAACATATGAAACCAGCACAAACATAATGTGTGATTTAACAGATGAAACCAGCACAAACATAATGTGTGATTTAACAGATGAAACCAGGACAAACATAATGTGTGATTTAACAGATGAAACCAGCACAAACATAATGTGTGATTTAACAGATGAAACCAGCACAAACATAACGTATGATTTAACAGATGAAACCATCACAAACATAATGTGTGATTTAACAGATGAAACCAGCACAAACATAGTGTGTGATTTAACATCTGAAACCAGCACAAACATAATGTGTGATTTAACAGATGAAACCAGCACAAACATAACGTATGATTTAACAGATGAAACCATCACAAACATAATGTGTGATTTCACAGATGAAACCAGGACAAACATAATGTGTGATTTAACAGATGAAACCAGCACAAACATAGTGTGTGATTTAACAGATGAAACCAGGACAAACATAATGTGTGATTTAACAGATGAAACCAGGACAAACATAATGTGTGATTTAACAGATGAAACCATCACAAACGTAATGTGTGATTTAACAGATGAAACCAGGACAAACATAATGTGTGATTTAACAGATGAAACCAACACAAACATAATGTGTAATTTAACAGATGGAACCAGCACAAACATAATGTGTGATTTAACAGATGAAACCAGCACAAACATAACGTATGATTTAACAGAAGAAACCAGCACAAACATAATGTGTGATTCAACAAATGAAACCATCACAAACATAATGTGTGATTTAACAGATGAAACCTGGACAAACATAATGTGTGATTTAACATGTGAAACCAGCACAAACATAATGTGTGATTTAACATATGAAACCAGCACAAACATAACATGTGATTTAACATCTGAAACCAGCACAAATATAATGTGTAATTTAACAGATGGAACCAGCACAAACATAATGTGTGATTTAACAGATGAAACCTGGACAAACATAATGTGTGATTTAACATGTGAAACCAGCACAAACATAATGTGTGATTTAACATATGAAACCAGCACAAACATAACATGTGATTTAACATCTGAAACCAGCACAAATATAATTTGTGATTTAACAGATGAAACCAGCACAAACATAACATGTGATTTAACATCTGAAACTAGCACAAACATAACATGTGATTTAACATCTGAAACCAGCACAAACATAATGTGTGATTTAACATCTGAAACCAGCACAAACATAATGTGTGATTTAACAGATGAAACCATCACAAACATAATATGTGATTGAACACATGAAACCATCACAAACATAATGTGTAATTGAACACATGAAACCATCACAAACATAATGTGTAATTTAACATATGAAACCATCACAAATATAATGTGTGATTTAACAGATGAAACCAGCACAAAAATAATGTGTGATTTAAAATGTGAAACCAGCACAAACATCATGTGTGATTTAACATATGAAACCATCACAAACATAATATGTGATTTAACATATGAAACCATCACAAACATTATGTGTGATTTAACAGATGAAACGAGGACAAACATTATGTGTGATTTAACAGATGAAACCAGCACAAACATAATGTGTGATTTCACAGATGAAACCAGCACAAACATAATGTGTGATTGAACATATGAAACCAGCACAAACATAATGTGTGATTTAACATATGAAACCAGCACAAACATAATGTGTGATTTAATAGATGAAACCAGCACAAATATAACATGTGATTTAACATCTGAAACCAGCACAAACATAATGTGTGATTTAACATCTGAAACCAGCACAAACATAATGTGCGATTTAACATATGAAACCAGCACAAACATAATGTGTGATTTAACATATGAAACCAGCACAAACATAATGTGTAATTTAACATATGAAACCAGCACAAACATATTGTGTGATTTAACATATGAAACCAGCACAAACATATTGTGTGATTCAACATATGAAACCAGCACAAACATAATGTGTGATTTAACATATGAAAACAGCACAAACATAATGTGTGATTTAACATCTGAAACCAGCACAAACATAATGTGTGATTTAACATATGACACCAGCACAAACATAATATGTGATTTAACATATGAAACCACCACAAACATAGTGTGTGATTTAACAGATGAAACCAGCACAAACATAACATGTGATTTAACATCTGAAAGCAGCACAAACATGTGTGATTTAACATATGAAAGCAGCACAAACATAACGTGATTTAACAGATGAAACCATCACAAACATATTGTGTGATTTAACAGATGAAACCATCACAAACATATTGTGTGATTTAACATCTGAAACCAGCACAAACATAATGTGTGATTTAACAGATGAAACCAGCACAAACATAATGTGTGATTTAACATATGAAACCAGCACAAACATAATGTGTGATTTAACATATGAAAGCAGCACAAACATAACATGTGATTTAATATCTGAAACCAGCACAAACATAATGTGTGATTTAACATATGAAACCAGGACAAACACAATGTGTGATTTAACAGATGAAACGAGGACAAACATAATGTGTGATTTAACAGATGAAACCAGCACAAACATAATGTGTGATTTAACAGATGAAACCAGCACAAACATAATGTGTGATTTTACATATGAAACCAGCACAAACATAATGTGTGATTTCACAGATGAAACCAGCACAAACATAATGTGTGATTGAACATATGAAACCAGCACAAACAATGTGTGATTTAACATATGAAACCAGCACAAACATAATGTGTGATTTAATAGATGAAACCAGCACAAATATAACATGTGATTTAACATCTGAAACCAGCACAAACATAATGTGTGATTTAACATCTGAAACCAGCACAAACATAATGTGCGATTTAACATATGAAACCAGCACAAACATAATGTGTGATTTAACATATGAAACCAGCACAAACATAATGTGTAATTTAACATATGAAACCTGCACAAACAGTGTGATTTAACAGATGAAACCAGCAAAAACATAATGTGTGATTTAACATATGAAACCAGCACAAACATATTGCGTAATTTAACATATGAAACCTGCACAAACAGTGTGATTTAACAGATGAAACCAGCACAAACATATTGTGTGATTTAACATATGAAACCAGCACAAACATATTGTGTGATTTAACATATGAAACCAGCACAAATATGTTGTGTGATTTCACATATGAAACCAGCACAAACATATTGTGTGATTTAACATATGAAACCAGCACAAACATATTGTGTGATTTAACATATGAAACCAGCACAAACATATTGTGTGATTCAACATATGAAACCAGCACAAACATAATGTGTGATTTAACATATGAAAACAGCACAAACATAATGTGTGATTTAACATCTGAAACCAGCACAAACATAATGTGTGATTTAACATATGACACCAGCACAAACATAATATGTGATTTAACATATGAAACCACCACAAACATAGTGTGTGATTTAACAGATGAAACCAGCACAAACATAACATGTGATTTAACATCTGAAAGCAGCACAAACATGTGTGATTTAACATATGAAAGCAGCACAAACATAACGTGATTTAACAGATGAAACCATCACAAACATATTGTGTGATTTAACAGATGAAACCATCACAAACATATTGTGTGATTTAACATCTGAAACCAGCACAAACATAATGTGTGATTTAACAGATGAAACCAGCACAAACATAATGTGTGATTTAACATATGAAACCAGCACAAACATAATGTGTGATTTAACATATGAAAGCAGCACAAACATAACATGTGATTTAATATCTGAAACCAGCACAAACATAATGTGTGATTTAACATATGAAACCAGGACAAACACAATGTGATTTAACATCTGAAACCAGCACAAACAGAATGTGTGATTTAACATATGAAACCAGCACAAACATAATGTGTGATTTAACATCTGAAACCAGCACAAACATAATGTGTGATTTAACATATGAAACCAGCACACACATAATGTGTGATTTAACATCTGAAACCAGCACACACATAATGTGTGATTTAACATATGAAACCAGCACAAACATAATGTGTGATTTAACATCTGAAACCATCACAAACATAATGTCTGATTTAACATCTGAAACCAGCACAAACATAACATGTGATTTAGCATCTGAAACCAGCACAAACATAATGTGTGATTTAACAGATGAAACCATCACAAACATAATATGTGATTGAACACATGAAACCATCACAAACATAATGTGTAATTGAACACATGAAACCATCACAAACATAATGTGTAATTTAACATATGAAACCATCACAAATATAATGTGTGATTTAACAGATGAAACCAGCACAAAAATAATGTGTGATTTAAAATGTGAAACCAGCACAAACATCATGTGTGATTTAACATATGAAACCATCACAAACATAATATGTGATTTAACATATGAAACCATCACAAACATTATGTGTGATTTAACAGATGAAACGAGGACAAACATTATGTGTGATTTAACAGATGAAACCAGCACAAACATAATGTGTGATTTCACAGATGAAACCAGCACAAACATAATGTGTGATTGAACATATGAAACCAGCACAAACATAATGTGTGATTTAACATATGAAACCAGCACAAACATAATGTGTGATTTAATAGATGAAACCAGCACAAATATAACATGTGATTTAACATCTGAAACCAGCACAAACATAATGTGTGATTTAACATCTGAAACCAGCACAAACATAATGTGCGATTTAACATATGAAACCAGCACAAACATAATGTGTGATTTAACATATGAAACCAGCACAAACATAATGTGTAATTTAACATATGAAACCAGCACAAACATATTGTGTGATTTAACATATGAAACCAGCACAAACATATTGTGTGATTCAACATATGAAACCAGCACAAACATAATGTGTGATTTAACATATGAAAACAGCACAAACATAATGTGTGATTTAACATCTGAAACCAGCACAAACATAATGTGTGATTTAACATATGACACCAGCACAAACATAATATGTGATTTAACATATGAAACCACCACAAACATAGTGTGTGATTTAACAGATGAAACCAGCACAAACATAACATGTGATTTAACATCTGAAAGCAGCACAAACATGTGTGATTTAACATATGAAAGCAGCACAAACATAACGTGATTTAACAGATGAAACCATCACAAACATATTGTGTGATTTAACAGATGAAACCATCACAAACATATTGTGTGATTTAACATCTGAAACCAGCACAAACATAATGTGTGATTTAACAGATGAAACCAGCACAAACATAATGTGTGATTTAACATATGAAACCAGCACAAACATAATGTGTGATTTAACATATGAAAGCAGCACAAACATAACATGTGATTTAATATCTGAAACCAGCACAAACATAATGTGTGATTTAACATATGAAACCAGGACAAACACAATGTGTGATTTAACAGATGAAACGAGGACAAACATAATGTGTGATTTAACAGATGAAACCAGCACAAACATAATGTGTGATTTAACAGATGAAACCAGCACAAACATAATGTGTGATTTTACATATGAAACCAGCACAAACATAATGTGTGATTTCACAGATGAAACCAGCACAAACATAATGTGTGATTGAACATATGAAACCAGCACAAACAATGTGTGATTTAACATATGAAACCAGCACAAACATAATGTGTGATTTAATAGATGAAACCAGCACAAATATAACATGTGATTTAACATCTGAAACCAGCACAAACATAATGTGTGATTTAACATCTGAAACCAGCACAAACATAATGTGCGATTTAACATATGAAACCAGCACAAACATAATGTGTGATTTAACATATGAAACCAGCACAAACATAATGTGTAATTTAACATATGAAACCTGCACAAACAGTGTGATTTAACAGATGAAACCAGCAAAAACATAATGTGTGATTTAACATATGAAACCAGCACAAACATATTGCGTAATTTAACATATGAAACCTGCACAAACAGTGTGATTTAACAGATGAAACCAGCACAAACATATTGTGTGATTTAACATATGAAACCAGCACAAACATATTGTGTGATTTAACATATGAAACCAGCACAAATATGTTGTGTGATTTAACATATGAAACCAGCACAAACATATTGTGTGATTTAACATATGAAACCAGCACAAACATATTGTGTGATTTAACATATGAAACCAGCACAAACATATTGTGTGATTCAACATATGAAACCAGCACAAACATAATGTGTGATTTAACATATGAAAACAGCACAAACATAATGTGTGATTTAACATCTGAAACCAGCACAAACATAATGTGTGATTTAACATATGACACCAGCACAAACATAATATGTGATTTAACATATGAAACCACCACAAACATAGTGTGTGATTTAACAGATGAAACCAGCACAAACATAACATGTGATTTAACATCTGAAAGCAGCACAAACATGTGTGATTTAACATATGAAAGCAGCACAAACATAACGTGATTTAACAGATGAAACCATCACAAACATATTGTGTGATTTAACAGATGAAACCATCACAAACATATTGTGTGATTTAACATCTGAAACCAGCACAAACATAATGTGTGATTTAACAGATGAAACCAGCACAAACATAATGTGTGATTTAACATATGAAACCAGCACAAACATAATGTGTGATTTAACATATGAAAGCAGCACAAACATAACATGTGATTTAATATCTGAAACCAGCACAAACATAATGTGTGATTTAACATATGAAACCAGGACAAACACAATGTGATTTAACATCTGAAACCAGCACAAACAGAATGTGTGATTTAACATATGAAACCAGCACAAACATAATGTGTGATTTAACATCTGAAACCAGCACAAACATAATGTGTGATTTAACATATGAAACCAGCACACACATAATGTGTGATTTAACATCTGAAACCAGCACACACATAATGTGTGATTTAACATATGAAACCAGCACAAACATAATGTGTGATTTAACATCTGAAACCATCACAAACATAATGTCTGATTTAACATCTGAAACCAGCACAAACATAACATGTGATTTAGCATCTGAAACCAGCACAAACATAATGTGTGATTTTACATATGAAACCAGCACAAACATAATGTGTGATTTCACAGATGAAACCAGCACAAACATAATGTGTGATTGAACATATGAAACCAGCACAAACATAATGTGTGATTTAACATATGAAACCAGCACAAACATAATGTGTGATTTAATAGATGAAACCAGCACAAATATAACATGTGATTTAACATCTGAAACCAGCACAAACATAATGTGTGATTTAACATCTGAAACCAGCACAAACATAATGTGTGATTTAACATATGAAACCAGCACAAACATAATGTGTGATTTAACATATGAAACCAGCACAAACATAATGTGTAATTTAACATATGAAACCTGCACAAACAGTGTGATTTAACAGATGAAACCAGCAAAAACATAATGTGTGATTTAACATATGAAACCAGCACAAACATATTGCGTAATTTAACATATGAAACCTGCACAAACAGTGTGATTTAACAGATGAAACCAGCACAAACATATTGTGTGATTTAACATATGAAACCAGCACAAACATTTTGTGTGATTTAACATATGAAACCAGCACAAATATATTGTGTGATTTAACATATGAAACCAGCACAAACATATTGTGTGATTTAACATATGAAACCAGCACAAACATATTGTGTGATTTAACATATGAAACCAGCACA
Source organism: Myxine glutinosa (assembly GCF_964187855.1). NCBI lineage: Eukaryota > Metazoa > Chordata > Myxini > Myxiniformes > Myxinidae > Myxine > Myxine glutinosa. The sequence continues at coordinate 138,409,666 of NC_136265.1, read as the reverse complement.
AACATATTGTGTGATTCAACATATGAAACCAGCACAAACATAATGTGTGATTTAACATATGAAAACAGCACAAACATAATGTGTGATTTAACATCTGAAACCAGCACAAACATAATGTGTGATTTAACATATGACACCAGCACAAACATAATATGTGATTTAACATATGAAACCACCACAAACATAGTGTGTGATTTAACAGATGAAACCAGCACAAACATAACATGTGATTTAACATCTGAAAGCAGCACAAACATGTGTGATTTAACATATGAAAGCAGCACAAACATAACGTGATTTAACAGATGAAACCATCACAAACATATTGTGTGATTTAACAGATGAAACCATCACAAACATATTGTGTGATTTAACATCTGAAACCAGCACAAACATAATGTGTGATGTAACAGATGAAACCAGCACAAACATAATGTGTGATTTAACATATGAAACCAGCACAAACATAATGTGTGATTTAACATATGAAAGCAGCACAAACATAACATGTGATTTAATATCTGAAACCAGCACAAACATAATGTGTGATTTAACATATGAAACCAGGACAAACACAATGTGATTTAACATCTGAAACCAGCACAAACAGAATGTGTGATTTAACATATGAAACCAGCACAAACATAATGTGTGATTTAACATCTGAAACCAGCACAAACATAATGTGTGATTTAACATATGAAACCAGCACACACATAATGTGTGATTTAACATCTGAAACCAGCACACACATAATGTGTGATTTAACATATGAAACCAGCACAAACATAATGTGTGATTTAACATCTGAAACCATCACAAACATAATGTCTGATTTAACATATGAAACCAGGACAAACACAATGTGATTTAACGTCTGAAACCAGCACAAACATAGTGTATGATTTAACATCTGAAACCAGCACACACATAATGTGTGATTTAACATCTGAAACCAGCACACACATAATGTGTGATTTAACATATGAAACCAGCACAAACATAGTGTATGATTTAACATCTGAAACCAGCACACACATAATGTGTGATTTAACATCTGAAACCAGCACACACATAATGTGTGATTTAACATATGAAACCAGCACAAACTTAATGTGTGATTTAACATCTGAAACCATCACAAACATAATGTCTGATTTAACAGATGAAACCAGCACAAACATAACATGTGATTTAGCATCTGAAACCAGCACAAACATAATGTGTGATTTAACATATGAAACCAGCACAAACATAATATGTGATTTAACATATGAAACCAGCACAAACATAATGTGTGATTTAACATATGAAACCAGCACAAACATAATGTGTGATTTAACAGATGAAACGAGGACAAACATTATGTGTGATTTAACAGATGAAACCAGCACAAACATAATGTGTGATTTAACAGATGAAACCAGCACAAACATAATGTGTGATTTTACATATGAAACCAGCACAAACATAATGTGTGATTTCACAGATGAAACCAGCACAAACATAATGTGTGATTGAACATATGAAACCAGCACAAACATAATGTGTGATTTAACATATGAAACCAGCACAAACATAATGTGTGATTTAATAGATGAAACCAGCACAAATATAACATGTGATTTAACATCTGAAACCAGCACAAACATAATGTGTGATTTAACATCTGAAACCAGCACAAACATAATGTGTGATTTAACATATGAAACCAGCACAAACATAATGTGTGATTTGACATATGAAACCAGCACAAACATAATGTGTGATTTAACAGATGAAACCAGCACAAACAGTGTGATTTAACAGATGAAACCAGCACAAACATAATGTGTGATTTAACATATGAAACCAGCACAAACATATTGTGTGATTTAACATATGAAACCAGCACAAACAGTGTGATTTAACAGGTGAAACCACCACAAACATAATGTGTGATTTAACATATGAAACCAGCACAAACATATTGTGTGATTTAACAGATGAAACCAGCACAAACATATTGTGTAATTTAACATATGAAACCTGCACAAACAGTGTGATTTAACAGATGAAACCAGCACAAACATAATGTGTGATTTAACATACTAGGGCATGCCCGTACTATATATATGCCCGTACTATATATCTATCTAAAATTATATCCCCCCCCTCTATTTACATGAAATGGTTTGGTCCATTCGCAACGCCAAAGCGAACGGCGAACGACTTGCGAGTACAGTGACAATCCCCCCCCCCCCTCTATTTACATGAAATGGTTTCGTCCATTCGCAACGACCACAGAACCCCCCCCTCTATTTACATGGAATGGTTTGGTCCATTCGCAACGCCGGCACACGCGATCGTTCGCTGCTCTCTGATTGGTTGAATCGTTTTTTGGACATAGCTCGGTAAGTAATTGTCCGATTAATATGAAACCTTGAAAAGGCACATCCTCGGGTCCCCAGCAATATACCTGGCAAGTTAAAAGTATATCGGACCCGTGGTTGTCGAGAAACAGCGGTCACAGACAGACAAACGTACAAACGTACAAACGTACAGACAGAGATTACTGGAATTATAGATAGATGAAACCAGCACAAAATATTGCGTAATTTAACATATGAAACCTGCACAAACAGTGTGATTTAACAGATGAAACCAGCACAAACATATTGTGTGATTTAACATATGAAACCAGCACAAACATATTGTGTGATTTAACATATGAAACCAGCACAAACATATTGTGTGATTTAACATATGAAACCAGCACAAACATATTGTGTGATTTAACATATGAAACCAGCACAAACATATTGTGTGATTTAACATATGAAACCAGCACAAACATATTGTGTGATTCAACATATGAAACCAGCACAAACATAATGTGTGATTTAACATATGAAAACAGCACAAACATAATGTGTGATTTAACATCTGAAACCAGCACAAACATAATGTGTGATTTAACATATGACACCAGCACAAACATAATATGTGATTTAACATATGAAACCACCACAAACATAGTGTCTGATTTAACAGATGAAACCAGCACAAACATAACATGTGATTTAACATCTGAAAGCAGCACAAACATGTGTGATTTAACATATGAAAGCAGCACAAACATAACGTGATTTAACAGATGAAACCATCACAAACATATTGTGTGATTTAACAGATGAAACCATCACAAACATAATGTGTGATTCAACATATGAAACCAGCACAAACATATTGTGTGATTTTACATCTGAAACCAGCACAAACATAATGTGTGATTTAACAGATGAAACCAGCACAAACATAATGTGTGATTCAACATATGAAACCAGCACAAACATAATGTGTGATTTAACATATGAAAGCAGCACAAACATAACATGTGATTTAATATCTGAAACCAGCACAAACATAATGTGTGATTTAACATATGAAACCAGGACAAACACAATGTGATTTAACATCTGAAACCAGCACAAACATAATGTGTGATTTAACATATGAAACCAGCACAAACATAATGTGTGATTTAACATCTGAAACCAGCACAAACATAATGTGTGATTTAACATATGAAACCAGCACACACATAATGTGTGATTTAACATCTGAAACCAGCACACACATAATGTGTGATTTAACATATGAAACCAGCACAAACATAATGTGTGATTTAACATCTGAAACCATCACAAACATAATGTCTGATTTAACATCTGAAACCAGCACAAACATAACATGTGATTTAGCATCTGAAACCAGCACAAACATAATGTGTGATTTAACATCTGAAACCATCACAAACATAATGTCTGATTTAACAGATGAAACCAGCACAAACATAACTTGTGATTTAGCATCTGAAACCAGCACAAACATAATGTGTGATTTAACATATGAAACCAGGACAAACACAATGTGATTTAACGTCTGAAACCAGCACAAACATAGTGTATGATTTAACATCTGAAACCAGCACACACATAATGTGTGATTTAACATCTGAAACCAGCACACACATAATGTGTGATTTAACATATGAAACCAGCACAAACATAGTGTATGATTTAACATCTGAAACCAGCACACACATAATGTGTGATTTAACATCTGAAACCAGCACACACATAATGTGTGATTTAACATATGAAACCAGCACAAACTTAATGTGTGATTTAACATCTGAAACCATCACAAACATAATGTCTGATTTAACAGATGAAACCAGCACAAACATAACATGTGATTTAGCATCTGAAACCAGCACAAACATAATGTGTGATTTAACATATGAAAGCAGCACAAACATAACATGTGATTTAACATATGAAACCATCACAAACATAATGTGTGATTTAACAGATGAAACCAGCACAAACATAATGTTTGATTAAACAGATGAAACCAGCACAAACATAACATGTGATTTCATATAAGAAACCAGCACTAACATAATGTGTGATTTAACATATGAAACCAGCACAAATATAATATGTGATTTAACATATGAAACCAGCACAAACATAATGTGTGATTTAACAGATGAAACCAGCACAAACATAACATGTGATTTAACATCTGAAACCAGCGCAAACATAATGTGTGATTTAACAGATGAAACCAGCACAAACATAACATGTGATTTAACATCTGAAACCGGCACAAACATAATGTGTGATTTAACATATGAAAGCAGCACAAACATAACATGTGATTTAACATCTGAAACCAGCACAAACATAATGTGTGATTTAACATATGAAACCAGGATTAAACATAATGTGTGATTTAACATATGAAACCAGGACAAACATAATGTGATTTAACATCTGAAACCAGCACAAACATAACATGTGATTTAGCATCTGAAACCAGCACAAACATAATGTGTGATTTAACATATGAAACCAGCACAAACATAATGTGTGATTTCACATATGAAACCAGCACAAACATATTGTGTGATTTCACATATGAAACCAGCACAAACATAATGTGTGATTCAACATATGAAACCAGCACAAACATAATGTGTGATTTAACATATGAAACCAGCACAAACATAATGTGTGATTTAACATCTGAAACCAGCACAAACATAATGTGTGATTTAACATCTGAAACCAGCACAAACATAATGTGTGATTTAACATCTGAAACCAGCACAAACATAACATGTGATATAACATCTGAAACCAGCACAAACATAACATGTGATATAACATCTGAAACCAGCACAAACATAATGTGTTATTTTACATATGAAACCAGCACAAACATAATGTGTGATTTAACAGATGAAACCAGGACAAACATAGTGTGTGATTTAACATATGAAACCAGCACAAACATAATGTGTGATTTAACATATGAAACCAGCACAAACATATTGTGTGATTTAACAAATGAAACCATCACAAAAATAACATGTGATTTAACATCTGAAACTAGCACAAACATAATGTGTGATTTAACATATGAAACCATCACAAACACAATGTGTGATTTAACATATGAAACCAGGACAAACATAATGTGTGATTTAACATATGAAACCATCACAAACACAATGTGTGATTTAACATATGAAACCAGCACAAACATAATGTGTGATTTAACAGATGAAACCAGCACAAACATAATGTGTGATTTAACAGATGAAACCAGGACAAACATAATGTGTGATTTAACAGATGAAACCAGCACAAACATAATGTGTGATTTAACAGATGAAACCAGCACAAACATAACGTATGATTTAACAGATGAAACCATCACAAACATAATGTGTGATTTAACAGATGAAACCAGCACAAACATAGTGTGTGATTTAACATCTGAAACCAGCACAAACATAATGTGTGATTTAACAGATGAAACCAGCACAAACATAACGTATGATTTAACAGATGAAACCATCACAAACATAATGTGTGATTTCACAGATGAAACCAGGACAAACATAATGTGTGATTTAACAGATGAAACCAGCACAAACATAGTGTGTGATTTAACAGATGAAACCAGGACAAACATAATGTGTGATTTAACAGATGAAACCAGGACAAACATAATGTGTCATTTAACAGATGAAACCATCACAAACGTAATGTGTGATTTAACAGATGAAACCAGGACAAACATAATGTGTGATTTAACAGATGAAACCAACACAAACATAATGTGTAATTTAACAGATGGAACCAGCACAAACATAATGTGTGATTTAACAGATGAAACCAGCACAAACATAACGTATGATTTAACAGAAGAAACCAGCACAAACATAATGTGTGATTCAACAAATGAAACCATCACAAACATAATGTGTGATTTAACAGATGAAACCTGGACAAACATAATGTGTGATTTAACATGTGAAACCAGCACAAACATAACATGTGATTTAACATCTGAAACCAGCACAAATATAATGTGTAATTTAACAGATGGAACCAGCACAAACATAATGTGTGATTTAACAGATGAAACCTGGACAAACATAATGTGTGATTTAACATGTGAAACCAGCACAAACATAATGTGTGATTTAACATATGAAACCAGCACAAACATAACATGTGATTTAACATCTGAAACCAGCACAAATATAATTTGTGATTTCACAGATGAAACCAGCACAAACATAACATGTGATTTAACATCTGAAACTAGCACAAACATAACATGTGATTTAACATCTGAAACCAGCACAAACATAATGTGTGATTTAACATCTGAAACCAGCACAAACATAATGTGTGATTTAACAGATGAAACCATCACAAACATAATATGTGATTGAACACATGAAACCATCACAAACATAATGTGTAATTGAACACATGAAACCATCACAAACATAATGTGTAATTTAACATATGAAACCATCACAAATATAATGTGTGATTTAACAGATGAAACCAGCACAAAAATAATGTGTGATTTAAAATGTGAAACCAGCACAAACATCATGTGTGATTTAACATATGAAACCATCACAAACATAATATGTGATTTAACATATGAAACCATCACAAACATTATGTGTGATTTAACAGATGAAACGAGGACAAACATTATGTGTGATTTAACAGATGAAACCAGCACAAACATAATGTGTGATTTCACAGATGAAACCAGCACAAACATAATGTGTGATTGAACATATGAAACCAGCACAAACATAATGTGTGATTTAACATATGAAACCAGCACAAACATAATGTGTGATTTAATAGATGAAACCAGCACAAATATAACATGTGATTTAACATCTGAAACCAGCACAAACATAATGTGTGATTTAACATCTGAAACCAGCACAAACATAATGTGCGATTTAACATATGAAACCAGCACAAACATAATGTGTGATTTAACATATGAAACCAGCACAAACATAATGTGTAATTTAACATATGAAACCAGCACAAACATATTGTGTGATTTAACATATGAAACCAGCACAAACATATTGTGTGATTCAACATATGAAACCAGCACAAACATAATGTGTGATTTAACATATGAAAACAGCACAAACATAATGTGTGATTTAACATCTGAAACCAGCACAAACATAATGTGTGATTTAACATATGACACCAGCACAAACATAATATGTGATTTAACATATGAAACCACCACAAACATAGTGTGTGATTTAACAGATGAAACCAGCACAAACATAACATGTGATTTAACATCTGAAAGCAGCACAAACATATGTGATTTAACATATGAAAGCAGCACAAACATAACGTGATTTAACAGATGAAACCATCACAAACATATTGTGTGATTTAACAGATGAAACCATCACAAACATATTGTGTGATTTAACATCTGAAACCAGCACAAACATAATGTGTGATTTAACAGATGAAACCAGCACAAACATAATGTGTGATTTAACATATGAAACCAGCACAAACATAATGTGTGATTTAACATATGAAAGCAGCACAAACATAACATGTGATTTAATATCTGAAACCAGCACAAACATAATGTGTGATTTAACATATGAAACCAGGACAAACACAATGTGTGATTTAACAGATGAAACGAGGACAAACATAATGTGTGATTTAACAGATGAAACCAGCACAAACATAATGTGTGATTTAACAGATGAAACCAGCACAAACATAATGTGTGATTTTACATATGAAACCAGCACAAACATAATGTGTGATTTCACAGATGAAACCAGCACAAACATAATGTGTGATTGAACATATGAAACCAGCACAAACATAATGTGTGATTTAACATATGAAACCAGCACAAACATAATGTGTGATTTAATAGATGAAACCAGCACAAATATAACATGTGATTTAACATCTGAAACCAGCACAAACATAATGTGTGATTTAACATCTGAAACCAGCACAAACATAATGTGCGATTTAACATATGAAACCAGCACAAACATAATGTGTGATTTAACATATGAAACCAGCACAAACATAATGTGTAATTTAACATATGAAACCTGCACAAACAGTGTGATTTAACAGATGAAACCAGCAAAAACATAATGTGTGATTTAACATATGAAACCAGCACAAACATATTGCGTAATTTAACATATGAAACCTGCACAAACAGTGTGATTTAACAGATGAAACCAGCACAAACATATTGTGTGATTTAACATATGAAACCAGCACAAACATATTGTGTGATTTAACATATGAAACCAGCACAAATATGTTGTGTGATTTAACATATGAAACCAGCACAAACATATTGTGTGATTTAACATATGAAACCAGCACAAACATATTGTGTGATTTAACATATGAAACCAGCACAAACATATTGTGTGATTCAACATATGAAACCAGCACAAACATAATGTGTGATTTAACATATGAAAACAGCACAAACATAATGTGTGATTTAACATCTGAAACCAGCACAAACATAATGTGTGATTTAACATATGACACCAGCACAAACATAATATGTGATTTAACATATGAAACCACCACAAACATAGTGTGTGATTTAACAGATGAAACCAGCACAAACATAACATGTGATTTAACATCTGAAAGCAGCACAAACATGTGTGATTTAACATATGAAAGCAGCACAAACATAACGTGATTTAACAGATGAAACCATCACAAACATATTGTGTGATTTAACAGATGAAACCATCACAAACATATTGTGTGATTTAACATCTGAAACCAGCACAAACATAATGTGTGATTTAACAGATGAAACCAGCACAAACATAATGTGTGATTTAACATATGAAACCAGCACAAACATAATGTGTGATTTAACATATGAAAGCAGCACAAACATAACATGTGATTTAATATCTGAAACCAGCACAAACATAATGTGTGATTTAACATATGAAACCAGGACAAACACAATGTGATTTAACATCTGAAACCAGCACAAACAGAATGTGTGATTTAACATATGAAACCAGCACAAACATAATGTGTGATTTAACATCTGAAACCAGCACAAACATAATGTGTGATTTAACATATGAAACCAGCACACGCATAATGTGTGATTTAACATCTGAAACCAGCACACACATAATGTGTGATTTAACATATGAAACCAGCACAAACATAATGTGTGATTTAACATCTGAAACCATCACAAACATAATGTCTGATTTAACATCTGAAACCAGCACAAACATAATGTCTGATTTAACATATGAAACCAGGACAAACACAATGTGATTTAACGTCTGAAACCAGCACAAACATAGTGTATGATTTAACATCTGAAACCATCACAAACATAATGTCTGATTTAACAGATGAAACCAGCACAAACATAACTTGTGATTTAGCATCTGAAACCAGCACAAACATAATGTGTGATTTAACATACTAGGGCGTGCCCGTACGTGGGTGCAAAAAAACATGCGTGCAAACAACAACAACAAAAAAAAACTTTGAAACCACGTGGCAGTAACGACCACAGAACCCCCCCCCCCCCTCTATTTACATGAAATGGTTTGGTCCATTCGCAAAGCCAAAGCGAACGGCTTGCGAGTACGGTGACCATACCTTGGGAACCACTTGTCCGATTAATTTCAAACCTTGAAAAGGCACATCCTCGGGTCCCCAGCAATATACCTGGCAAGTTTCAAGTATATCGGACCCGTGGTTGTCGAGAAACAGCGGTCACAGACAAACACACACACAGACACACACACATACACACAGAGATTACTGGAATTATAGATAGACTAGGACGTGCCCGTACGTGGGTGCCCGTACGTGCGTGCAAAAAAACATGCGTGCAAACAACAACAACAAAAAAAAACTTTGAAACCACGTGGCAGTAACGACCACAGAACCCCCCCCCTCTATTTACATGAAATGGTTTGGTCCATTCGCAACGACCACAGAACCCCCCCCCCCCCCTCTATTTACATGAAATGGTTTGGTCCATTCGCAAAGCCAAAGCGAACGGCGAACGGCTAAATCGCCATAGCTCGGTAACTACTTCTCCGATTAATATGAAACCTTGAAAAGGCACATCCTCAGGTCCCCAGCAATATATCTGGCAAGTTTCAATTAGATCGGACCCGTGGTTGTCGAGAAACAGCGGTCACAGACAAACACACACACACACACACACACACAGACACACACACACACACACAGACACACACACACACAAACACAGAGATTACTGGAATTATAGATAGATGAAACCAGGACAAACACAATGTGATTTAACGTCTGAAACCAGCACAAACATAGTGTATGATTTAACATCTGAAACCAGCACACACATAATGTGTGATTTAACATCTGAAACCAGCACACACATAATGTGTGATTTAACATATGAAACCAGCACAAACTTAATGTGTGATTTAACATCTGAAACCATCATAAACATAATGTCTGATTTAACAGATGAAACCAGCACAAACATAACATGTGATTTAGCATCTGAAACCAGCACAAACATAATGTGTGATTTAACATATGAAAGCAGCACAAACATAACATGTGATTTAACATATGAAACCATCACAAACATAATGTGTAACTTAACAGATGAAACCAGCACAAACATAATGTTTGATTAAACAGATGAAACCAGCACAAACATAACATGTGATTTCACATATGAAACCAGCACAAACATAATGTGTGATTTAACATATGAAACCAGCACAAACATAATATGTGATTTAACATATGAAACCAGCACAAACATAATGTGTGATTTAACAGATGAAACCAGCACAAACATAACATGTGATTTAACATCTGAAACCAGCGCAAACATAATGTGTGATTTAACAGATGAAACCAGCACAAACATAACATGTGATTTAACATCTGAAACCAGCACAAACATAATGTGTGATTTAACATATGAAACCAGGATTAAACATAATGTGTGATTTAACATATGAAAGCAGCACAAACATAACATGTGATTTAACATCTGAAACCAGCACAAACATAATGTGTGATTTAACATATGAAACCAGGATTAAACATAATGTGTGATTTAACATATGAAACCAGGACAAACATAATGTGATTTAACATCTGAAACCAGCACAAACATAACATGTGATTTAGCATCTGAAACCAGCACAAACATAATGTGTGATTTAACATATGAAACCAGCACAAACATAATGTGTGATTTCACATATGAAACCAGCACAAACATATTGTGTGATTTCACATATGAAACCAGCACAAACATAATGTGTGATTCAACATATGAAACCAGCACAAACATAATGTGTGATTTAACATATGAAACCAGCACAAACATAATGTGTGATTTAACATCTGAAACCAGCACAAACATAATGTGTGATTTAACATATGAAACCAGCACAAACATAATGTGTGATTTAACATCTGAAACCAGCACAAACATAATGTGTGATTTAACATCTGAAACCAACACAAACATAATGTGTGATTTAACATCTGAAACCAGCACAAACATAATGTGTGATTTAACATATGAAACCAGCACAAACATAATGTGTGATTTAACATCTGAAACCAGCACAAACATAATGTGAAATTTAACATATGAAACCAGCACAAACAGAATGTGTGATTTAACAGATGAAACCAGCACAAACATATTGTGTGATTTAACAGATGAAACCATCACAAAAATAACATGTGATTTAGCATCTGAAACCAGCACAAACATAATGTGTGATTTAACATATGAAAGCAGCACAAACATAACATGTGATTTAACATATGAAACCAGCACAAACATAATGTGTGATTTAACAGATGAAACCATCACAAACATAATGTGTGATTTAACAGATGAAACCAGCACAAACATAATGTGTGATTTAACATATGACACCAGCACAAACATAATATGTGATTTAACATATGAAACCACCACAAACATAGTGTGTGATTTAACAGATGAAACCAGCACAAACATAACATGTGATTTAACATCTGAAAGCAGCACAAACATGTGTGATTTAACATATGAAAGCAGCACAAACATAACGTGATTTAACAGATGAAACCATCACAAACATATTGTGTGATTTAACAGATGAAACCATCACAAACATATTGTGTGATTTAACATCTGAAACCAGCACAAACATAATGTGTGATTTAACAGATGAAACCAGCACAAACATAATGTGTGATTTAACATATGAAACCAGCACAAACATAATGTGTGATTTAACATATGAAAGCAGCACAAACATAACATGTGATTTAATATCTGAAACCAGCACAAACATAATGTGTGATTTAACATATGAAACCAGGACAAACACAATGTGATTTAACATCTGAAACCAGCACAAACAGAATGTGTGATTTAACATATGAAACCAGCACAAACATAATGTGTGATTTAACATCTGAAACCAGCACAAACATAATGTGTGATTTAACATATGAAACCAGCACACACATAATGTGTGATTTAACATCTGAAACCAGCACACACATAATGTGTGATTTAACATATGAAACCAGCACAAACATAATGTGTGATTTAACATCTGAAACCATCACAAACATAATGTCTGATTTAACATCTGAAACCAGCACAAACATAACATGTGATTTAGCATCTGAAACCAGCACAAACATAATGTGTGATTTTACATATGAAACCAGCACAAACATAATGTGTGATTTCACAGATGAAACCAGCACAAACATAATGTGTGATTGAACATATGAAACCAGCACAAACATAATGTGTGATTTAACATATGAAACCAGCACAAACATAATGTGTGATTTAATAGATGAAACCAGCACAAATATAACATGTGATTTAACATCTGAAACCAGCACAAACATAATGTGTGATTTAACATCTGAAACCAGCACAAACATAATGTGTGATTTAACATATGAAACCAGCACAAACATAATGTGTGATTTAACATATGAAACCAGCACAAACATAATGTGTAATTTAACATATGAAACCTGCACAAACAGTGTGATTTAACAGATGAAACCAGCAAAAACATAATGTGTGATTTAACATATGAAACCAGCACAAACATATTGCGTAATTTAACATATGAAACCTGCACAAACAGTGTGATTTAACAGATGAAACCAGCACAAACATATTGTGTGATTTAACATATGAAACCAGCACAAACATATTGTGTGATTTAACATATGAAACCAGCACAAATATATTGTGTGATTTAACATATGAAACCAGCACAAACATATTGTGTGATTTAACATATGAAACCAGCACAAACATATTGTGTGATTTAACATATGAAACCAGCACAAACATATTGTGTGATTCAACATATGAAACCAGCACAAACATAATGTGTGATTTAACATATGAAAACAGCACAAACATAATGTGTGATTTAACATCTGAAACCAGCACAAACATAATGTGTGATTTAACATATGACACCAGCACAAACATAATATGTGATTTAACATATGAAACCACCACAAACATAGTGTGTGATTTAACAGATGAAACCAGCACAAACATAACATGTGATTTAACATCTGAAAGCAGCACAAACATGTGTGATTTAACATATGAAAGCAGCACAAACATAACGTGATTTAACAGATGAAACCATCACAAACATATTGTGTGATTTAACAGATGAAACCATCACAAACATATTGTGTGATTTAACATCTGAAACCAGCACAAACATAATGTGTGATGTAACAGATGAAACCAGCACAAACATAATGTGTGATTTAACATATGAAACCAGCACAAACATAATGTGTGATTTAACATATGAAAGCAGCACAAACATAACATGTGATTTAATATCTGAAACCAGCACAAACATAATGTGTGATTTAACATATGAAACCAGGACAAACACAATGTGATTTAACATCTGAAACCAGCACAAACAGAATGTGTGATTTAACATATGAAACCAGCACAAACATAATGTGTGATTTAACATCTGAAACCAGCACAAACATAATGTGTGATTTAACATATGAAACCAGCACACACATAATGTGTGATTTAACATCTGAAACCAGCACACACATAATGTGTGATTTAACATATGAAACCAGCACAAACATAATGTGTGATTTAACATCTGAAACCATCACAAACATAATGTCTGATTTAACATCTGAAACCAGCACAAACATAACATGTGATTTAGCATCTGAAACCAGCACAAACATAATGTGTGATTTAACATCTGAAACCATCACAAACATAATGTCTGATTTAACAGATGAAACCAGCACAAACATAACTTGTGATTTAGCATCTGAAACCAGCACAAACATAATGTGTGATTTAACATACTAGGGCGTGCCCGTACGTGGGTGCAAAAAAACATGCGTGCAAACAACAACAACAAAAAAAAACTTTGAAACCACGTGGCAGTAACGACCACAGAACCCCCCCCTCTATTTACATGAAATGGTTTGGTCCATTCGCAAAGCCAAAGCGAACGGCTTGCGAGTACGGTAGAACCCCCCCCCCCCCCCTCTATTTACATGAAATGGTTTGGTCCATTCGCAAAGCCAAAGCGAACGGCTTGCGAGTTCGGTGACCATACCTTGGGAACCACTTGTCCGATTAATTTCAAACCTTGAAAAGGCACATCCTCGGGTCCCCAGCAATATACCTGGCAAGTTTCAAGTATATCGGACCCGTGGTTGTCGAGAAACAGCGGTCACAGACAAACACACACACAGACACACACACATACACACAGAGATTACTGGAATTATAGATAGACTAGGACGTGCCCGTACGTGGGTGCCCGTACGTGCGTGCAAAAAAACATGCGTGCAAACAACAACAACAAAAAAAAACTTTGAAACCACGTGGCAGTAACGACCACAGAACCCCCCCCCTCTATTTACATGAAATGGTTTGGTCCATTCGCAACGACCACAGAACCCCCCCCCCCCTCTATTTACATGAAATGGTTTGGTCCATTCGCAAAGCCAAAGCGAACGGCGAACGGCTAAATCGCCATAGCTCGGTAACTACTTCTCCGATTAATATGAAACCTTGAAAAGGCACATCCTCAGGTCCCCAGCAATATATCTGGCAAGTTTCAATTAGATCGGACCCGTGGTTGTCGAGAAACAGCGGTCACAGACAAACACACACACACACACACACAGACACACACACACACACACACAGACACACACACACACACACAGAGATTACTGGAATTATAGATAGATGAAACCAGGACAAACACAATGTGATTTAACGTCTGAAACCAGCACAAACATAGTGTATGATTTAACATCTGAAACCAGCACACACATAATGTGTGATGTAACATCTGAAACCAGCACACACATAATGTGTGATTTAACATATGAAACCAGCACAAACTTAATGTGTGATTTAACATCTGAAACCATCATAAACATAATGTCTGATTTAACAGATGAAACCAGCACAAACATAACATGTGATTTAGCATCTGAAACCAGCACAAACATAATGTGTGATTTAACATATGAAAGCAGCACAAACATAACATGTGATTTAACATATGAAACCATCACAAACATAATGTGTAACTTAACAGATGAAACCAGCACAAACATAATGTTTGATTAAACAGATGAAACCAGCACAAACATAACATGTGATTTCACATATGAAACCAGCACAAACATAATGTGTGATTTAACATATGAAACCAGCACAAACATAATATGTGATTTAACATATGAAACCAGCACAAACATAATGTGTGATTTAACAGATGAAACCAGCACAAACATAACATGTGATTTAACATCTGAAACCAGCGCAAACATAATGTGTGATTTAACAGATGAAACCAGCACAAACATAACATGTGATTTAACATCTGAAACCAGCACAAACATAATGTGTGATTTAACATATGAAACCAGGATTAAACATAATGTGTGATTTAACATATGAAAGCAGCACAAACATAACATGTGATTTAACATCTGAAACCAGCACAAACATAATGTGTGATTTAACATATGAAACCAGGATTAAACATAATGTGTGATTTAACATATGAAACCAGGACAAACATAATGTGATTTAACATCTGAAACCAGCACAAACATAACATGTGATTTAGCATCTGAAACCAGCACAAACATAATGTGTGATTTAACATATGAAACCAGCACAAACATAATGTGTGATTTCACATATGAAACCAGCACAAACATATTGTGTGATTTCACATATGAAACCAGCACAAACATAATGTGTGATTCAACATATGAAACCAGCACAAACATAATGTGTGATTTAACATATGAAACCAGCACAAACATAATGTGTGATTTAACATCTGAAACCAGCACAAACATAATGTGTGATTTAACATATGAAACCAGCACAAACATAATGTGTGATTTAACATCTGAAACCAGCACAAACATAATGTGTGATTTAACATCTGAAACCAACACAAACATAATGTGTGATTTAACATCTGAAACCAGCACAAACATAATGTGTGATTTAACATATGAAACCAGCACAAACATAATGTGTGATTTAACATCTGAAACCAGCACAAACATAATGTGAAATTTAACATATGAAACCAGCACAAACAGAATGTGTGATTTAACAGATGAAACCAGCACAAACATATTGTGTGATTTAACAGATGAAACCATCACAAAAATAACATGTGATTTAGCATCTGAAACCAGCACAAACATAATGTGTGATTTAACATATGAAAGCAGCACAAACATAACATGTGATTTAACATATGAAACCATCACAAACATAATGTGTGATTTAACAGATGAAACCAGCACAAACATAATGTTTGATTAAACAGATGAAACCAGCACAAACATAACATGTGATTTCACATAAGAAACCAGCACAAACATAATGTGTGATTTAACATATGAAACCAGCACAAACATAATATGTGATTTAACATATGAAACCAGCACAAACATAATGTGTGATTTAACAGATGAAACCAGCACAAACATAACATGTGATTTAACATCTGAAACCAGCGCAAACATAATGTGTGATTTAACAGATGAAACCAGCACAAACATAACATGTGATTTAACATCTGAAACCAGCACAAACATAATGTGTGATTTAACATATGAAAGCAGCACAAACATAACATGTGATTTAACATCTGAAACCAGCACAAACATAATGTGTGATTTAACATATGAAACCAGGATTAAACATAATGTGTGATTTAACATATGAAACCAGGACAAACATAATGTGATTTAACATCTGAAACCAGCACAAACATAACATGTGATTTAGCATCTGAAACCAGCACAAACATAATGTGTGATTTAACATATGAAACCAGCACAAACATAATGTGTGATTTCACATATGAAACCAGCACAAACATATTGTGTGATTTCACATATGAAACCAGCACAAACATAATGTGTGATTCAACATATGAAACCAGCACAAACATAATGTGTGATTTAACATATGAAACCAGCACAAACATAATGTGTGATTTAACATCTGAAACCAGCACAAACATAATGTGTGATTTAACATCTGAAACCAGCACAAACATAATGTGTGATTTAACATCTGAAACCAGCACAAACATAACATGTGATTTAACATCTGAAACCAGCACAAACATAATGTGTGATTTAACATCTGAAACCAGCACAAACATAATGTGAAATTTAACATATGAAACCAGCACAAACAGAATGTGTGATTTAACAGATGAAACCAGCACAAACATATTGTGTGATTTAACAGATGAAACCATCACAAAAATAACATGTGATTTAACATCTGAAACTAGCACAAACATAATGTGTGATTTAACAGATGAATCCAGCACAAACATAATGTGTTATTTTACATATGAAACCAGCACAAACATAATGTGTGATTTAACAGATGAAACCATCACAAACATAGTGTGTGATTTAACAGATGAAACCAGCACAAACATAATGTGTGATTTAACAGATGAATCCAGCACAAACATAATGTGTTATTTTACATATGAAACCAGCACAAACATAATGTGTTATTTTACATATGAAACCAGCACAAACATAATGTGTGATTTAACATATGAAACCAGCACAAACATATTGTGTGATTTAACAAATGAAACCATCACAAAAATAACATGTGATTTAACATCTGAAACTAGCACAAACATAATGTGTGATTTAACATATGAAACCAGCACAAACATATTGTGTGATTTAACAAATGAAACCATCACAAAAATAACATGTGATTTAACATCTGAAACTAGCACAAACATAATGTGTGATTTAACATATGAAACCATCACAAACACAATGTGTGATTTAACATATGAAACCAGGACAAACATAATGTGTGATTTAACATATGAAACCATCACAAACATAATGTGTGATTTCACAGATGAAACCAGGACAAACATAATGTGTGATTTAACAGATGAAACCAGCACAAACATAGTGTGTGATTTAACAGATGA
Organism: Myxine glutinosa; assembly: GCF_964187855.1. NCBI lineage: Eukaryota > Metazoa > Chordata > Myxini > Myxiniformes > Myxinidae > Myxine > Myxine glutinosa. The sequence continues at coordinate 138,390,669 of NC_136265.1, read as the reverse complement.
AACCAGGACAAACATAATGTGTGATTTAACAGATGAAACCAGGACAAACATAATGTGTGATTTAACAGATGAAACCATCACAAACGTAATGTGTGATTTAACAGATGAAACCAGGACAAACATAATGTGTGATTTAACAGATGAAACCAACACAAACATAATGTGTAATTTAACAGATGGAACCAGCACAAACATAATGTGTGATTTAACAGATGAAACCAGCACAAACATAACGTATGATTTAACAGAAGAAACCAGCACAAACATAATGTGTGATTCAACAAATGAAACCATCACAAACATAATGTGTGATTTAACAGATGAAACCTGGACAAACATAATGTGTGATTTAACATGTGAAACCAGCACAAACATAATGTGTGATTTAACATATGAAACCAGCACAAACATAACATGTGATTTAACATCTGAAACCAGCACAAATATAATGTGTAATTTAACAGATGGAACCTGGACAAACATAATGTGTGATTTAACAGATGAAACCTGGACAAACATAATGTGTGATTTAACATGTGAAACCAGCACAAACATAATGTGTGATTTAATATATGAAACCAGCACAAACATTATATGTGATTTAACATCTGAAACCAGCACAAATATAATTTGTGATTTAACAGATGAAACCAGCACAAACATAACATGTGATTTAACATCTGAAACTAGCACAAACATAACATGTGATTTAACATCTGAAACCAGCACAAACATAATGTGTGATTTAACATCTGAAACCAGCACAAACATAATGTGTGATTTAACAGATGAAACCATCACAAACATAATATGTGATTGAACACATGAAACCATCACAAACATAATGTGTAATTGAACACATGAAACCATCACAAACATAATGTGTAATTTAACATATGAAACCATCACAAACATAATGTGTGATTTAACAGATGAAACCAGCACAAAAATAATGTGTGATTTAAAATGTGAAACCAGCACAAACATCATGTGTGATTTAACATATGAAACCATCACAAACATAATATGTGATTTAACATATGAAACCATCACAAACATTATGTGTGATTTAACAGATGAAACCAGCACAAACATAATGTGTGATTTAACATGTGAAACCAGCACAAACATAATGTGTGATTTAACAGATGAAACCAGCACAAACATCATGTGTGATTCAACATATGAAACCAGCACAAACATAATGTGTGATTTAACAGATGAAACCATCACAAACATAATGTGTGATTTAACAGATGAAACCAGCACAAACATAATGTGTGATTTAACATATGAAACCAGCACAAACATAATGTGTGATTTAACAGATGAAACCAGCACAAACATAATGTGTGATTTTACATATGAAACCAGCACAAACATAATGTGTGATTTCACAGATGAAACCAGCACAAACATAATGTGTGATTGAACATATGAAACCAGCACAAACATAATGTGTGATTTAACATATGAAACCAGCACAAACATAATGTGTGATTTAATAGATGAAACCAGCACAAATATAACATGTGATTTAACATCTGAAACCAGCACAAACATAATGTGTGATTTAACATCTGAAACCAGCACAAACATAATGTGTGATTTAACATATGAAACCAGCACAAACATAATGTGTGATTTAACATATGAAACCAGCACAAACATAATGTGTGATTTAACAGATGAAACCAGCACAAACAGTGTGATTTAACAGATGAAACCAGCACAAACATAATGTGTGATTTAACATATGAAACCAGCACAAACATATTGTGTGATTTAACATATGAAACCAGCAAAAACAGTGTGATTTAACAGGTGAAACCACCACAAACATAATGTGTGATTTAACATATGAAACCAGCACAAACAGTGTGATTTAACAGGTGAAACCACCACAAACATAATGTGTGATTTAACATATGAAACCAGCACAAACATATTGTGTGATTTAACAGATGAAACCAGCACAAACATATTGTGTAATTTAACATATGAAACCTGCACAAACAGTGTGATTTAACAGATGAAATCAGCAAAAACATAATGTGTGATTTAACATATGAAACCAGCACAAACATATTGCGTAATTTAACATATGAAACCTGCACAAACAGTGTGATTTAACAGATGAAACCAGCACAAACATATTGTGTGATTTAACATATGAAACCAGCACAAACATATTGTGTGATTTAACATATGAAACCAGCACAAATATATTGTGTGATTTAACATATGAAACCAGCACAAACATATTGTGTGATTTAACATATGAAACCAGCACAAACATATTGTGTGATTTAACATATGAAACCAGCACAAACATATTGTGTGATTCAACATATGAAACCAGCACAAACATAATGTGTGATTTAACATATGAAAACAGCACAAACATAATGTGTGATTTAACATCTGAAACCAGCACAAACATAATGTGTGATTTAACATATGACACCAGCACAAACATAATATGTGATTTAACATATGAAACCACCACAAACATAGTGTGTGATTTAACAGATGAAACCAGCACAAACATAACATGTGATTTAACATCTGAAAGCAGCACAAACATGTGTGATTTAACATATGAAAGCAGCACAAACATAACGTGATTTAACAGATGAAACCATCACAAACATATTGTGTGATTTAACAGATGAAACCATCACAAACATATTGTGTGATTTAACATCTGAAACCAGCACAAACATAATGTGTGATTTAACAGATGAAACCAGCACAAACATAATGTGTGATTTAACATATGAAACCAGCACAAACATAATGTGTGATTTAACATATGAAAGCAGCACAAACATAACATGTGATTTAATATCTGAAACCAGCACAAACATAATGTGTGATTTAACATATGAAACCAGGACAAACACAATGTGATTTAACATCTGAAACCAGCACAAACATAATGTGTGATTTAACATATGAAACCAGCACAAACATAATGTGTGATTTAACATCTGAAACCAGCACAAACATAATGTGTGATTTAACATATGAAACCAGCACACACATAATGTGTGATTTAACATCTGAAACCAGCACACACATAATGTGTGATTTAACATATGAAACCAGCACAAACATAATGTGTGATTTAACATCTGAAACCATCACAAACATAATGTCTGATTTAACATCTGAAACCAGCACAAACATAACATGTGATTTAGCATCTGAAACCAGCACAAACATAATGTGTGATTTAACATCTGAAACCATCACAAACATAATGTCTGATTTAACAGATGAAACCAGCACAAACATAACTTGTGATTTAACATCTGAAACCAGCACAAACATAATGTGTGATTTAACATCTGAAACCATCACAAACATAATGTCTGATTTAACATCTGAAACCATCACAAACATAATGTCTGATTTAACATCTGAAACCAGCACAAACATAATGTGTGATTTAACATCTGAAACCAGCACAAACATAATGTGTGATTTAACATCTGAAACCATCACAAACATAATGTCTGATTTAACATCTGAAACCAGCACAAACATAATGTGTGATTTAACATATGAAACCAGGACAAACACAATGTGATTTAACGTCTGAAACCAGCACAAACATAGTGTATGATTTAACATCTGAAACCAGCACAAACATAATGTCTGATTTAACATCTGAAACCAGCACAAACATAATGTCTGATTTAACATCTGAAACCATCACAAACATAATGTCTGATTTAGCATCTGAAACCAGCACAAACATAATGTGTGATTTAACATCTGAAACCATCACAAACATAATGTCTGATTTAACATCTGAAACCAGCACAAACATAATGTGTGATTTAACATATGAAACCAGGACAAACACAATGTGATTTAACGTCTGAAACCAGCACAAACATAGTGTATGATTTAACATCTGAAACCAGCACACACATAATGTGTGATTTAACATCTGAAACCAGCACACACATAATGTGTGATTTAACATATGAAACCAGCACAAACTTAATGTGTGATTTAACATCTGAAACCATCATAAACATAATGTCTGATTTAACAGATGAAACCAGCACAAACATAACATGTGATTTAGCATCTGAAACCAGCACAAACATAATGTGTGATTTAACATATGAAAGCAGCACAAACATAACATGTGATTTAACATATGAAACCATCACAAACATAATGTGTAACTTAACAGATGAAACCAGCACAAACATAATGTTTGATTAAACAGATGAAACCAGCACAAACATAACATGTGATTTCACATATGAAACCAGCACAAACATAATGTGTGATTTAACATATGAAACCAGCACAAACAAAATATGTGATTTAACATATGAAACCAGCACAAACATAATGTGTGATTTAACAGATGAAACCAGCACAAACATAACATGTGATTTAACATCTGAAACCAGCGCAAACATAATGTGTGATTTAACAGATGAAACCAGCACAAACATAACATGTGATTTAACATCTGAAACCAGCACAAACATAATGTGTGATTTAACATATGAAACCAGGATTAAACATAATGTGTGATTTAACATATGAAAGCAGCACAAACATAACATGTGATTTAACATCTGAAACCAGCACAAACATAATGTGTGATTTAACATATGAAACCAGGATTAAACATAATGTGTGATTTAACATATGAAACCAGGACAAACATAATGTGATTTAACATCTGAAACCAGCACAAACATAACATGTGATTTAGCATCTGAAACCAGCACAAACATAATGTGTGATTTAACATATGAAACCAGCACAAACATAATGTGTGATTTCACATATGAAACCAGCACAAACATATTGTGTGATTTCACATATGAAACCAGCACAAACATAATGTGTGATTCAACATATGAAACCAGCACAAACATAATGTGTGATTTAACATATGAAACCAGCACAAACATAATGTGTGATTTAACATCTGAAACCAGCACAAACATAATGTGTGATTTAACATATGAAACCAGCACAAACATAATGTGTGATTTAACATCTGAAACCAGCACAAACATAATGTGTGATTTAACATCTGAAACCAGCACAAACATAATGTGTGATTTAACATCTGAAACCAGCACAAACATAATGTGTGATTTAACATATGAAACCAGCACAAACATAATGTGTGATTTAACATCTGAAACCAGCACAAACATAATGTGAAATTTAACATATGAAACCAGCACAAACGGAATGTGTGATTTAACAGATGAAACCAACACAAACATATTGTGTGATTTAACAGATGAAACCATCACAAAAATAACATGTGATTTAGCATCTGAAACCAGCACAAACATAATGTGTGATTTAACATATGAAAGCAGCACAAACATAACATGTGATTTAACATATGAAACCATCACAAACATAATGTGTGATTTAACAGATGAAACCAGCACAAACATAATGTTTGATTAAACAGATGAAACCAGCACAAACATAACATGTGATTTCACATAAGAAACCAGCACAAACATAATGTGTGATTTAACATATGAAACCAGCACAAACATAATATGTGATTTAACATATGAAACCAGCACAAACATAATGTGTGATTTAACAGATGAAACCAGCACAAACATAACATGTGATTTAACATCTGAAACCAGCGCAAACATAATGTGTGATTTAACAGATGAAACCAGCACAAACATAACATGTGATTTAACATCTGAAACCAGCACAAACATAATGTGTGATTTAACATATGAAAGCAGCACAAACATAACATGTGATTTAACATCTGAAACCAGCACAAACATAATGTGTGATTTAACATATGAAACCAGGATTAAACATAATGTGTGATTTAACATATGAAACCAGGACAAACATAATGTGATTTAACATCTGAAACCAGCACAAACATAACATGTGATTTAGCATCTGAAACCAGCACAAACATAATGTGTGATTTAACATATGAAACCAGCACAAACATAATGTGTGATTTCACATATGAAACCAGCACAAACATATTGTGTGATTTCACATATGAAACCAGCACAAACATAATGTGTGATTCAACATATGAAACCAGCACAAACATAATGTGTGATTTAACATATGAAACCAGCACAAACATAATGTGTGATTTAACATCTGAAACCAGCACAAACATAATGTGTGATTTAACATCTGAAACCAGCACAAACATAATGTGTGATTTAACATCTGAAACCAGCACAAACATAACATGTGATTTAACATCTGAAACCAGCACAAACATAATGTGTGATTTAACATCTGAAACCAGCACAAACATAATGTGAAATTTAACATATGAAACCAGCACAAACATAACATGTGATTTAACATCTGAAACCAGCGCAAACATAATGTGTGATTTAACAGATGAAACCAGCACAAACATAACATGTGATTTAACATCTGAAACCAGCACAAACATAATGTGTGATTTAACATATGAAACCAGGATTAAACATAATGTGTGATTTAACATATGAAAGCAGCACAAACATAACATGTGATTTAACATCTGAAACCAGCACAAACATAATGTGTGATTTAACATATGAAACCAGGATTAAACATAATGTGTGATTTAACATATGAAACCAGGACAAACATAATGTGATTTAACATCTGAAACCAGCACAAACATAACATGTGATTTAGCATCTGAAACCAGCACAAACATAATGTGTGATTTAACATATGAAACCAGCACAAACATAATGTGTGATTTCACATATGAAACCAGCACAAACATATTGTGTGATTTCACATATGAAACCAGCACAAACATAATGTGTGATTCAACATATGAAACCAGCACAAACATAATGTGTGATTTAACATATGAAACCAGCACAAACATAATGTGTGATTTAACATCTGAAACCAGCACAAACATAATGTGTGATTTAACATATGAAACCAGCACAAACATAATGTGTGATTTAACATCTGAAACCAGCACAAACATAATGTGTGATTTAACATCTGAAACCAACACAAACATAATGTGTGATTTAACATCTGAAACCAGCACAAACATAATGTGTGATTTAACATATGAAACCAGCACAAACATAATGTGTGATTTAACATCTGAAACCAGCACAAACATAATGTGAAATTTAACATATGAAACCAGCACAAACAGAATGTGTGATTTAACAGATGAAACCAGCACAAACATATTGTGTGATTTAACAGATGAAACCATCACAAAAATAACATGTGATTTAGCATCTGAAACCAGCACAAACATAATGTGTGATTTAACATATGAAAGCAGCACAAACATAACATGTGATTTAACATATGAAACCATCACAAACACAATGTGTGATTGAACATGTGAAACCAGCACAAACATAATGTGTGATTTAACAGATGAAACCAGCACAAACATCATGTGTGATTCAACATATGAAACCAGCACAAACATAATGTGTGATTTAACAGATGAAACCATCACAAACATAATGTGTGATTTAACAGATGAAACCAGCACAAACATAATGTGTGATTTAACATATGACACCAGCACAAACATAATATGTGATTTAACATATGAAACCACCACAAACATAGTGTGTGATTTAACAGATGAAACCAGCACAAACATAACATGTGATTTAACATCTGAAAGCAGCACAAACATGTGTGATTTAACATATGAAAGCAGCACAAACATAACGTGATTTAACAGATGAAACCATCACAAACATATTGTGTGATTTAACAGATGAAACCATCACAAACATATTGTGTGATTTAACATCTGAAACCAGCACAAACATAATGTGTGATTTAACAGATGAAACCAGCACAAACATAATGTGTGATTTAACATATGAAACCAGCACAAACATAATGTGTGATTTAACATATGAAAGCAGCACAAACATAACATGTGATTTAATATCTGAAACCAGCACAAACATAATGTGTGATTTAACATATGAAACCAGGACAAACACAATGTGATTTAACATCTGAAACCAGCACAAACAGAATGTGTGATTTAACATATGAAACCAGCACAAACATAATGTGTGATTTAACATCTGAAACCAGCACAAACATAATGTGTGATTTAACATATGAAACCAGCACACACAAAATGTGTGATTTAACATCTGAAACCAGCACACACATAATGTGTGATTTAACATATGAAACCAGCACAAACATAATGTGTGATTTAACATCTGAAACCATCACAAACATAATGTCTGATTTAACATCTGAAACCAGCACAAACATAACATGTGATTTAGCATCTGAAACCAGCACAAACATAATGTGTGATTTTACATATGAAACCAGCACAAACATAATGTGTGATTTCACAGATGAAACCAGCACAAACATAATGTGTGATTGAACATATGAAACCAGCACAAACATAATGTGTGATTTAACATATGAAACCAGCACAAACATAATGTGTGATTTAATAGATGAAACCAGCACAAATATAACATGTGATTTAACATCTGAAACCAGCACAAACATAATGTGTGATTTAACATCTGAAACCAGCACAAACATAATGTGTGATTTAACATATGAAACCAGCACAAACATAATGTGTGATTTAACATATGAAACCAGCACAAACATAATGTGTAATTTAACATATGAAACCTGCACAAACAGTGTGATTTAACAGATGAAACCAGCAAAAACATAATGTGTGATTTAACATATGAAACCAGCACAAACATATTGCGTAATTTAACATATGAAACCTGCACAAACAGTGTGATTTAACAGATGAAACCAGCACAAACATATTGTGTGATTTAACATATGAAACCAGCACAAACATATTGTGTGATTTAACATATGAAACCAGCACAAATATATTGTGTGATTTAACATATGAAACCAGCACAAACATATTGTGTGATTTAACATATGAAACCAGCACAAACATATTGTGTGATTTAACATATGAAACCAGCACAAACATATTGTGTGATTCAACATATGAAACCAGCACAAACATAATGTGTGATTTAACATATGAAAACAGCACAAACATAATGTGTGATTTAACATCTGAAACCAGCACAAACATAATGTGTGATTTAACATATGACACCAGCACAAACATAATATGTGATTTAACATATGAAACCACCACAAACATAGTGTGTGATTTAACAGATGAAACCAGCACAAACATAACATGTGATTTAACATCTGAAAGCAGCACAAACATGTGTGATTTAACATATGAAAGCAGCACAAACATAACGTGATTTAACAGATGAAACCATCACAAACATATTGTGTGATTTAACAGATGAAACCATCACAAACATATTGTGTGATTTAACATCTGAAACCAGCACAAACATAATGTGTGATGTAACAGATGAAACCAGCACAAACATAATGTGTGATTTAACATATGAAACCAGCACAAACATAATGTGTGATTTAACATATGAAAGCAGCACAAACATAACATGTGATTTAATATCTGAAACCAGCACAAACATAATGTGTGATTTAACATATGAAACCAGGACAAACACAATGTGATTTAACATCTGAAACCAGCACAAACAGAATGTGTGATTTAACATATGAAACCAGCACAAACATAATGTGTGATTTAACATCTGAAACCAGCACAAACATAATGTGTGATTTAACATATGAAACCAGCACACACATAATGTGTGATTTAACATCTGAAACCAGCACACACATAATGTGTGATTTAACATATGAAACCAGCACAAACATAATGTGTGATTTAACATCTGAAACCATCACAAACATAATGTCTGATTTAACATCTGAAACCAGCACAAACATAACATGTGATTTAGCATCTGAAACCAGCACAAACATAATGTGTGATTTAACATCTGAAACCATCACAAACATAATGTCTGATTTAACAGATGAAACCAGCACAAACATAACTTGTGATTTAGCATCTGAAACCAGCACAAACATAATGTGTGATTTAACATACTAGGGCGTGCCCGTACGTGGGTGCAAAAAAACATGCGTGCAAACAACAACAACAAAAAAAAACTTTGAAACCACGTGGCAGTAACGACCACAGAACCCCCCCCCCCCCTCTATTTACATGAAATGGTTTGGTCCATTCGCAAAGCCAAAGCGAACGGCTTGCGAGTACGGTGACCATACCTTGGGAACCACTTGTCCGATTAATTTCAAACCTTGAAAAGGCACATCCTCGGGTCCCCAGCAATATACCTGGCAAGTTTCAAGTATATCGGACCCGTGGTTGTCGAGAAACAGCGGTCACAGACAAACACACACACAGACACACACACATACACACAGAGATTACTGGAATTATAGATAGACTAGGACGTGCCCGTACGTGGGTGCCCGTACGTGCGTGCAAAAAAACATGCGTGCAAACAACAACAACAAAAAAAAACTTTGAAACCACGTGGCAGTAACGACAACAGAACCCCCCCCTCTATTTACATGAAATGGTTTGGTCCATTCGCAACGACCACAGAACCCCCCCCCCCCCCCCGCCCCCTCTATTTACATGAAATGGTTTGGTCCATTCGCAAAGCCAAAGCGAACGGCGAACGGCTAAATCGCCATAGCTCGGTAACTACTTCTCCGATTAATATGAAACCTTGAAAAGGCACATCCTCAGGTCCCCAGCAATATATCTGGCAAGTTTCAATTAGATCGGACCCGTGGTTGTCGAGAAACAGCGGTCACAGACAAACACACACACACACACACACACACAGACACACACACACACACAGACACACACACACACACACAGAGATTACTGGAATTATAGATAGATGAAACCAGGACAAACACAATGTGATTTAACGTCTGAAACCAGCACAAACATAGTGTATGATTTAACATCTGAAACCAGCACACACATAATGTGTGATTTAACATCTGAAACCAGCACACACATAATGTGTGATTTAACATATGAAACCAGCACAAACTTAATGTGTGATTTAACATCTGAAACCATCATAAACATAATGTCTGATTTAACAGATGAAACCAGCACAAACATAACATGTGATTTAGCATCTGAAACCAGCACAAACATAATGTGTGATTTAACATATGAAAGCAGCACAAACATAACATGTGATTTAACATATGAAACCATCACAAACATAATGTGTAACTTAACAGATGAAACCAGCACAAACATAATGTTTGATTAAACAGATGAAACCAGCACAAACATAACATGTGATTTCACATATGAAACCAGCACAAACATAATGTGTGATTTAACATATGAAACCAGCACAAACATAATATGTGATTTAACATATGAAACCAGCACAAACATAATGTGTGATTTAACAGATGAAACCAGCACAAACATAACATGTGATTTAACATCTGAAACCAGCGCAAACATAATGTGTGATTTAACAGATGAAACCAGCACAAACATAACATGTGATTTAACATCTGAAACCAGCACAAACATAATGTGTGATTTAACATATGAAACCAGGATTAAACATAATGTGTGATTTAACATATGAAAGCAGCACAAACATAACATGTGATTTAACATCTGAAACCAGCACAAACATAATGTGTGATTTAACATATGAAACCAGGATTAAACATAATGTGTGATTTAACATATGAAACCAGGACAAACATAATGTGATTTAACATCTGAAACCAGCACAAACATAACATGTGATTTAGCATCTGAAACCAGCACAAACATAATGTGTGATTTAACATATGAAACCAGCACAAACATAATGTGTGATTTCACATATGAAACCAGCACAAACATATTGTGTGATTTCACATATGAAACCAGCACAAACATAATGTGTGATTCAACATATGAAACCAGCACAAACATAATGTGTGATTTAACATATGAAACCAGCACAAACATAATGTGTGATTTAACATCTGAAACCATCACAAACATAATGTGTGATTTAACATATGAAACCAGCACAAACATAATGTGTGATTTAACATCTGAAACCAGCACAAACATAATGTGTGATTTAACATCTGAAACCAACACAAACATAATGTGTGATTTAACATCTGAAACCAGCACAAACATAATGTGTGATTTAACATATGAAACCAGCACAAACATAATGTGTGATTTAACATCTGAAACCAGCACAAACATAATGTGAAATTTAACATATGAAACCAGCACAAACAGAATGTGTGATTTAACAGATGAAACCAGCACAAACATATTGTGTGATTTAACAGATGAAACCATCACAAAAATAACATGTGATTTAGCATCTGAAACCAGCACAAACATAATGTGTGATTTAACATATGAAAGCAGCACAAACATAACATGTGATTTAACATATGAAACCATCACAAACATAATGTGTGATTTAACAGATGAAACCAGCACAAACATAATGTTTGATTAAACAGATGAAACCAGCACAAACATAACATGTGATTTCACATAAGAAACCAGCACAAACATAATGTGTGATTTAACATATGAAACCAGCACAAACATAATATGTGATTTAACATATGAAACCAGCACAAACATAATGTGTGATTTAACAGATGAAACCAGCACAAACATAACATGTGATTTAACATCTGAAACCAGCGCAAACATAATGTGTGATTTAACAGAAGAAACCAGCACAAACATAACATGTGATTTAACATCTGAAACCAGCACAAACATAATGTGTGATTTAACATATGAAAGCAGCACAAACATAACATGTGATTTAACATCTGAAACCAGCACAAACATAATGTGTGATTTAACATATGAAACCAGGATTAAACATAATGTGTGATTTAACATATGAAACCAGGACAAACATAATGTGATTTAACATCTGAAACCAGCACAAACATAACATGTGATTTAGCATCTGAAACCAGCACAAACATAATGTGTGATTTAACATATGAAACCAGCACAAACATAATGTGTGATTTCACATATGAAACCAGCACAAACATATTGTGTGATTTCACATATGAAACCAGCACAAACATAATGTGTGATTCAACATATGAAACCAGCACAAACATAATGTGTGATTTAACATATGAAACCAGCACAAACATAATGTGTGATTTAACATCTGAAACCAGCACAAACATAATGTGTGATTTAACATCTGAAACCAGCACAAACATAATGTGTGATTTAACATCTGAAACCAGCACAAACATAACATGTGATTTAACATCTGAAACCAGCACAAACATAATGTGTGATTTAACATCTGAAACCAGCACAAACATAATGTGAAATTTAACATATGAAACCAGCACAAACAGAATGTGTGATTTAACAGATGAAACCAGCACAAACATATTGTGTGATTTAACAGATGAAACCATCACAAAAATAACATGTGATTTAACATCTGAAACTAGCACAAACATAATGTGTGATGAAACAGATGAATCCAGCACAAACATAATGTGTTATTTTACATATGAAACCAGCACAAACATAATGTGTGATTTAACAGATGAAACCATCACAAACATAGTGTGTGATTTAACAGATGAAACCAGCACAAACATAATGTGTGATTTAACAGATGAATCCAGCACAAACATAATGTGTTATTTTACATATGAAACCAGCACAAACATAATGTGTTATTTTACATATGAAACCAGCACAAACATAATGTGTGATTTAACATATGAAACCAGCACAAACATATTGTGTGATTTAACAAATGAAACCATCACAAAAATAACATGTGATTTAACATCTGAAACTAGCACAAACATAATGTGTGATTTAACATATGAAACCAGCACAAACATATTGTGTGATTTAACAAATGAAACCATCACAAAAATAACATGTGATTTAACATCTGAAACTAGCACAAACATAATGTGTGATTTAACATATGAAACCATCACAAACACAATGTGTGATTTAACATATGAAACCAGGACAAACATAATGTGTGATTTAACATATGAAACCATCACAAACACAATGTGTGATTTAACATATGAAACCAGCACAAACATAATGTGTGATTTAACAGATGAAACCAGCACAAACATAATGTGTGATTTAACAGATGAAACCAGGACAAACATAATGTGTGATTTAACAGATGAAACCAGCACAAACATAATGTGTGATTTAACAGATGAAACCAGCACAAACATAACGTGTGATTTAACAGATCAAACCATCACAAACATAATGTGTGATTTAACAGATGAAACCAGCACAAACATAGTGTGTGATTTAACATCTGAAACCAGCACAAACATAATGTGTGATTTAACAGATGAAACCAGCACAAACATAACGTATGATTTAACAGATGAAACCATCACAAACATAATGTGTGATTTCACAGATGAAACCAGGATAAACATAATGTGTGATTTAACAGATGAAACCAGGACAAACATAATGTGTGATTTAACAGATGAAACCATCACAAACGTAATGTGTGATTTAACAGATGAAACCAGGACAAACATAATGTGTGATTTAACAGATGAAACCAGCACAAACATAGTGTGTGATTTAACAGATGAAACCAGGACAAACATAATGTGTGATTTAACAGATGAAACCAGGACAAACATAATGTGTGATTTAACAGATGAAACCATCACAAACGTAATGTGTGATTTAACAGATGAAACCAGGACAAACATAATGTGTGATTTAACAGATGAAACCAACACAAACATAATGTGTAATTTAACAGATGGAACCAGCACAAACATAATGTGTGATTTAACAGATGAAACCAGCACAAACATAACGTATGATTTAACAGAAGAAACCAGCACAAACATAATGTGTGATTCAACAAATGAAACCATCACAAACATAATGTGTGATTTAACAGATGAAACCTGGACAAACATAATGTGTGATTTAACATGTGAAACCAGCACAAACATAATGTGTGATTTAACATATGAAACCAGCACAAACATAACATGTGATTTAACATCTGAAACCAGCACAAATATAATGTGTAATTTAACAGATGGAACCTGGACAAACATAATGTGTGATTTAACAGATGAAACCTGGACAAACATAATGTGTGATTTAACATGTGAAACCAGCACAAACATAATGTGTGATTTAATATATGAAACCAGCACAAACATAACATGTGATTTAACATCTGAAACCAGCACAAATATAATTTGTGATTTAACAGATGAAACCAGCACAAACATAACATGTGATTTAACATCTGAAACTAGCACAAACATAACATGTGATTTAACATCTGAAACCAGCACAAACATAATGTGTGATTTAACATCTGAAACCAGCACAAACATAATGTGTGATTTAACAGATGAAACCATCACAAACATAATATGTGATTGAACACATGAAACCATCACAAACATAATGTGTAATTGAACACATGAAACCATCACAAACATAATGTGTAATTTAACATATGAAACCATCACAAACATAATGTGTGATTTAACAGATGAAACCAGCACAAAAATAATGTGTGATTTAAAATGTGAAACCAGCACAAACATCATGTGTGATTTAACATATGAAACCATCACAAACATAATATGTGATTTAACATATGAAACCATCACAAACATTATGTGTGATTTAACAGATGAAACCAGCACAAACATAATGTGTGATTTAACATGTGAAACCAGCACAAACATAATGTGTGATTTAACAGATGAAACCAGCACAAACATCATGTGTGATTCAACATATGAAACCAGCACAAACATAATGTGTGATTTAACAGATGAAACCATCACAAACATAATGTGTGATTTAACAGATGAAACCAGCACAAACATAATGTGTGATTTAACATATGAAACCAGCACAAACATAATGTGTGATTTAACAGATGAAACCAGCACAAACATAATGTGTGATTTTACATATGAAACCAGCACAAACATAATGTGTGATTTCACAGATGAAACCAGCACAAACATAATGTGTGATTGAACATATGAAACCAGCACAAACATAATGTGTGATTTAACATATGAAACCAGCACAAACATAATGTGTGATTTAATAGATGAAACCAGCACAAATATAACATGTGATTTAACATCTGAAACCAGCACAAACATAATGTGTGATTTAACATCTGAAACCAGCACAAACATAATGTGTGATTTAACATATGAAACCAGCACAAACATAATGTGTGATTTAACATATGAAACCAGCACAAACATAAGGTGTGATTTAACAGATGAAACCAGCACAAACAGTGTGATTTAACAGATGAAACCAGCACAAACATAATGTGTGATTTAACATATGAAACCAGCACAAACATATTGTGTGATTTAACATATGAAACCAGCAAAAACAGTGTGATTTAACAGGTGAAACCACCACAAACATAATGTGTGATTTAACATATGAAACCAGCACAAACAGTGTGATTTAACAGGTGAAACCACCACAAACATAATGTGTGATTTAACATATGAAACCAGCACAAACATATTGTGTGATTTAACAGATGAAACCAGCACAAACATATTGTGTAATTTAACATATGAAACCTGCACAAACAGTGTGATTTAACAGATGAAATCAGCAAAAACATAATGTGTGATTTAACATATGAAACCAGCACAAACATATTGCGTAATTTAACATATGAAACCTGCACAAACAGTGTGATTTAACAGATGAAACCAGCACAAACATATTGTGTGATTTAACATATGAAACCAGCACAAACATATTGTGTGATTTAACATATGAAACCAGCACAAATATATTGTGTGATTTAACATATGAAACCAGCACAAACATATTGTGTGATTTAACATATGAAACCAGCACAAACATATTGTGTGATTTAACATATGAAACCAGCACAAACATATTGTGTGATTCAACATATGAAACCAGCACAAACATAATGTGTGATTTAACATATGAAAACAGCACAAACATAATGTGTGATTTAACATCTGAAACCAGCACAAACATAATGTGTGATTTAACATATGACACCAGCACAAACATAATATGTGATTTAACATATGAAACCACCACAAACATAGTGTGTGATTTAACAGATGAAACCAGCACAAACATAACATGTGATTTAACATCTGAAAGCAGCACAAACATGTGTGATTTAACATATGAAAGCAGCACAAACATAACGTGATTTAACAGATGAAACCATCACAAACATATTGTGTGATTTAACAGATGAAACCATCACAAACATATTGTGTGATTTAACATCTGAAACCAGCACAAACATAATGTGTGATTTAACAGATGAAACCAGCACAAACATAATGTGTGATTTAACATATGAAACCAGCACAAACATAATGTGTGATTTAACATATGAAAGCAGCACAAACATAACATGTGATTTAATATCTGAAACCAGCACAAACATAATGTGTGATTTAACATATGAAACCAGGACAAACACAATGTGATTTAACATCTGAAACCAGCACAAACATAATGTGTGATTTAACATATGAAACCAGCACAAACATAATGTGTGATTTAACATCTGAAACCAGCACAAACATAATGTGTGATTTAACATATGAAACCAGCACACACATAATGTGTGATTTAACATCTGAAACCAGCACACACATAATGTGTGATTTAACATATGAAACCAGCACAAACATAATGTGTGATTTAACATCTGAAACCATCACAAACATAATGTCTGATTTAACATCTGAAACCAGCACAAACATAACATGTGATTTAGCATCTGAAACCAGCACAAACATAATGTGTGATTTAACATCTGAAACCATCACAAACATAATGTCTGATTTAACAGATGAAACCAGCACAAACATAACTTGTGATTTAGCATCTGAAACCAGCACAAACATAATGTGTGATTTAACATATGAAACCAGGACAAACACAATGTGATTTAACGTCTGACACCAGCACAAACATAGTGTATGATTTAACATCTGAAACCAGCACACACATAATGTGTGATTTAACATCTGAAACCAGCACACACATAATGTGTGATTTAACATATGAAACCAGCACAAACTTAATGTGTGATTTAACATCTGAAACCATCATAAACATAATGTCTGATTTAACAGATGAAACCAGCACAAACATAACATGTGATTTAGCATCTGAAACCAGCACAAACATAATGTGTGATTTAACATATGAAAGCAGCACAAACATAACATGTGATTTAACATATGAAACCATCACAAACATAATGTGTAACTTAACAGATGAAACCAGCACAAACATAATGTTTGATTAAACAGATGAAACCAGCACAAACATAACATGTGATTTCACATATGAAACCAGCACAAACATAATGTGTGATTTAACATATGAAACCAGCACAAACAAAATATGTGATTTAACATATGAAACCAGCACAAACATAATGTGTGATTTAACATCTGAAACCAGCACAAACATAATGTGTGATTTAACAGATGAAACCATCACAAACATAATATGTGATTGAACACATGAAACCATCACAAACATAATGTGTAATTGAACACATGAAACCATCACAAACATAATGTGTAATTTAACATATGAAACCATCACAAACATAATGTGTGATTTAACAGATGAAACCAGCACAAAAATAATGTGTGATTTAAAATGTGAAACCAGCACAAACATCATGTGTGATTTAACATATGAAACCATCACAAACATAATATGTGATTTAACATATGAAACCATCACAAACATTATGTGTGATTTAACAGATGAAACCAGCACAAACATAATGTGTGATTTAACATGTGAAACCAGCACAAACATAATGTGTGATTTAACAGATGAAACCAGCACAAACATCATGTGTGATTCAACATATGAAACCAGCACAAACATAATGTGTGATTTAACAGATGAAACCATCACAAACATAATGTGTGATTTAACAGATGAAACCAGCACAAACATAATGTGTGATTTAACATATGAAACCAGCACAAACATAATGTGTGATTTAACAGATGAAACCAGCACAAACATAATGTGTGATTTTACATATGAAACCAGCACAAACATAATGTGTGATTTCACAGATGAAACCAGCACAAACATAATGTGTGATTGAACATATGAAACCAGCACAAACATAATGTGTGATTTAACATATGAAACCAGCACAAACATAATGTGTGATTTAATAGATGAAACCAGCACAAATATAACATGTGATTTAACATCTGAAACCAGCACAAACATAATGTGTGATTTAACATCTGAAACCAGCACAAACATAATGTGTGATTTAACATATGAAACCAGCACAAACATAATGTGTGATTTAACATATGAAACCAGCACAAACATAATGTGTGATTTAACAGATGAAACCAGCACAAACAGTGTGATTTAACAGATGAAACCAGCACAAACATAATGTGTGATTTAACATATGAAACCAGCACAAACATATTGTGTGATTTAACATATGAAACCAGCAAAAACAGTGTGATTTAACAGGTGAAACCACCACAAACATAATGTGTGATTTAACATATGAAACCAGCACAAACAGTGTGATTTAACAGGTGAAACCACCACAAACATAATGTGTGATTTAACATATGAAACCAGCACAAACATATTGTGTGATTTAACAGATGAAACCAGCACAAACATATTGTGTAATTTAACATATGAAACCTGCACAAACAGTGTGATTTAACAGATGAAATCAGCAAAAACATAATGTGTGATTTAACATATGAAACCAGCACAAACATATTGCGTAATTTAACATATGAAACCTGCACAAACAGTGTGATTTAACAGATGAAACCAGCACAAACATATTGTGTGATTTAACATATGAAACCAGCACAAACATATTGTGTGATTTAACATATGAAACCAGCACAAATATATTGTGTGATTTAACATATGAAACCAGCACAAACATATTGTGTGATTTAACATATGAAACCAGCACAAACATATTGTGTGATTTAACATATGAAACCAGCACAAACATATTGTGTGATTCAACATATGAAACCAGCACAAACATAATGTGTGATTTAACATATGAAAACAGCACAAACATAATGTGTGATTTAACATCTGAAACCAGCACAAACATAATGTGTGATTTAACATATGACACCAGCACAAACATAATATGTGATTTAACATATGAAACCACCACAAACATAGTGTGTGATTTAACAGATGAAACCAGCACAAACATAACATGTGATTTAACATCTGAAAGCAGCACAAACATGTGTGATTTAACATATGAAAGCAGCACAAACATAACGTGATTTAACAGATGAAACCATCACAAACATATTGTGTGATTTAACAGATGAAACCATCACAAACATATTGTGTGATTTAACATCTGAAACCAGCACAAACATAATGTGTGATTTAACAGATGAAACCAGCACAAACATAATGTGTGATTTAACATATGAAACCAGCACAAACATAATGTGTGATTTAACATATGAAAGCAGCACAAACATAACATGTGATTTAATATCTGAAACCAGCACAAACATAATGTGTGATTTAACATATGAAACCAGGACAAACACAATGTGATTTAACATCTGAAACCAGCACAAACATAATGTGTGATTTAACATATGAAACCAGCACAAACATAATGTGTGATTTAACATCTGAAACCAGCACAAACATAATGTGTGATTTAACATATGAAACCAGCACACACATAATGTGTGATTTAACATCTGAAACCAGCACACACATAATGTGTGATTTAACATATGAAACCAGCACAAACATAATGTGTGATTTAACATCTGAAACCATCACAAACATAATGTCTGATTTAACATCTGAAACCAGCACAAACATAACATGTGATTTAGCATCTGAAACCAGCACAAACATAATGTGTGATTTAACATCTGAAACCATCACAAACATAATGTCTGATTTAACAGATGAAACCAGCACAAACATAACTTGTGATTTAGCATCTGAAACCAGCACAAACATAATGTGTGATTTAACATATGAAACCAGGACAAACACAATGTGATTTAACGTCTGACACCAGCACAAACATAGTGTATGATTTAACATCTGAAACCAGCACACACATAATGTGTGATTTAACATCTGAAACCAGCACACACATAATGTGTGATTTAACATATGAAACCAGCACAAACTTAATGTGTGATTTAACATCTGAAACCATCATAAACATAATGTCTGATTTAACAGATGAAACCAGCACAAACATAACATGTGATTTAGCATCTGAAACCAGCACAAACATAATGTGTGATTTAACATATGAAAGCAGCACAAACATAACATGTGATTTAACATATGAAACCATCACAAACATAATGTGTAACTTAACAGATGAAACCAGCACAAACATAATGTTTGATTAAACAGATGAAACCAGCACAAACATAACATGTGATTTCACATATGAAACCAGCACAAACATAATGTGTGATTTAACATATGAAACCAGCACAAACAAAATATGTGATTTAACATATGAAACCAGCACAAACATAATGTGTGATTTAACAGATGAAACCAGCACAAACATAACATGTGATTTAACATCTGAAACCAGCGCAAACATAATGTGTGATTTAACAGATGAAACCAGCACAAACATAACATGTGATTTAACATCTGAAACCAGCACAAACATAATGTGTGATTTAACATATGAAACCAGGATTAAACATAATGTGTGATTTAACATATGAAAGCAGCACAAACATAACATGTGATTTAACATCTGAAACCAGCACAAACATAATGTGTGATTTAACATATGAAACCAGGATTAAACATAATGTGTGATTTAACATATGAAACCAGGACAAACATAATGTGATTTAACATCTGAAACCAGCACAAACATAACATGTGATTTAGCATCTGAAACCAGCACAAACATAATGTGTGATTTAACATATGAAACCAGCACAAACATAATGTGTGATTTCACATATGAAACCAGCACAAACATATTGTGTGATTTCACATATGAAACCAGCACAAACATAATGTGTGATTCAACATATGAAACCAGCACAAACATAATGTGTGATTTAACATATGAAACCAGCACAAACATAATGTGTGATTTAACATCTGAAACCAGCACAAACATAATGTGTGATTTAACATATGAAACCAGCACAAACATAATGTGTGATTTAACATCTGAAACCAGCACAAACATAATGTGTGATTTAACATCTGAAACCAGCACAAACATAATGTGTGATTTAACATCTGAAACCAGCACAAACATAATGTGTGATTTAACATATGAAACCAGCACAAACATAATGTGTGATTTAACATCTGAAACCAGCACAAACATAATGTGAAATTTAACATATGAAACCAGCACAAACGGAATGTGTGATTTAACAGATGAAACCAACACAAACATATTGTGTGATTTAACAGATGAAACCATCACAAAAATAACATGTGATTTAGCATCTGAAACCAGCACAAACATAATGTGTGATTTAACATATGAAAGCAGCACAAACATAACATGTGATTTAACATATGAAACCATCACAAACATAATGTGTGATTTAACAGATGAAACCAGCACAAACATAATGTTTGATTAAACAGATGAAACCAGCACAAACATAACATGTGATTTCACATAAGAAACCAGCACAAACATAATGTGTGATTTAACATATGAAACCAGCACAAACATAATATGTGATTTAACATATGAAACCAGCACAAACATAATGTGTGATTTAACAGATGAAACCAGCACAAACATAACATGTGATTTAACATCTGAAACCAGCGCAAACATAATGTGTGATTTAACAGATGAAACCAGCACAAACATAACATGTGATTTAACATCTGAAACCAGCACAAACATAATGTGTGATTTAACATATGAAAGCAGCACAAACATAACATGTGATTTAACATCTGAAACCAGCACAAACATAATGTGTGATTTAACATATGAAACCAGGATTAAACATAATGTGTGATTTAACATATGAAACCAGGACAAACATAATGTGATTTAACATCTGAAACCAGCACAAACATAACATGTGATTTAGCATCTGAAACCAGCACAAACATAATGTGTGATTTAACATATGAAACCAGCACAAACATAATGTGTGATTTCACATATGAAACCAGCACAAACATATTGTGTGATTTCACATATGAAACCAGCACAAACATAATGTGTGATTCAACATATGAAACCAGCACAAACATAATGTGTGATTTAACATATGAAACCAGCACAAACATAATGTGTGATTTAACATCTGAAACCAGCACAAACATAATGTGTGATTTAACATCTGAAACCAGCACAAACATAATGTGTGATTTAACATCTGAAACCAGCACAAACATAACATGTGATTTAACATCTGAAACCAGCACAAACATAATGTGTGATTTAACATCTGAAACCAGCACAAACATAATGTGAAATTTAACATATGAAACAAGCACAAACAGAATGTGTGATTTAACAGATGAAACCAGCACAAACATATTGTGTGATTTAACAGATGAAACCATCACAAAAATAACATGTGATTTAACATCTGAAACTAGCACAAACATAATGTGTGATTTAACAGATGAATCCAGCACAAACATAATGTGTTATTTTACATATGAAACCAGCACAAACATAATGTGTGATTTAACAGATGAAACCATCACAAACATAGTGTGTGATTTAACAGATGAAACCAGCACAAACATAATGTGTGATTTAACAGATGAATCCAGCACAAACATAATGTGTTATTTTACATATGAAACCAGCACAAACATAATGTGTTATTTTACATATGAAACCAGCACAAACATAATGTGTGATTTAACAGATGAAACCAGGACAAACATAGTGTGTGATTTAACATATGAAACCAGCACAAACATAATGTGTGATTTAACATATGAAACCAGCACAAACATATTGTGTGATTTAACAGATGAAACCATCACAAAAATAACATGTGATTTAACATCTGAAACTAGCACAAACATAATGTGTGATTTAACATATGAAACCATCACAAACACAATGTGTGATTTAACATATGAAACCAGGACAAACATAATGTGTGATTTAACATATGAAACCATCACAAACACAATGTGTGATTTAACATATGAAACCAGCACAAACAAAATGTGTGATTTAACAAATGAAACCATCACAAAAATAACATGTGATTTAACATCTGAAACTAGCACAAACATAATGTGTGATTTAACATATGAAACCATCACAAACACAATGTGTGATTTAACATATGAAACCAGGACAAACATAATGTGTGATTTAACATATGAAACCATCACAAACACAATGTGTGATTTAACATATGAAACCAGCACAAACATAATGTGTGATTTAACAGATGAAACCAGCACAAACATAATGTGTGATTTAACAGATGAAACCAGGACAAACATAATGTGTGATTTAACAGATGAAACCAGCACAAACATAATGTGTGATTTAACAGATGAAACCAGCACAAACATAACGTGTGATTAACAGATCAAACCATCACAAACATAATGTGTGATTTAACAGATGAAACCAGCACAAACATAGTGTGTGATTTAACATCTGAAACCAGCACAAACATAATGTGTGATTTAACAGATGAAACCAGCACAAACATAACGTATGATTTAACAGATGAAACCATCACAAACATAATGTGTGATTTCACAGATGAAACCAGGACAAACATAATGTGTGATTTAACAGATGAAACCAGGACAAACATAATGTGTGATTTAACAGATGAAACCATCACAAACGTAATGTGTGATTTAACAGATGAAACCAGGACAAACATAATGTGTGATTTAACAGATGAAACCATCACAAACGTAATGTGTGATTTAACAGATGAAACCAGGACAAACATAATGTGTGATTTAACAGATGAAACCAACACAAACATAATGTGTAATTTAACAGATGGAACCAGCACAAACATAATGTGTGATTTAACAGATGAAACCAGCACAAACATAACGTATGATTTAACAGAAGAAACCAGCACAAACATAATGTGTGATTCAACAAATGAAACCATCACAAACATAATGTGTGATTTAACATGTGAAACCAGCACAAACATAATGTGTGATTTAACATATGAAACCAGCACAAACATAACATGTGATTTAACATCTGAAACCAGCACAAATATAATGTGTAATTTAACAGATGGAACCTGGACAAACATAATGTGTGATTTAACAGATGAAACCTGGACAAACATAATGTGTGATTTAACATGTGAAACCAGCACAAACATAATGTGTGATTTAATATATGAAACCAGCACAAACATAACATGTGATTTAACATCTGAAACCAGCACAAATATAATTTGTGATTTAACAGATGAAACCAGCACAAACATAACATGTGATTTAACATCTGAAACTAGCACAAACATAACATGTGATTTAACATCTGAAACCAGCACAAACATAATGTGTGATTTAACATCTGAAACCAGCACAAACATAATGTGTGATTTAACAGATGAAACCATCACAAACATAATATGTGATTGAACACATGAAACCATCACAAACATAATGTGTAATTGAACACATGAAACCATCACAAACATAATGTGTAATTTAACATATGAAACCATCACAAACATAATGTGTGATTTAACAGATGAAACCAGCACAAAAATAATGTGTGATTTAAAATGTGAAACCAGCACAAACATCATGTGTGATTTAACATATGAAACCATCACAAACATAATATGTGATTTAACATATGAAACCATCACAAACATTATGTGTGATTTAACAGATGAAACCAGCACAAACATAATGTGTGATTTAACATGTGAAACCAGCACAAACATAATGTGTGATTTAACAGATGAAACCAGCACAAACATCATGTGTGATTCAACATATGAAACCAGCACAAACATAATGTGTGATTTAACAGATGAAACCATCACAAACATAATGTGTGATTTAACAGATGAAACCAGCACAAACATAATGTGTGATTTAACATATGAAACCAGCACAAACATAATGTGTGATTTAACAGATGAAACCAGCACAAACATAATGTGTGATTTTACATATGAAACCAGCACAAACATAATGTGTGATTTCACAGATGAAACCAGCACAAACATAATGTGTGATTGAACATATGAAACCAGCACAAACATAATGTGTGATTTAACATATGAAACCAGCACAAACATAATGTGTGATTTAATAGATGAAACCAGCACAAATATAACATGTGATTTAACATCTGAAACCAGCACAAACATAATGTGTGATTTAACATCTGAAACCAGCACAAACATAATGTGTGATTTAACATATGAAACCAGCACAAACATAATGTGTGATTTAACATATGAAACCAGCACAAACATAATGTGTGATTTAACAGATGAAACCAGCACAAACAGTGTGATTTAACAGATGAAACCAGCACAAACATAATGTGTGATTTAACATATGAAACCAGCACAAACATATTGTGTGATTTAACATATGAAACCAGCAAAAACAGTGTGATTTAACAGGTGAAACCACCACAAACATAATGTGTGATTTAACATATGAAACCAGCACAAACAGTGTGATTTAACAGGTGAAACCACCACAAACATAATGTGTGATTTAACATATGAAACCAGCACAAACATATTGTGTGATTTAACAGATGAAACCAGCACAAACATATTGTGTAATTTAACATATGAAACCTGCACAAACAGTGTGATTTAACAGATGAAATCAGCAAAAACATAATGTGTGATTTAACATATGAAACCAGCACAAACATATTGCGTAATTTAACATATGAAACCTGCACAAACAGTGTGATTTAACAGATGAAACCAGCACAAACATATTGTGTGATTTAACATATGAAACCAGCACAAACATATTGTGTGATTTAACATATGAAACCAGCACAAATATATTGTGTGATTTAACATATGAAACCAGCACAAACATATTGTGTGATTTAACATATGAAACCAGCACAAACATATTGTGTGATTCAACATATGAAACCAGCACAAATATAATGTGTGATTTAACATATGAAAACAGCACAAACATAATGTGTGATTTAACATCTGAAACCAGCACAAACATAATGTGTGATTTAACATATGACACCAGCACAAACATAATATGTGATTTAACATATGAAACCACCACAAACATAGTGTGTGATTTAACAGATGAAACCAGCACAAACATAACATGTGATTTAACATCTGAAAGCAGCACAAACATAACATGTGATTTAACATCTGAAAGCAGCACAAACATGTGTGATTTAACATATGAAAGCAGCACAAACATAACGTGATTTAACAGATGAAACCATCACAAACATATTGTGTGATTTAACAGATGAAACCATCACAAACATATTGTGTGATTTAACATCTGAAACCAGCACAAACATAATGTGTGATTTAACAGATGAAACCAGCACAAACATAATGTGTGATTTAACATATGAAACCAGCACAAACATAATGTGTGATATAACATATGAAAGCAGCACAAACATAACATGTGATTTAATATCTGAAACCAGCACAAACATAATGTGTGATTTAACATATGAAACCAGGACAAACACAATGTGATTTAACATCTGAAACCAGGACAAACATAATGTGTGATTTAACATATGAAACCAGCACAAACATAATGTGTGATTTAACATCTGAAACCAGCACAAACATAATGTGTGATTTAACATATGAAACCAGCACACACATAATGTGTGATTTAACATCTGAAACCAGCACACACATAATGTGTGATTTAACATATGAAACCAGCACAAACATAATGTGTGATTTAACATCTGAAACCATCACAAACATAATGTCTGATTTAACATCTGAAACCAGCACAAACATAACATGTGATTTAGCATCTGAAACCAGCACAAACATAATGTGTGATTTAACATCTGAAACCATCACAAACATAATGTCTGATTTAACAGATGAAACCAGCACAAACATAACTTGTGATTTAGCATCTGAAACCAGCACAAACATAATGTGTGATTTAACATATGAAACCAGGACAAACACAATGTGATTTAACGTCTGAAACCAGCACAAACATAGTGTATGATTTAACATCTCAAACCAGCACACACATAATGTGTGATTTAACATCTGAAACCAGCACACACATAATGTGTGATTTAACATATGAAACCAGCACAAACTTAATGTGTGATTTAACATCTGAAACCATCATAAACATAATGTCTGATTTAACAGATGAAACCAGCACAAACATAACATGTGATTTAGCATCTGAAACCAGCACAAACATAATGTGTGATTTAACATATGAAAGCAGCACAAACATAACATGTGATTTAACATATGAAACCATCACAAACATAATGTGTAACTTAACAGATGAAACCAGCACAAACATAATGTTTGATTAAACAGATGAAACCAGCACAAACATAACATGTGATTTCACATATGAAACCAGCACAAACATAATGTGTGATTTAACATATGAAACCAGCACAAACAAAATATGTGATTTAACATATGAAACCAGCACAAACATAATGTGTGATTTAACAGATGAAACCAGCACAAACATAACATGTGATTTAACATCTGAAACCAGCGCAAACATAATGTGTGATTTAACAGATGAAACCAGCACAAACATAACATGTGATTTAACATCTGAAACCAGCACAAACATAATGTGTGATTTAACATATGAAACCAGGATTAAACATAATGTGTGATTTAACATATGAAAGCAGCACAAACATAACATGTGATTTAACATCTGAAACCAGCACAAACATAATGTGTGATTTAACATATGAAACCAGGATTAAACATAATGTGTGATTTAACATATGAAACCAGGACAAACATAATGTGATTTAACATCTGAAACCAGCACAAACATAACATGTGATTTAGCATCTGAAACCAGCACAAACATAATGTGTGATTTAACATATGAAACCAGCACAAACATAATGTGTGATTTCACATATGAAACCAGCACAAACATATTGTGTGATTTCACATATGAAACCAGCACAAACATAATGTGTGATTCAACATATGAAACCAGCACAAACATAATGTGTGATTTAACATATGAAACCAGCACAAACATAATGTGTGATTTAACATCTGAAACCAGCACAAACATAATGTGTGATTTAACATATGAAACCAGCACAAACATAATGTGTGATTTAACATCTGAAACCAGCACAAACATAATGTGTGATTTAACATCTGAAACCAGCACAAACATAATGTGTGATTTAACATCTGAAACCAGCACAAACATAATGTGTGATTTAACATATGAAACCAGCACAAACATAATGTGTGATTTAACATCTGAAACCAGCACAAACATAATGTGAAATTTAACATATGAAACCAGCACAAACGGAATGTGTGATTTAACAGATGAAACCAACACAAACATATTGTGTGATTTAACAGATGAAACCATCACAAAAATAACATGTGATTTAGCATCTGAAACCAGCACAAACATAATGTGTGATTTAACATATGAAAGCAGCACAAACATAACATGTGATTTAACATATGAAACCATCACAAACATAATGTGTGATTTAACAGATGAAACCAGCACAAACATAATGTTTGATTAAACAGATGAAACCAGCACAAACATAACATGTGATTTCACATAAGAAACCAGCACAAACATAATGTGTGATTTAACATATGAAACCAGCACAAACATAATATGTGATTTAACATATGAAACCAGCACAAACATAATGTGTGATTTAACAGATGAAACCAGCACAAACATAACATGTGATTTAACATCTGAAACCAGCGCAAACATAATGTGTGATTTAACAGATGAAACCAGCACAAACATAACATGTGATTTAACATCTGAAACCAGCACAAACATAATGTGTGATTTAACATATGAAAGCAGCACAAACATAACATGTGATTTAACATCTGAAACCAGCACAAACATAATGTGTGATTTAACATATGAAACCAGGATTAAACATAATGTGTGATTTAACATATGAAACCAGGACAAACATAATGTGATTTAACATCTGAAACCAGCACAAACATAACATGTGATTTAGCATCTGAAACCAGCACAAACATAATGTGTGATTTAACATATGAAACCAGCACAAACATAATGTGTGATTTCACATATGAAACCAGCACAAACATATTGTGTGATTTCACATATGAAACCAGCACAAACATAATGTGTGATTCAACATATGAAACCAGCACAAACATAATGTGTGATTTAACATATGAAACCAGCACAAACATAATGTGTGATTTAACATCTGAAACCAGCACAAACATAATGTGTGATTTAACATCTGAAACCAGCACAAACATAATGTGTGATTTAACATCTGAAACCAGCACAAACATAACATGTGATTTAACATCTGAAACCAGCACAAACATAATGTGTGATTTAACATCTGAAACCAGCACAAACATAATGTGAAATTTAACATATGAAACAAGCACAAACAGAATGTGTGATTTAACAGATGAAACCAGCACAAACATATTGTGTGATTTAACAGATGAAACCATCACAAAAATAACATGTGATTTAACATCTGAAACTAGCACAAACATAATGTGTGATTTAACAGATGAATCCAGCACAAACATAATGTGTTATTTTACATATGAAACCAGCACAAACATAATGTGTGATTTAACAGATGAAACCATCACAAACATAGTGTGTGATTTAACAGATGAAACCAGCACAAACATAATGTGTGATTTAACAGATGAATCCAGCACAAACATAATGTGTTATTTTACATATGAAACCAGCACAAACATAATGTGTTATTTTACATATGAAACCAGCACAAACATAATGTGTGATTTAACAGATGAAACCAGGACAAACATAGTGTGTGATTTAACATATGAAACCAGCACAAACATAATGTGTGATTTAACATATGAAACCAGCACAAACATATTGTGTGATTTAACAGATGAAACCATCACAAAAATAACATGTGATTTAACATCTGAAACTAGCACAAACATAATGTGTGATTTAACATATGAAACCATCACAAACACAATGTGTGATTTAACATATGAAACCAGGACAAACATAATGTGTGATTTAACATATGAAACCATCACAAACACAATGTGTGATTTAACATATGAAACCAGCACAAACAAAATGTGTGATTTAACAGATGAAACCAGCACAAACATAATGTGTGATTTAACAGATGAAACCAGGACAAACATAATGTGTGATTTAACAGATGAAACCAACACAAACATAATGTGTGATTTAACAGATGAAACCAGCACAAACATAACGTATGATTTAACAGATGAAACCATCACAAACATAATGTGTGATTTAACAGATGAAACCAGCACAAACATAGTGTGTGATTTAACATCTGAAACCAGCACAAACATAATGTGTGATTTAACAGATGAAACCAGCACAAACATAACGTATGATTTAACAGATGAAACCATCACAAACATAATGTGTGATTTCACAGATGAAACCAGGACAAACATAATGTGTGATTTAACAGATGAAACCAGCACAAACATAGTGTGTGATTTAACAGATGAAACCAGGACAAACATAATGTGTGATTTAACAGATGAAACCAGGACAAACATAATGTGTGATTTAACAGATGAAACCATCACAAACGTAATGTGTGATTTAACAGATGAAACCAGGACAAACATAATGTGTGATTTAACAGATGAAACCAACACAAACATAATGTGTAATTTAACAGATGGAACCAGCACAAACATAATGTGTGATTTAACAGATGAAACCAGCACAAACATAACGTATGATTTAACAGAAGAAACCAGCACAAACATAATGTGTGATTCAACAAATGAAACCATCACAAACATAATGTGTGATTTAACAGATGAAACCTGGACAAACATAATGTGTGATTTAACATGTGAAACCAGCACAAACATAATGTGTGATTTAACATATGAAACCAGCACAAATATAATGTGTAATTTAACAGATGGAACCAGCACAAACATAATGTGTGATTTAACAGATGAAACCTGGACAAACATAATGTGTGATTTAACATGTGAAACCAGCACAAACATAATGTGTGATTTAACATATGAAACCAGCACAAACATAACATGTGATTTAACATCTGAAACCAGCACAAATATAATTTGTGATTTAACAGATGAAACCAGCACAAACATAACATGTGATTTAACATCTGAAACTAGCACAAACATAACATGTGATTTAACATCTGAAACCAGCACAAACATAATGTGTGATTTAACATCTGAAACCAGCACAAACATAATGTGTGATTTAACAGATGAAACCATCACAAACATAATATGTGATTGAACACATGAAACCATCACAAACATAATGTGTAATTGAACACATGAAACCATCACAAACATAATGTGTAATTTAACATATGAAACCATCACAAACATAATGTGTGATTTAACAGATGAAACCAGCACAAAAATAATGTGTGATTTAAAATGTGAAACCAGCACAAACATCATGTGTGATTTAACATATGAAACCATCACAAACATAATATGTGATTTAACATATGAAACCATCACAAACATTATGTGTGATTTAACAGATGAAACCAGCACAAACATAATGTGTGATTTAACATGTGAAACCAGCACAAACACAATGTGTGATTTAACATATGAAACCAGGACAAACATAATGTGTGATTTAACATATGAAACCATCACAAACACAATGTGTGATTTAACATATGAAACCAGCACAAACATAATGTGTGATTTAACAGATGAAACCAGCACAAACATAATGTGTGATTTAACAGATGAAACCAGGACAAACATAATGTGTGATTTAACAGATGAAACCATCACAAACATATTGTGTGATTTAACAGATGAAACCATCACAAACATATTGTGTGATTTAACATCTGAAACCAGCACAAACATAATGTGTGATTTAACAGATGAAACCAGCACAAACATAATGTGTGATTTAACATATGAAACCAGCACAAACATAATGTGTGATTTAACATATGAAACCATCACAAACATAATATGTGATTGAACACATGAAACCATCACAAACATAATGTGTAATTGAACACATGAAACCATCACAAACATAATGTGTAATTTAACATATGAAACCATCACAAACATAATGTGTGATTTAACAGATGAAACCAGCACAAAAATAATGTGTGATTTAAAATGTGAAACCAGCACAAACATCATGTGTGATTTAACATATGAAACCATCACAAACATAATATGTGATTTAACATATGAAACCATCACAAACATTATGTGTGATTTAACAGATGAAACCAGCACAAACATAATGTGTGATTTAACATGTGAAACCAGCACAAACATAATGTGTGATTTAACAGATGAAACCAGCACAAACATCATGTGTGATTCAACATATGTGATGATTTAACATATGTTTCATATGTGAAACATGTGAAACATGTGAAACCAGCACAAACATAATGTGTGATTTAACAGATGAAACCAGCACAAACATAATGTGTGATTTAACAGATGAAACCATCACAAACATAATGTGTGATTTAACAGATGAAACCAGCACAAACATAATGTGTGATTTAACATATGAAACCAGCACAAACATAATGTGTGATTTAACAGATGAAACCAGCACAAACATAATGTGTGATTTTACATATGAAACCAGCACAAACATAATGTGTGATTTCACAGATGAAACCAGCACAAACATAATGTGTGATTGAACATATGAAACCAGCACAAACATAATGTGTGATTTAACATATGAAACCAGCACAAACATAATGTGTGATTTAATAGATGAAACCAGCACAAATATAACATGTGATTTAACATCTGAAACCAGCACAAACATAATGTGTGATTTAACATCTGAAACCAGCACAAACATAATGTGTGATTTAACATATGAAACCAGCACAAACATAATGTGTGATTTAACATATGAAACCAGCACAAACATAATGTGTGATTTAACAGATGAAACCAGCACAAACAGTGTGATTTAACAGATGAAACCAGCACAAACATAATGTGTGATTTAACAGATGAAACCAGCACAAACATATTGTGTGATTTAACATATGAAACCAGCAAAAACAGTGTGATTTAACAGGTGAAACCACCACAAACATAATGTGTGATTTAACATATGAAACCAGCACAAACAGTGTGATTTAACAGGTGAAACCACCACAAACATAATGTGTGATTTAACATATGAAACCAGCACAAACATATTGTGTGATTTAACAGATGAAACCAGCACAAACATATTGTGTAATTTAACATATGAAACCTGCACAAACAGTGTGATTTAACAGATGAAATCAGCAAAAACATAATGTGTGATTTAACATATGAAACCAGCACAAACATATTGCGTAATTTAACATATGAAACCTGCACAAACAGTGTGATTTAACAGATGAAACCAGCACAAACATATTGTGTGATTTAACATATGAAACCAGCACAAACATATTGTGTGATTTAACATATGAAACCAGCACAAATATATTGTGTGATTTAACATATGAAACCAGCACAAACATATTGTGTGATTTAACATATGAAACCAGCACAAACATATTGTGTGATTTAACATATGAAACCAGCACAAACATATTGTGTGATTCAACATATGAAACCAGCACAAACATAATGTGTGATTTAACATATGAAAACAGCACAAACATAATGTGTGATTTAACATCTGAAACCAGCACAAACATAATGTGTGATTTAACATATGACACCAGCACAAACATAATATGTGATTTAACATATGAAACCACCACAAACATAGTGTGTGATTTAACAGATGAAACCAGCACAAACATAACATGTGATTTAACATCTGAAAGCAGCACAAACATGTGTGATTTAACATATGAAAGCAGCACAAACATAACGTGATTTAACAGATGAAACCATCACAAACATATTGTGTGATTTAACAGATGAAACCATCACAAACATATTGTGTGATTTAACATCTGAAACCAGCACAAACATAATGTGTGATTTAACAGATGAAACCAGCACAAACATAATGTGTGATTTAACATATGAAACCAGCACAAACATAATGTGTGATTTAACATATGAAAGCAGCACAAACATAACATGTGATTTAATATCTGAAACCAGCACAAACATAATGTGTGATTTAACATATGAAACCAGGACAAACACAATGTGATTTAACATCTGAAACCAGCACAAACATAATGTGTGATTTAACATATGAAACCAGCACAAACATAATGTGTGATTTAACATCTGAAACCAGCACAAACATAATGTGTGATTTAACATATGAAACCAGCACACACATAATGTGTGATTTAACATCTGAAACCAGCACACACATAATGTGTGATTTAACATATGAAACCAGCACAAACATAATGTGTGATTTAACATCTGAAACCATCACAAACATAATGTCTGATTTAACATCTGAAACCAGCACAAACATAACATGTGATTTAGCATCTGAAACCAGCACAAACATAATGTGTGATTTAACATCTGAAACCATCACAAACATAATGTCTGATTTAACAGATGAAACCAGCACAAACATAACTTGTGATTTAGCATCTGAAACCAGCACAAACATAATGTGTGATTTAACATATGAAACCAGGACAAACACAATGTGATTTAACGTCTGACACCAGCACAAACATAGTGTATGATTTAACATCTGAAACCAGCACACACATAATGTGTGATTTAACATCTGAAACCAGCACACACATAATGTGTGATTTAACATATGAAACCAGCACAAACTTAATGTGTGATTTAACATCTGAAACCATCATAAACATAATGTCTGATTTAACAGATGAAACCAGCACAAACATAACATGTGATTTAGCATCTGAAACCAGCACAAACATAATGTGTGATTTAACATATGAAAGCAGCACAAACATAACATGTGATTTAACATATGAAACCATCACAAACATAATGTGTAACTTAACAGATGAAACCAGCACAAACATAATGTTTGATTAAACAGATGAAACCAGCACAAACATAACATGTGATTTCACATATGAAACCAGCACAAACATAATGTGTGATTTAACATATGAAACCAGCACAAACAAAATATGTGATTTAACATATGAAACCAGCACAAACATAATGTGTGATTTAACAGATGAAACCAGCACAAACATAACATGTGATTTAACATCTGAAACCAGCGCAAACATAATGTGTGATTTAACAGATGAAACCAGCACAAACATAACATGTGATTTAACAGATGAAACCAGCACAAACATAACATGTGATTTAACATCTGAAACCAGCACAAACATAATGTGTGATTTAACATATGAAACCAGGATTAAACATAATGTGTGATTTAACATATGAAAGCAGCACAAACATAACATGTGATTTAACATCTGAAACCAGCACAAACATAATGTGTGATTTAACATATGAAACCAGGATTAAACATAATGTGTGATTTAACATCTGAAACCAGGACAAACATAATGTGATTTAACATCTGAAACCAGCACAAACATAACATGTGATTTAGCATATGAAACCAGCACAAACATAATGTGTGATTTCACATATGAAACCAGCACAAACATATTGTGTGATTTCACATATGAAACCAGCACAAACATAATGTGTGATTCAACATATGAAACCAGCACAAACATAATGTGTGATTTAACATATGAAACCAGCACAAACATAATGTGTGATTTAACATCTGAAACCAGCACAAACATAATGTGTGATTTAACATCTGAAACCAGCACAAACATAATGTGTGATTTAACATATGAAACCAGCACAAACATAATGTGTGATTTAACATCTGAAACCAGCACAAACATAATGTGTGATTTAACATCTGAAACCAGCACAAACATAATGTGTGATTTAACATATGAAACCAGCACAAACATAATGTGTGATTTAACATCTGAAACCAGCACAAACATAATGTGTGATTTAACATCTGAAACCAGCACAAACATAATGTGTGATTTAACAGATGAAACCAACACAAACATATTGTGTGATTTAACAGATGAAACCATCACAAAAATAACATGTGATTTAGCATCTGAAACCAGCACAAACATAATGTGTGATTTAACATATGAAAGCAGCACAAACATAATGTGTGATTTAACAGATGAAACCAGCACAAACATAATGTGTGATTTAACAGATGAAACCAGGACAAACATAATGTGTGATTTAGCATCTGAAACCAGCACAAACATAATGTGTGATTTAACATCTGAAACCAGCACAAACATAATGTGAAATTTAACATATGAAACCAGCACAAACGGAATGTGTGATTTAACAGATGAAACCAACACAAACATAATGTGTGATTTAACAGATGAAACCTGGACAAACATAATGTGTGATTTAACATGTGAAACCAGCACAAACATAATGTGTGATTTAACATATGAAACCAGCACAAATATAATGTGTAATTTAACAGATGGAACCAGCACAAACATAATGTGTGATTTAACAGATGAAACCTGGACAAACATAATGTGTGATTTAACATGTGAAACCAGCACAAACATAATGTGTGATTTAACATATGAAACCAGCACAAACATAACATGTGATTTAACATCTGAAACCAGCACAAATATAATTTGTGATTTAACAGATGAAACCAGCACAAACATAACATGTGATTTAACATCTGAAACTAGCACAAACATAACATGTGATTTAACATCTGAAACCAGCACAAACATAATGTGTGATTTAACATCTGAAACCAGCACAAACATAATGTGTGATTTAACAGATGAAACCATCACAAACATAATATGTGATTGAACACATGAAACCATCACAAACATAATGTGTAATTGAACACATGAAACCATCACAAACATAATGTGTAATTTAACATATGAAACCATCACAAACATAATGTGTGATTTAACAGATGAAACCAGCACAAAAATAATGTGTGATTTAAAATGTGAAACCAGCACAAACATCATGTGTGATTTAACATATGAAACCATCACAAAAATAATGTGTGATTTAAAATGTGAAACCAGCACAAACATCATGTGTGATTTAACATATGAAACCATCACAAACATAATATGTGATTTAACATGTGAAACCAGCACAAACATTATGTGTGATTTAACAGATGAAACCAGCACAAACATAATGTGTGATTTAACATATGAAACCAGCACAAACACAATGTGTGATTTAACATATGAAACCAGGACAAACATAATGTGTGATTTAACATATGAAACCATCACAAACACAATGTGTGATTTAACAGATGAAACCAGGACAAACATAATGTGTGATTTAACAGATGAAACCAGCACAAACATAATGTGTGATTTAACAGATGAAACCAGGACAAACATATTGTGTGATTTAACAGATGAAACCATCACAAACATATTGTGTGATTTAACATCTGAAACCATCACAAACATATTGTGTGATTTAACATCTGAAACCAGCACAAACATAATGTGTGATTTAACAGATGAAACCAGCACAAACATAATGTGTGATTTAACATATGAAACCAGCACAAACATAACGTGTGATATAACATATGAAAGCAGCACAAACATAACATGTGATTTAATATCTGAAACCAGCACAAACATAATGTGTGATTTAACATATGAAACCAGGACAAACACAATGTGTGATTTAACATATGAAACCAGCACAAACATAATGTGTGATTTAACATCTGAAACCAGCACAAACATAATGTGTGATTTAACATATGAAACCAGCACACACATAATGTGTGATTTAACATCTGAAACCAGCACACACATAATGTGTGATTTAACATATGAAACCAGCACAAACATAATGTGTGATTTAACATCTGAAACCATCACAAACATAATGTCTGATTTAACATCTGAAACCAGCACAAACATAACATGTGATTTAGCATCTGAAACCAGCACAAACATAATGTGTGATTTAACATCTGAAACCATCACAAACATAATGTCTGATTTAACAGATGAAACCAGCACAAACATAACTTGTGATTTAGCATCTGAAACCAGCACAAACATAATGTGTGATTTAACATATGAAACCAGGACAAACACAATGTGATTTAACGTCTGAAACCAGCACAAACATAGTGTATGATTTAACATCTCAAACCAGCACACACATAATGTGTGATTTAACATCTGAAACCAGCACACACATAATGTGTGATTTAACATATGAAACCAGCACAAAC
This sequence comes from Myxine glutinosa, assembly GCF_964187855.1. Classification (NCBI taxonomy): domain Eukaryota; kingdom Metazoa; phylum Chordata; class Myxini; order Myxiniformes; family Myxinidae; genus Myxine; species Myxine glutinosa. The sequence continues at coordinate 138,351,077 of NC_136265.1, read as the reverse complement.
TTAATGTGTGATTTAACATCTGAAACCATCATAAACATAATGTCTGATTTAACAGATGAAACCAGCACAAACATAACATGTGATTTAGCATCTGAAACCAGCACAAACATAATGTGTGATTTAACATATGAAAGCAGCACAAACATAACATGTGATTTAACATATGAAACCATCACAAACATAATGTGTAACTTAACAGATGAAACCAGCACAAACATAATGTTTGATTAAACAGATGAAACCAGCACAAACATAACATGTGATTTCACATATGAAACCAGCACAAACATAATGTGTGATTTAACATATGAAACCATCACAAACATAATATGTGATTGAACACATGAAACCATCACAAACATAATGTGTAATTGAACACATGAAACCATCACAAACATAATGTGTAATTTAACATATGAAACCATCACAAACATAATGTGTGATTTAACAGATGAAACCAGCACAAAAATAATGTGTGATTTAAAATGTGAAACCAGCACAAACATCATGTGTGATTTAACATATGAAACCATCACAAACATAATATGTGATTTAACATATGAAACCATCACAAACATTATGTGTGATTTAACAGATGAAACCAGCACAAACATAATGTGTGATTTAACATGTGAAACCAGCACAAACATAATGTGTGATTTAACAGATGAAACCAGCACAAACATCATGTGTGATTCAACATATGAAACCAGCACAAACATAATGTGTGATTTAACAGATGAAACCATCACAAACATAATGTGTGATTTAACAGATGAAACCAGCACAAACATAATGTGTGATTTAACATATGAAACCAGCACAAACATAATGTGTGATTTAACAGATGAAACCAGCACAAACATAATGTGTGATTTTACATATGAAACCAGCACAAACATAATGTGTGATTTCACAGATGAAACCAGCACAAACATAATGTGTGATTGAACATATGAAACCAGCACAAACATAATGTGTGATTTAACATATGAAACCAGCACAAACATAATGTGTGATTTAATAGATGAAACCAGCACAAATATAACATGTGATTTAACATCTGAAACCAGCACAAACATAATGTGTGATTTAACATATGAAACCAGCACAAACATAATGTGTGATTTAACATATGAAACCAGCACAAACATAATGTGTGATTTAACAGATGAAACCAGCACAAACAGTGTGATTTAACAGATGAAACCAGCACAAACATAATGTGTGATTTAACAGATGAAACCAGCACAAACATATTGTGTGATTTAACATATGAAACCAGCAAAAACAGTGTGATTTAACAGGTGAAACCACCACAAACATAATGTGTGATTTAACATATGAAACCAGCACAAACAGTGTGATTTAACAGGTGAAACCACCACAAACATAATGTGTGATTTAACATATGAAACCAGCACAAACATATTGTGTGATTTAACAGATGAAACCAGCACAAACATATTGTGTAATTTAACATATGAAACCTGCACAAACAGTGTGATTTAACAGATGAAATCAGCAAAAACATAATGTGTGATTTAACATATGAAACCAGCACAAACATATTGCGTAATTTAACATATGAAACCTGCACAAACAGTGTGATTTAACAGATGAAACCAGCACAAACATATTGTGTGATTTAACATATGAAACCAGCACAAACATATTGTGTGATTTAACATATGAAACCAGCACAAATATATTGTGTGATTTAACATATGAAACCAGCACAAACATATTGTGTGATTTAACATATGAAACCAGCACAAACATATTGTGTGATTTAACATATGAAACCAGCACAAACATATTGTGTGATTCAACATATGAAACCAGCACAAACATAATGTGTGATTTAACATATGAAAACAGCACAAACATAATGTGTGATTTAACATCTGAAACCAGCACAAACATAATGTGTGATTTAACATATGACACCAGCACAAACATAATATGTGATTTAACATATGAAACCACCACAAACATAGTGTGTGATTTAACAGATGAAACCAGCACAAACATAACATGTGATTTAACATCTGAAAGCAGCACAAACATGTGTGATTTAACATATGAAAGCAGCACAAACATAACGTGATTTAACAGATGAAACCATCACAAACATATTGTGTGATTTAACAGATGAAACCATCACAAACATATTGTGTGATTTAACATCTGAAACCAGCACAAACATAATGTGTGATTTAACAGATGAAACCAGCACAAACATAATGTGTGATTTAACATATGAAACCAGCACAAACATAATGTGTGATTTAACATATGAAAGCAGCACAAACATAACATGTGATTTAATATCTGAAACCAGCACAAACATAATGTGTGATTTAACATATGAAACCAGGACAAACACAATGTGATTTAACATCTGAAACCAGCACAAACATAATGTGTGATTTAACATATGAAACCAGCACAAACATAATGTGTGATTTAACATCTGAAACCAGCACAAACATAATGTGTGATTTAACATATGAAACCAGCACACACATAATGTGTGATTTAACATCTGAAACCAGCACACACATAATGTGTGATTTAACATATGAAACCAGCACAAACATAATGTGTGATTTAACATCTGAAACCATCACAAACATAATGTCTGATTTAACATCTGAAACCAGCACAAACATAACATGTGATTTAGCATCTGAAACCAGCACAAACATAATGTGTGATTTAACATCTGAAACCATCACAAACATAATGTCTGATTTAACAGATGAAACCAGCACAAACATAACTTGTGATTTAGCATCTGAAACCAGCACAAACATAATGTGTGATTTAACATATGAAACCAGGACAAACACAATGTGATTTAACGTCTGACACCAGCACAAACATAGTGTATGATTTAACATCTGAAACCAGCACACACATAATGTGTGATTTAACATCTGAAACCAGCACACACATAATGTGTGATTTAACATATGAAACCAGCACAAACTTAATGTGTGATTTAACATCTGAAACCATCATAAACATAATGTCTGATTTAACAGATGAAACCAGCACAAACATAACATGTGATTTAGCATCTGAAACCAGCACAAACATAATGTGTGATTTAACATATGAAAGCAGCACAAACATAACATGTGATTTAACATATGAAACCATCACAAACATAATGTGTAACTTAACAGATGAAACCAGCACAAACATAATGTTTGATTAAACAGATGAAACCAGCACAAACATAACATGTGATTTCACATATGAAACCAGCACAAACATAATGTGTGATTTAACATATGAAACCAGCACAAACAAAATATGTGATTTAACATATGAAACCAGCACAAACATAATGTGTGATTTAACAGATGAAACCAGCACAAACATAACATGTGATTTAACATCTGAAACCAGCGCAAACATAATGTGTGATTTAACAGATGAAACCAGCACAAACATAACATGTGATTTAACATCTGAAACCAGCACAAACATAATGTGTGATTTAACATATGAAACCAGGATTAAACATAATGTGTGATTTAACATATGAAAGCAGCACAAACATAACATGTGATTTAACATCTGAAACCAGCACAAACATAATGTGTGATTTAACATATGAAACCAGGATTAAACATAATGTGTGATTTAACATATGAAACCAGGACAAACATAATGTGATTTAACATCTGAAACCAGCACAAACATAACATGTGATTTAGCATCTGAAACCAGCACAAACATAATGTGTGATTTAACATATGAAACCAGCACAAACATAATGTGTGATTTCACATATGAAACCAGCACAAACATATTGTGTGATTTCACATATGAAACCAGCACAAACATAATGTGTGATTCAACATATGAAACCAGCACAAACATAATGTGTGATTTAACATATGAAACCAGCACAAACATAATGTGTGATTTAACATCTGAAACCAGCACAAACATAATGTGTGATTTAACATATGAAACCAGCACAAACATAATGTGTGATTTAACATCTGAAACCAGCACAAACATAATGTGTGATTTAACATCTGAAACCAGCACAAACATAATGTGTGATTTAACATCTGAAACCAGCACAAACATAATGTGTGATTTAACATATGAAACCAGCACAAACATAATGTGTGATTTAACATCTGAAACCAGCACAAACATAATGTGAAATTTAACATATGAAACCAGCACAAACGGAATGTGTGATTTAACAGATGAAACCAACACAAACATATTGTGTGATTTAACAGATGAAACCATCACAAAAATAACATGTGATTTAGCATCTGAAACCAGCACAAACATAATGTGTGATTTAACATATGAAAGCAGCACAAACATAACATGTGATTTAACATATGAAACCATCACAAACATAATGTGTGATTTAACAGATGAAACCAGCACAAACATAATGTTTGATTAAACAGATGAAACCAGCACAAACATAACATGTGATTTCACATAAGAAACCAGCACAAACATAATGTGTGATTTAACATATGAAACCAGCACAAACATAATATGTGATTTAACATATGAAACCAGCACAAACATAATGTGTGATTTAACAGATGAAACCAGCACAAACATAACATGTGATTTAACATCTGAAACCAGCGCAAACATAATGTGTGATTTAACAGATGAAACCAGCACAAACATAACATGTGATTTAACATCTGAAACCAGCACAAACATAATGTGTGATTTAACATATGAAAGCAGCACAAACATAACATGTGATTTAACATCTGAAACCAGCACAAACATAATGTGTGATTTAACATATGAAACCAGGATTAAACATAATGTGTGATTTAACATATGAAACCAGGACAAACATAATGTGATTTAACATCTGAAACCAGCACAAACATAACATGTGATTTAGCATCTGAAACCAGCACAAACATAATGTGTGATTTAACATATGAAACCAGCACAAACATAATGTGTGATTTCACATATGAAACCAGCACAAACATATTGTGTGATTTCACATATGAAACCAGCACAAACATAATGTGTGATTCAACATATGAAACCAGCACAAACATAATGTGTGATTTAACATATGAAACCAGCACAAACATAATGTGTGATTTAACATCTGAAACCAGCACAAACATAATGTGTGATTTAACATCTGAAACCAGCACAAACATAATGTGTGATTTAACATCTGAAACCAGCACAAACATAACATGTGATTTAACATCTGAAACCAGCACAAACATAATGTGTGATTTAACATCTGAAACCAGCACAAACATAATGTGAAATTTAACATATGAAACAAGCACAAACAGAATGTGTGATTTAACAGATGAAACCAGCACAAACATATTGTGTGATTTAACAGATGAAACCATCACAAAAATAACATGTGATTTAACATCTGAAACTAGCACAAACATAATGTGTGATTTAACAGATGAATCCAGCACAAACATAATGTGTTATTTTACATATGAAACCAGCACAAACATAATGTGTGATTTAACAGATGAAACCATCACAAACATAGTGTGTGATTTAACAGATGAAACCAGCACAAACATAATGTGTGATTTAACAGATGAATCCAGCACAAACATAATGTGTTATTTTACATATGAAACCAGCACAAACATAATGTGTTATTTTACATATGAAACCAGCACAAACATAATGTGTGATTTAACAGATGAAACCAGGACAAACATAGTGTGTGATTTAACATATGAAACCAGCACAAACATAATGTGTGATTTAACATATGAAACCAGCACAAACATATTGTGTGATTTAACAGATGAAACCATCACAAAAATAACATGTGATTTAACATCTGAAACTAGCACAAACATAATGTGTGATTTAACATATGAAACCATCACAAACACAATGTGTGATTTAACATATGAAACCAGGACAAACATAATGTGTGATTTAACATATGAAACCATCACAAACACAATGTGTGATTTAACATATGAAACCAGCACAAACAAAATGTGTGATTTAACAAATGAAACCATCACAAAAATAACATGTGATTTAACATCTGAAACTAGCACAAACATAATGTGTGATTTAACATATGAAACCATCACAAACACAATGTGTGATTTAACATATGAAACCAGGACAAACATAATGTGTGATTTAACATATGAAACCATCACAAACACAATGTGTGATTTAACATATGAAACCAGCACAAACATAATGTGTGATTTAACAGATGAAACCAGCACAAACATAATGTGTGATTTAACAGATGAAACCAGGACAAACATAATGTGTGATTTAACAGATGAAACCAGCACAAACATAATGTGTGATTTAACAGATGAAACCAGCACAAACATAACGTGTGATTAACAGATCAAACCATCACAAACATAATGTGTGATTTAACAGATGAAACCAGCACAAACATAGTGTGTGATTTAACATCTGAAACCAGCACAAACATAATGTGTGATTTAACAGATGAAACCAGCACAAACATAACGTATGATTTAACAGATGAAACCATCACAAACATAATGTGTGATTTCACAGATGAAACCAGGACAAACATAATGTGTGATTTAACAGATGAAACCAGGACAAACATAATGTGTGATTTAACAGATGAAACCATCACAAACGTAATGTGTGATTTAACAGATGAAACCAGGACAAACATAATGTGTGATTTAACAGATGAAACCATCACAAACGTAATGTGTGATTTAACAGATGAAACCAGGACAAACATAATGTGTGATTTAACAGATGAAACCAACACAAACATAATGTGTAATTTAACAGATGGAACCAGCACAAACATAATGTGTGATTTAACAGATGAAACCAGCACAAACATAACGTATGATTTAACAGAAGAAACCAGCACAAACATAATGTGTGATTCAACAAATGAAACCATCACAAACATAATGTGTGATTTAACAGATGAAACCTGGACAAACATAATGTGTGATTTAACATGTGAAACCAGCACAAACATAATGTGTGATTTAACATATGAAACCAGCACAAACATAACATGTGATTTAACATCTGAAACCAGCACAAATATAATGTGTAATTTAACAGATGGAACCTGGACAAACATAATGTGTGATTTAACAGATGAAACCTGGACAAACATAATGTGTGATTTAACATGTGAAACCAGCACAAACATAATGTGTGATTTAATATATGAAACCAGCACAAACATAACATGTGATTTAACATCTGAAACCAGCACAAATATAATTTGTGATTTAACAGATGAAACCAGCACAAACATAACATGTGATTTAACATCTGAAACTAGCACAAACATAACATGTGATTTAACATCTGAAACCAGCACAAACATAATGTGTGATTTAACATCTGAAACCAGCACAAACATAATGTGTGATTTAACAGATGAAACCATCACAAACATAATATGTGATTGAACACATGAAACCATCACAAACATAATGTGTAATTGAACACATGAAACCATCACAAACATAATGTGTAATTTAACATATGAAACCATCACAAACATAATGTGTGATTTAACAGATGAAACCAGCACAAAAATAATGTGTGATTTAAAATGTGAAACCAGCACAAACATCATGTGTGATTTAACATATGAAACCATCACAAACATAATATGTGATTTAACATATGAAACCATCACAAACATTATGTGTGATTTAACAGATGAAACCAGCACAAACATAATGTGTGATTTAACATGTGAAACCAGCACAAACATAATGTGTGATTTAACAGATGAAACCAGCACAAACATCATGTGTGATTCAACATATGAAACCAGCACAAACATAATGTGTGATTTAACAGATGAAACCATCACAAACATAATGTGTGATTTAACAGATGAAACCAGCACAAACATAATGTGTGATTTAACATATGAAACCAGCACAAACATAATGTGTGATTTAACAGATGAAACCAGCACAAACATAATGTGTGATTTTACATATGAAACCAGCACAAACATAATGTGTGATTTCACAGATGAAACCAGCACAAACATAATGTGTGATTGAACATATGAAACCAGCACAAACATAATGTGTGATTTAACATATGAAACCAGCACAAACATAATGTGTGATTTAATAGATGAAACCAGCACAAATATAACATGTGATTTAACATCTGAAACCAGCACAAACATAATGTGTGATTTAACATCTGAAACCAGCACAAACATAATGTGTGATTTAACATATGAAACCAGCACAAACATAATGTGTGATTTAACATATGAAACCAGCACAAACATAATGTGTGATTTAACAGATGAAACCAGCACAAACAGTGTGATTTAACAGATGAAACCAGCACAAACATAATGTGTGATTTAACATATGAAACCAGCACAAACATATTGTGTGATTTAACATATGAAACCAGCAAAAACAGTGTGATTTAACAGGTGAAACCACCACAAACATAATGTGTGATTTAACATATGAAACCAGCACAAACAGTGTGATTTAACAGGTGAAACCACCACAAACATAATGTGTGATTTAACATATGAAACCAGCACAAACATATTGTGTGATTTAACAGATGAAACCAGCACAAACATATTGTGTAATTTAACATATGAAACCTGCACAAACAGTGTGATTTAACAGATGAAATCAGCAAAAACATAATGTGTGATTTAACATATGAAACCAGCACAAACATATTGCGTAATTTAACATATGAAACCTGCACAAACAGTGTGATTTAACAGATGAAACCAGCACAAACATATTGTGTGATTTAACATATGAAACCAGCACAAACATATTGTGTGATTTAACATATGAAACCAGCACAAATATATTGTGTGATTTAACATATGAAACCAGCACAAACATATTGTGTGATTTAACATATGAAACCAGCACAAACATATTGTGTGATTCAACATATGAAACCAGCACAAACATAATGTGTGATTTAACATATGAAAACAGCACAAACATAATGTGTGATTTAACATCTGAAACCAGCACAAACATAATGTGTGATTTAACATATGACACCAGCACAAACATAATATGTGATTTAACATATGAAACCACCACAAACATAGTGTGTGATTTAACAGATGAAACCAGCACAAACATAACATGTGATTTAACATCTGAAAGCAGCACAAACATAACATGTGATTTAACATCTGAAAGCAGCACAAACATGTGTGATTTAACATATGAAAGCAGCACAAACATAACGTGATTTAACAGATGAAACCATCACAAACATATTGTGTGATTTAACAGATGAAACCATCACAAACATATTGTGTGATTTAACATCTGAAACCAGCACAAACATAATGTGTGATTTAACAGATGAAACCAGCACAAACATAATGTGTGATTTAACATATGAAACCAGCACAAACATAATGTGTGATATAACATATGAAAGCAGCACAAACATAACATGTGATTTAATATCTGAAACCAGCACAAACATAATGTGTGATTTAACATATGAAACCAGGACAAACACAATGTGATTTAACATCTGAAACCAGCACAAACATAATGTGTGATTTAACATATGAAACCAGCACAAACATAATGTGTGATTTAACATCTGAAACCAGCACAAACATAATGTGTGATTTAACATATGAAACCAGCACACACATAATGTGTGATTTAACATCTGAAACCAGCACACACATAATGTGTGATTTAACATATGAAACCAGCACAAACATAATGTGTGATTTAACATCTGAAACCATCACAAACATAATGTCTGATTTAACATCTGAAACCAGCACAAACATAACATGTGATTTAGCATCTGAAACCAGCACAAACATAATGTGTGATTTAACATCTGAAACCATCACAAACATAATGTCTGATTTAACAGATGAAACCAGCACAAACATAACTTGTGATTTAGCATCTGAAACCAGCACAAACATAATGTGTGATTTAACATATGAAACCAGGACAAACACAATGTGATTTAACGTCTGAAACCAGCACAAACATAGTGTATGATTTAACATCTGAAACCAGCACACACATAATGTGTGATTTAACATCTGAAACCAGCACACACATAATGTGTGATTTAACATATGAAACCAGCACAAACTTAATGTGTGATTTAACATCTGAAACCATCATAAACATAATGTCTGATTTAACAGATGAAACCAGCACAAACATAACATGTGATTTAGCATCTGAAACCAGCACAAACATAATGTGTGATTTAACATATGAAAGCAGCACAAACATAACATGTGATTTAACATATGAAACCATCACAAACATAATGTGTAACTTAACACATGAAACCAGCACAAACATAATGTTTGATTAAACAGATGAAACCAGCACAAACATAACATGTGATTTCACATATGAAACCAGCACAAACATAATGTGTGATTTAACATATGAAACCAGCACAAACAAAATATGTGATTTAACATATGAAACCAGCACAAACATAATGTGTGATTTAACAGATGAAACCAGCACAAACATAACATGTGATTTAACATCTGAAACCAGCGCAAACATAATGTGTGATTTAACAGATGAAACCAGCACAAACATAACATGTGATTTAACATCTGAAACCAGCACAAACATAATGTGTGATTTAACATATGAAACCAGGATTAAACATAATGTGTGATTTAACATATGAAAGCAGCACAAACATAACATGTGATTTAACATCTGAAACCAGCACAAACATAATGTGTGATTTAACATATGAAACCAGGATTAAACATAATGTGTGATTTAACATATGAAACCAGGACAAACATAATGTGATTTAACATCTGAAACCAGCACAAACATAACATGTGATTTAGCATCTGAAACCAGCACAAACATAATGTGTGATTTAACATATGAAACCAGCACAAACATAATGTGTGATTTCACATATGAAACCAGCACAAACATATTGTGTGATTTCACATATGAAACCAGCACAAACATAATGTGTGATTCAACATATGAAACCAGCACAAACATAATGTGTGATTTAACATATGAAACCAGCACAAACATAATGTGTGATTTAACATCTGAAACCAGCACAAACATAATGTGTGATTTAACATATGAAACCAGCACAAACATAATGTGTGATTTAACATCTGAAACCAGCACAAACATAATGTGTGATTTAACATCTGAAACCAGCACAAACATAATGTGTGATTTAACATCTGAAACCAGCACAAACATAATGTGTGATTTAACATATGAAACCAGCACAAACATAATGTGTGATTTAACATCTGAAACCAGCACAAACATAATGTGAAATTTAACATATGAAACCAGCACAAACGGAATGTGTGATTTAACAGATGAAACCAACACAAACATATTGTGTGATTTAACAGATGAAACCATCACAAAAATAACATGTGATTTAGCATCTGAAACCAGCACAAACATAATGTGTGATTTAACATATGAAAGCAGCACAAACATAACATGTGATTTAACATATGAAACCATCACAAACATAATGTGTGATTTAACAGATGAAACCAGCACAAACATAATGTTTGATTAAACAGATGAAACCAGCACAAACATAACATGTGATTTCACATAAGAAACCAGCACAAACATAATGTGTGATTTAACATATGAAACCAGCACAAACATAATATGTGATTTAACATATGAAACCAGCACAAACATAATGTGTGATTTAACAGATGAAACCAGCACAAACATAACATGTGATTTAACATCTGAAACCAGCGCAAACATAATGTGTGATTTAACAGATGAAACCAGCACAAACATAACATGTGATTTAACATCTGAAACCAGCACAAACATAATGTGTGATTTAACATATGAAAGCAGCACAAACATAACATGTGATTTAACATCTGAAACCAGCACAAACATAATGTGTGATTTAACATATGAAACCAGGATTAAACATAATGTGTGATTTAACATATGAAACCAGGACAAACATAATGTGATTTAACATCTGAAACCAGCACAAACATAACATGTGATTTAGCATCTGAAACCAGCACAAACATAATGTGTGATTTAACATATGAAACCAGCACAAACATAATGTGTGATTTCACATATGAAACCAGCACAAACATATTGTGTGATTTCACATATGAAACCAGCACAAACATAATGTGTGATTCAACATATGAAACCAGCACAAACATAATGTGTGATTTAACATATGAAACCAGCACAAACATAATGTGTGATTTAACATCTGAAACCAGCACAAACATAATGTGTGATTTAACATCTGAAACCAGCACAAACATAATGTGTGATTTAACATCTGAAACCAGCACAAACATAACATGTGATTTAACATCTGAAACCAGCACAAACATAATGTGTGATTTAACATCTGAAACCAGCACAAACATAATGTGAAATTTAACATATGAAACAAGCACAAACAGAATGTGTGATTTAACAGATGAAACCAGCACAAACATATTGTGTGATTTAACAGATGAAACCATCACAAAAATAACATGTGATTTAACATCTGAAACTAGCACAAACATAATGTGTGATTTAACAGATGAATCCAGCACAAACATAATGTGTTATTTTACATATGAAACCAGCACAAACATAATGTGTGATTTAACAGATGAAACCATCACAAACATAGTGTGTGATTTAACAGATGAAACCAGCACAAACATAATGTGTGATTTAACAGATGAATCCAGCACAAACATAATGTGTTATTTTACATATGAAACCAGCACAAACATAATGTGTTATTTTACATATGAAACCAGCACAAACATAATGTGTGATTTAACAGATGAAACCAGGACAAACATAGTGTGTGATTTAACATATGAAACCAGCACAAACATAATGTGTGATTTAACATATGAAACCAGCACAAACATATTGTGTGATTTAACAGATGAAACCATCACAAAAATAACATGTGATTTAACATCTGAAACTAGCACAAATATATTGTGTGATTTAACATATGAAACCAGCACAAACATATTGTGTGATTTAACATATGAAACCAGCACAAACATATTGTGTGATTCAACATATGAAACCAGCACAAACATAATGTGTGATTTAACATATGAAAACAGCACAAACATAATGTGTGATTTAACATCTGAAACCAGCACAAACATAATGTGTGATTTAACATATGACACCAGCACAAACATAATATGTGATTTAACATATGAAACCACCACAAACATAGTGTGTGATTTAACAGATGAAACCAGCACAAACATAACATGTGATTTAACATCTGAAAGCAGCACAAACATAACATGTGATTTAACATCTGAAAGCAGCACAAACATGTGTGATTTAACATATGAAAGCAGCACAAACATAACGTGATTTAACAGATGAAACCATCACAAACATATTGTGTGATTTAACAGATGAAACCATCACAAACATATTGTGTGATTTAACATCTGAAACCAGCACAAACATAATGTGTGATTTAACAGATGAAACCAGCACAAACATAATGTGTGATTTAACATATGAAACCAGCACAAACATAATGTGTGATATAACATATGAAAGCAGCACAAACATAACATGTGATTTAATATCTGAAACCAGCACAAACATAATGTGTGATTTAACATATGAAACCAGGACAAACACAATGTGATTTAACATCTGAAACCAGCACAAACATAATGTGTGATTTAACATATGAAACCAGCACAAACATAATGTGTGATTTAACATCTGAAACCAGCACAAACATAATGTGTGATTTAACATATGAAACCAGCACACACATAATGTGTGATTTAACATCTGAAACCAGCACACACATAATGTGTGATTTAACATATGAAACCAGCACAAACATAATGTGTGATTTAACATCTGAAACCATCACAAACATAATGTCTGATTTAACATCTGAAACCAGCACAAACATAACATGTGATTTAGCATCTGAAACCAGCACAAACATAATGTGTGATTTAACATCTGAAACCATCACAAACATAATGTCTGATTTAACAGATGAAACCAGCACAAACATAACTTGTGATTTAGCATCTGAAACCAGCACAAACATAATGTGTGATTTAACATATGAAACCAGGACAAACACAATGTGATTTAACGTCTGAAACCAGCACAAACATAGTGTATGATTTAACATCTGAAACCAGCACACACATAATGTGTGATTTAACATCTGAAACCAGCACACACATAATGTGTGATTTAACATATGAAACCAGCACAAACTTAATGTGTGATTTAACATCTGAAACCATCATAAACATAATGTCTGATTTAACAGATGAAACCAGCACAAACATAACATGTGATTTAGCATCTGAAACCAGCACAAACATAATGTGTGATTTAACATATGAAAGCAGCACAAACATAACATGTGATTTAACATATGAAACCATCACAAACATAATGTGTAACTTAACAGATGAAACCAGCACAAACATAATGTTTGATTAAACAGATGAAACCAGCACAAACATAACATGTGATTTCACATATGAAACCAGCACAAACATAATGTGTGATTTAACATATGAAACCAGCACAAACAAAATATGTGATTTAACATATGAAACCAGCACAAACATAATGTGTGATTTAACAGATGAAACCAGCACAAACATAACATGTGATTTAACATCTGAAACCAGCGCAAACATAATGTGTGATTTAACAGATGAAACCAGCACAAACATAACATGTGATTTAACATCTGAAACCAGCACAAACATAATGTGTGATTTAACATATGAAACCAGGATTAAACATAATGTGTGATTTAACATATGAAAGCAGCACAAACATAACATGTGATTTAACATCTGAAACCAGCACAAACATAATGTGTGATTTAACATATGAAACCAGGATTAAACATAATGTGTGATTTAACATATGAAACCAGGACAAACATAATGTGATTTAACATCTGAAACCAGCACAAACATAACATGTGATTTAGCATCTGAAACCAGCACAAACATAATGTGTGATTTAACATATGAAACCAGCACAAACATAATGTGTGATTTCACATATGAAACCAGCACAAACATATTGTGTGATTTCACATATGAAACCAGCACAAACATAATGTGTGATTCAACATATGAAACCAGCACAAACATAATGTGTGATTTAACATATGAAACCAGCACAAACATAATGTGTGATTTAACATCTGAAACCAGCACAAACATAATGTGTGATTTAACATATGAAACCAGCACAAACATAATGTGTGATTTAACATCTGAAACCAGCACAAACATAATGTGTGATTTAACATCTGAAACCAGCACAAACATAATGTGTGATTTAACATCTGAAACCAGCACAAACATAATGTGTGATTTAACATATGAAACCAGCACAAACATAATGTGTGATTTAACATCTGAAACCAGCACAAACATAATGTGAAATTTAACATATGAAACCAGCACAAACGGAATGTGTGATTTAACAGATGAAACCAACACAAACATATTGTGTGATTTAACAGATGAAACCATCACAAAAATAACATGTGATTTAGCATCTGAAACCAGCACAAACATAATGTGTGATTTAACATATGAAAGCAGCACAAACATAACATGTGATTTAACATATGAAACCATCACAAACATAATGTGTGATTTAACAGATGAAACCAGCACAAACATAATGTTTGATTAAACAGATGAAACCAGCACAAACATAACATGTGATTTCACATAAGAAACCAGCACAAACATAATGTGTGATTTAACATATGAAACCAGCACAAACATAATATGTGATTTAACATATGAAACCAGCACAAACATAATGTGTGATTTAACAGATGAAACCAGCACAAACATAACATGTGATTTAACATCTGAAACCAGCGCAAACATAATGTGTGATTTAACAGATGAAACCAGCACAAACATAACATGTGATTTAACATCTGAAACCAGCACAAACATAATGTGTGATTTAACATATGAAAGCAGCACAAACATAACATGTGATTTAACATCTGAAACCAGCACAAACATAATGTGTGATTTAACATATGAAACCAGGATTAAACATAATGTGTGATTTAACATATGAAACCAGGACAAACATAATGTGATTTAACATCTGAAACCAGCACAAACATAACATGTGATTTAGCATCTGAAACCAGCACAAACATAATGTGTGATTTAACATATGAAACCAGCACAAACATAATGTGTGATTTCACATATGAAACCAGCACAAACATATTGTGTGATTTCACATATGAAACCAGCACAAACATAATGTGTGATTCAACATATGAAACCAGCACAAACATAATGTGTGATTTAACATATGAAACCAGCACAAACATAATGTGTGATTTAACATCTGAAACCAGCACAAACATAATGTGTGATTTAACATCTGAAACCAGCACAAACATAATGTGTGATTTAACATCTGAAACCAGCACAAACATAACATGTGATTTAACATCTGAAACCAGCACAAACATAATGTGTGATTTAACATCTGAAACCAGCACAAACATAATGTGAAATTTAACATATGAAACAAGCACAAACAGAATGTGTGATTTAACAGATGAAACCAGCACAAACATATTGTGTGATTTAACAGATGAAACCATCACAAAAATAACATGTGATTTAACATCTGAAACTAGCACAAACATAATGTGTGATTTAACAGATGAATCCAGCACAAACATAATGTGTTATTTTACATATGAAACCAGCACAAACATAATGTGTGATTTAACAGATGAAACCATCACAAACATAGTGTGTGATTTAACAGATGAAACCAGCACAAACATAATGTGTGATTTAACAGATGAATCCAGCACAAACATAATGTGTTATTTTACATATGAAACCAGCACAAACATAATGTGTTATTTTACATATGAAACCAGCACAAACATAATGTGTGATTTAACAGATGAAACCAGGACAAACATAGTGTGTGATTTAACATATGAAACCAGCACAAACATAATGTGTGATTTAACATATGAAACCAGCACAAACATATTGTGTGATTTAACAGATGAAACCATCACAAAAATAACATGTGATTTAACATCTGAAACTAGCACAAACATAATGTGTGATTTAACATATGAAACCATCACAAACACAATGTGTGATTTAACATATGAAACCAGGACAAACATAATGTGTGATTTAACATATGAAACCATCACAAACACAATGTGTGATTTAACATATGAAACCAGCACAAACAAAATGTGTGATTTAACAGATGAAACCAGCACAAACATAATGTGTGATTTAACAGATGAAACCAGGACAAACATAATGTGTGATTTAACAGATGAAACCAGCACAAACATAATGTGTGATTTAACAGATGAAACCAGCACAAACATAACGTATGATTTAACAGATGAAACCATCACAAACATAATGTGTGATTTAACAGATGAAACCAGCACAAACATAGTGTGTGATTTAACATCTGAAACCAGCACAAACATAATGTGTGATTTAACAGATGAAACCAGCACAAACATAACGTATGATTTAACAGATGAAACCATCACAAACATAATGTGTGATTTCACAGATGAAACCAGGACAAACATAATGTGTGATTTAACAGATGAAACCAGCACAAACATAGTGTGTGATTTAACAGATGAAACCAGGACAAACATAATGTGTGATTTAACAGATGAAACCAGGACAAACATAATGTGTGATTTAACAGATGAAACCATCACAAACGTAATGTGTGATTTAACAGATGAAACCAGGACAAACATAATGTGTGATTTAACAGATGAAACCAACACAAACATAATGTGTAATTTAACAGATGGAACCAGCACAAACATAATGTGTGATTTAACAGATGAAACCAGCACAAACATAACGTATGATTTAACAGAAGAAACCAGCACAAACATAATGTGTGATTCAACAAATGAAACCATCACAAACATAATGTGTGATTTAACAGATGAAACCTGGACAAACATAATGTGTGATTTAACATGTGAAACCAGCACAAACATAATGTGTGATTTAACATATGAAACCAGCACAAATATAATGTGTAATTTAACAGATGGAACCAGCACAAACATAATGTGTGATTTAACAGATGAAACCTGGACAAACATAATGTGTGATTTAACATGTGAAACCAGCACAAACATAATGTGTGATTTAACATATGAAACCAGCACAAACATAACATGTGATTTAACATCTGAAACCAGCACAAATATAATTTGTGATTTAACAGATGAAACCAGCACAAACATAACATGTGATTTAACATCTGAAACTAGCACAAACATAACATGTGATTTAACATCTGAAACCAGCACAAACATAATGTGTGATTTAACATCTGAAACCAGCACAAACATAATGTGTGATTTAACAGATGAAACCATCACAAACATAATATGTGATTGAACACATGAAACCATCACAAACATAATGTGTAATTGAACACATGAAACCATCACAAACATAATGTGTAATTTAACATATGAAACCATCACAAACATAATGTGTGATTTAACAGATGAAACCAGCACAAAAATAATGTGTGATTTAAAATGTGAAACCAGCACAAACATCATGTGTGATTTAACATATGAAACCATCACAAACATAATATGTGATTTAACATATGAAACCATCACAAACATTATGTGTGATTTAACAGATGAAACCAGCACAAACATAATGTGTGATTTAACATGTGAAACCAGCACAAACATAATGTGTGATTTAACAGATGAAACCAGCACAAACATCATGTGTGATTCAACATATGAAACCAGCACAAACATAATGTGTGATTTAACAGATGAAACCATCACAAACATAATGTGTGATTTAACAGATGAAACCAGCACAAACATAATGTGTGATTTAACATATGAAACCAGCACAAACATAATGTGTGATTTAACAGATGAAACGAGGACAAACATAATGTGTGATTTAACAGATGAAACCAGCACAAACATAATGTGTGATTTAACAGATGAAACCAGCACAAACATAATGTGTGATTTTACATATGAAACCAGCACAAACATAATGTGTGATTTCACAGATGAAACCAGCACAAACATAATGTGTGATTGAACATTTGAAACCAGCACAAACATAATGTGTGATTTAACATATGAAACCAGCACAAACATAATGTGTGATTTAATAGATGAAACCAGCACAAATATAACATGTGATTTAACATCTGAAACCAGCACAAACATAATGTGTGATTTAACATCTGAAACCAGCACAAACATAATGTGTGATTTAACATATGAAACCAGCACAAACATAATGTGTGATTTAACATATGAAACCAGCACAAACATAATGTGTGATTTAACAGATGAAACCAGCACAAACATAATGTGTGATTTCACATATGAAACCAGCACAAACATATTGTGTGATTTCACATATGAAACCAGCACAAACATAATGTGTGATTCAACATATGAAACCAGCACAAACATAATGTGTGATTTAACATATGAAACCAGCACAAACATAATGTGTGATTTAACATCTGAAACCAGCACAAACATAATGTGTGATTTAACATCTGAAACCAGCACAAACATAATGTGTGATTTAACATCTGAAACCAGCACAAACATAACATGTGATTTAACATCTGAAACCAGCACAAACATAATGTGTGATTTAACATCTGAAACCAGCACAAACATAATGTGAAATTTAACATATGAAACAAGCACAAACAGAATGTGTGATTTAACAGATGAAACCAGCACAAACATATTGTGTGATTTAACAGATGAAACCATCACAAAAATAACATGTGATTTAACATCTGAAACTAGCACAAACATAATGTGTGATTTAACAGATGAATCCAGCACAAACATAATGTGTTATTTTACATATGAAACCAGCACAAACATAATGTGTGATTTAACAGATGAAACCATCACAAACATAGTGTGTGATTTAACAGATGAAACCAGCACAAACATAATGTGTGATTTAACAGATGAATCCAGCACAAACATAATGTGTTATTTTACATATGAAACCAGCACAAACATAATGTGTTATTTTACATATGAAACCAGCACAAACATAATGTGTGATTTAACAGATGAAACCAGGAAAAACATAGTGTGTGATTTAACATATGAAACCAGCACAAACATAATGTGTGATTTAACATATGAAACCAGCACAAACATATTGTGTGATTTAACAGATGAAACCATCACAAAAATAACATGTGATTTAACATCTGAAACTAGCACAAACATAATGTGTGATTTAACATATGAAACCATCACAAACACAATGTGTGATTTAACATATGAAACCAGGACAAACATAATGTGTGATTTAACATATGAAACCATCACAAACACAATGTGTGATTTAACATATGAAACCAGCACAAACAAAATGTGTGATTTAACATATGAAACCAGCACAAACATATTGTGTGATTTTACATCTGAAACCAGCACAAACATAATGTGTGATTTAACAGATGAAACCAGCACAAACATAATGTGTGATTCAACATATGAAACCAGCACAAACATAATGTGTGATTTAACATATGAAAGCAGCACAAACATAACATGTGATTTAATATCTGAAACCAGCACAAACATAATGTGTGATTTAACATATGAAACCAGGACAAACACAATGTGATTTAACATCTGAAACCAGCACAAACATAATGTGTGATTTAACATATGAAACCAGCACAAACATAATGTGTGATTTAACATCTGAAACCAGCACAAACATAATGTGTGATTTAACATATGAAACCAGCACACACATAATGTGTGATTTAACATCTGAAACCAGCACACACATAATGTGTGATTTAACATATGAAACCAGCACAAACATAATGTGTGATTTAACATCTGAAACCATCACAAACATAATGTCTGATTTAACATCTGAAACCAGCACAAACATAACATGTGATTTAGCATCTGAAACCAGCACAAACATAATGTGTGATTTAACATCTGAAACCATCACAAACATAATGTCTGATTTAACAGATGAAACCAGCACAAACATAACTTGTGATTTAGCATCTGAAACCAGCACAAACATAATGTGTGATTTAACATATGAAACCAGGACAAACACAATGTGATTTAACGTCTGAAACCAGCACAAACATAGTGTATGATTTAACATCTGAAACCAGCACACACATAATGTGTGATTTAACATCTGAAACCAGCACACACATAATGTGTGATTTAACATATGAAACCAGCACAAACATAGTGTATGATTTAACATCTGAAACCAGCACACACATAATGTGTGATTTAACATCTGAAACCAGCACACACATAATGTGTGATTTAACATATGAAACCAGCACAAACTTAATGTGTGATTTAACATCTGAAACCATCACAAACATAATGTCTGATTTAACAGATGAAACCAGCACAAACATAACATGTGATTTAGCATCTGAAACCAGCACAAACATAATGTGTGATTTAACATATGAAAGCAGCACAAACATAACATGTGATTTAACATATGAAACCATCACAAACATAATGTGTGATTTAACAGATGAAACCAGCACAAACATAATGTTTGATTAAACAGATGAAACCAGCACAAACATAACATGTGATTTCATATAAGAAACCAGCACTAACATAATGTGTGATTTAACATATGAAACCAGCACAAATATAATATGTGATTTAACATATGAAACCAGCACAAACATAATGTGTGATTTAACAGATGAAACCAGCACAAACATAACATGTGATTTAACATCTGAAACCAGCGCAAACATAATGTGTGATTTAACAGATGAAACCAGCACAAACATAACATGTGATTTAACATCTGAAACCGGCACAAACATAATGTGTGATTTAACATATGAAAGCAGCACAAACATAACATGTGATTTAACATCTGAAACCAGCACAAACATAATGTGTGATTTAACATATGAAACCAGGATTAAACATAATGTGTGATTTAACATATGAAACCAGGACAAACATAATGTGATTTAACATCTGAAACCAGCACAAACATAACATGTGATTTAGCATCTGAAACCAGCACAAACATAATGTGTGATTTAACATATGAAACCAGCACAAACATAATGTGTGATTTCACATATGAAACCAGCACAAACATATTGTGTGATTTCACATATGAAACCAGCACAAACATAATGTGTGATTCAACATATGAAACCAGCACAAACATAATGTGTGATTTAACATATGAAACCAGCACAAACATAATGTGTGATTTAACATCTGAAACCAGCACAAACATAATGTGTGATTTAACATCTGAAACCAGCACAAACATAATGTGTGATTTAACATCTGAAACCAGCACAAACATAACATGTGATATAACATCTGAAACCAGCACAAACATAACATGTGATATAACATCTGAAACCAGCACAAACATAATGTGTTATTTTACATATGAAACCAGCACAAACATAATGTGTGATTTAACAGATGAAACCAGGACAAACATAGTGTGTGATTTAACATATGAAACCAGCACAAACATAATGTGTGATTTAACATATGAAACCAGCACAAACATATTGTGTGATTTAACAAATGAAACCATCACAAAAATAACATGTGATTTAACATCTGAAACTAGCACAAACATAATGTGTGATTTAACATATGAAACCATCACAAACACAATGTGTGATTTAACATATGAAACCAGGACAAACATAATGTGTGATTTAACATATGAAACCATCACAAACACAATGTGTGAGTTAACATATGAAACCAGCACAAACATAATGTGTGATTTAACAGATGAAACCAGCACAAACATAATGTGTGATTTAACAGATGAAACCAGGACAAACATAATGTGTGATTTAACAGATGAAACCAGCACAAACATAATGTGTGATTTAACAGATGAAACCAGCACAAACATAACGTATGATTTAACAGATGAAACCATCACAAACATAATGTGTGATTTAACAGATGAAACCAGCACAAACATAGTGTGTGATTTAACATCTGAAACCAGCACAAACATAATGTGTGATTTAACAGATGAAACCAGCACAAACATAACGTATGATTTAACAGATGAAACCATCACAAACATAATGTGTGATTTCACAGATGAAACCAGGACAAACATAATGTGTGATTTAACAGATGAAACCAGCACAAACATAGTGTGTGATTTAACAGATGAAACCAGGACAAACATAATGTGTGATTTAACAGATGAAACCAGGACAAACATAATGTGTCATTTAACAGATGAAACCATCACAAACGTAATGTGTGATTTAACAGATGAAACCAGGACAAACATAATGTGTGATTTAACAGATGAAACCAACACAAACATAATGTGTAATTTAACAGATGGAACCAGCACAAACATAATGTGTGATTTAACAGATGAAACCAGCACAAACATAACGTATGATTTAACAGAAGAAACCAGCACAAACATAATGTGTGATTCAACAAATGAAACCATCACAAACATAATGTGTGATTTAACAGATGAAACCTGGACAAACATAATGTGTGATTTAACATGTGAAACCAGCACAAACATAATGTGTGATTTAACATATGAAACCAGCACAAACATAACATGTGATTTAACATCTGAAACCAGCACAAATATAATGTGTAATTTAACAGATGGAACCAGCACAAACATAATGTGTGATTTAACAGATGAAACCTGGACAAACATAATGTGTGATTTAACATGTGAAACCAGCACAAACATAATGTGTGATTTAACATATGAAACCAGCACAAACATAACATGTGATTTAACATCTGAAACCAGCACAAATATAATTTGTGATTTAACAGATGAAACCAGCACAAACATAACATGTGATTTAACATCTGAAACTAGCACAAACATAACATGTGATTTAACATCTGAAACCAGCACAAACATAATGTGTGATTTAACATCTGAAACCAGCACAAACATAATGTGTGATTTAACAGATGAAACCATCACAAACATAATATGTGATTGAACACATGAAACCATCACAAACATAATGTGTAATTGAACACATGAAACCATCACAAACATAATGTGTAATTTAACATATGAAACCATCACAAATATAATGTGTGATTTAACAGATGAAACCAGCACAAAAATAATGTGTGATTTAAAATGTGAAACCAGCACAAACATCATGTGTGATTTAACATATGAAACCATCACAAACATAATATGTGATTTAACATATGAAACCATCACAAACATTATGTGTGATTTAACAGATGAAACGAGGACAAACATTATGTGTGATTTAACAGATGAAACCAGCACAAACATAATGTGTGATTTCACAGATGAAACCAGCACAAACATAATGTGTGATTGAACATATGAAACCAGCACAAACATAATGTGTGATTTAACATATGAAACCAGCACAAACATAATGTGTGATTTAATAGATGAAACCAGCACAAATATAACATGTGATTTAACATCTGAAACCAGCACAAACATAATGTGTGATTTAACATCTGAAACCAGCACAAACATAATGTGCGATTTAACATATGAAACCAGCACAAACATAATGTGTGATTTAACATATGAAACCAGCACAAACATAATGTGTAATTTAACATATGAAACCAGCACAAACATATTGTGTGATTTAACATATGAAACCAGCACAAACATATTGTGTGATTCAACATATGAAACCAGCACAAACATAATGTGTGATTTAACATATGAAAACAGCACAAACATAATGTGTGATTTAACATCTGAAACCAGCACAAACATAATGTGTGATTTAACATATGACACCAGCACAAACATAATATGTGATTTAACATATGAAACCACCACAAACATAGTGTGTGATTTAACAGATGAAACCAGCACAAACATAACATGTGATTTAACATCTGAAAGCAGCACAAACATGTGTGATTTAACATATGAAAGCAGCACAAACATAACGTGATTTAACAGATGAAACCATCACAAACATATTGTGTGATTTAACAGATGAAACCATCACAAACATATTGTGTGATTTAACATCTGAAACCAGCACAAACATAATGTGTGATTTAACAGATGAAACCAGCACAAACATAATGTGTGATTTAACATATGAAACCAGCACAAACATAATGTGTGATTTAACATATGAAAGCAGCACAAACATAACATGTGATTTAATATCTGAAACCAGCACAAACATAATGTGTGATTTAACATATGAAACCAGGACAAACACAATGTGTGATTTAACAGATGAAACGAGGACAAACATAATGTGTGATTTAACAGATGAAACCAGCACAAACATAATGTGTGATTTAACAGATGAAACCAGCACAAACATAATGTGTGATTTTACATATGAAACCAGCACAAACATAATGTGTGATTTCACAGATGAAACCAGCACAAACATAATGTGTGATTGAACATATGAAACCAGCACAAACATAATGTGTGATTTAACATATGAAACCAGCACAAACATAATGTGTGATTTAATAGATGAAACCAGCACAAATATAACATGTGATTTAACATCTGAAACCAGCACAAACATAATGTGTGATTTAACATCTGAAACCAGCACAAACATAATGTGCGATTTAACATATGAAACCAGCACAAACATAATGTGTGATTTAACATATGAAACCAGCACAAACATAATGTGTAATTTAACATATGAAACCTGCACAAACAGTGTGATTTAACAGATGAAACCAGCAAAAACATAATGTGTGATTTAACATATGAAACCAGCACAAACATATTGCGTAATTTAACATATGAAACCTGCACAAACAGTGTGATTTAACAGATGAAACCAGCACAAACATATTGTGTGATTTAACATATGAAACCAGCACAAACATATTGTGTGATTTAACATATGAAACCAGCACAAATATGTTGTGTGATTTAACATATGAAACCAGCACAAACATATTGTGTGATTTAACATATGAAACCAGCACAAACATATTGTGTGATTTAACATATGAAACCAGCACAAACATATTGTGTGATTCAACATATGAAACCAGCACAAACATAATGTGTGATTTAACATATGAAAACAGCACAAACATAATGTGTGATTTAACATCTGAAACCAGCACAAACATAATGTGTGATTTAACATATGACACCAGCACAAACATAATATGTGATTTAACATATGAAACCACCACAAACATAGTGTGTGATTTAACAGATGAAACCAGCACAAACATAACATGTGATTTAACATCTGAAAGCAGCACAAACATGTGTGATTTAACATATGAAAGCAGCACAAACATAACGTGATTTAACAGATGAAACCATCACAAACATATTGTGTGATTTAACAGATGAAACCATCACAAACATATTGTGTGATTTAACATCTGAAACCAGCACAAACATAATGTGTGATTTAACAGATGAAACCAGCACAAACATAATGTGTGATTTAACATATGAAACCAGCACAAACATAATGTGTGATTTAACATATGAAAGCAGCACAAACATAACATGTGATTTAATATCTGAAACCAGCACAAACATAATGTGTGATTTAACATATGAAACCAGGACAAACACAATGTGATTTAACATCTGAAACCAGCACAAACAGAATGTGTGATTTAACATATGAAACCAGCACAAACATAATGTGTGATTTAACATCTGAAACCAGCACAAACATAATGTGTGATTTAACATATGAAACCAGCACACACATAATGTGTGATTTAACATCTGAAACCAGCACACACATAATGTGTGATTTAACATATGAAACCAGCACAAACATAATGTGTGATTTAACATCTGAAACCATCACAAACATAATGTCTGATTTAACATCTGAAACCAGCACAAACATAATGTCTGATTTAACATATGAAACCAGGACAAACACAATGTGATTTAACGTCTGAAACCAGCACAAACATAGTGTATGATTTAACATCTGAAACCATCACAAACATAATGTCTGATTTAACAGATGAAACCAGCACAAACATAACTTGTGATTTAGCATCTGAAACCAGCACAAACATAATGTGTGATTTAACATACTAGGGCGTGCCCGTACGTGGGTGCAAAAAAACATGCGTGCAAACAACAACAACAAAAAAAAACTTTGAAACCACGTGGCAGTAACGACCACAGAACCCCCCCCCCCCCCTCTATTTACATGAAATGGTTTGGTCCATTCGCAAAGCCAAAGCGAACGGCTTGCGAGTACGGTGACCATACCTTGGGAACCACTTGTCCGATTAATTTCAAACCTTGAAAAGGCACATCCTCGGGTCCCCAGCAATATACCTGGCAAGTTTCAAGTATATCGGACCCGTGGTTGTCGAGAAACAGCGGTCACAGACAAACACACACACAGACACACACACATACACACAGAGATTACTGGAATTATAGATAGACTAGGACGTGCCCGTACGTGGGTGCCCGTACGTGCGTGCAAAAAAACATGCGTGCAAACAACAACAACAAAAAAAAACTTTGAAACCACGTGGCAGTAACGACCACAGAACCCCCCCCCCCCCCTCTATTTACATGAAATGGTTTGGTCCATTCGCAACGACCACAGAACCCCCCCCCCCCCCTCTATTTACATGAAATGGTTTGGTCCATTCGCAAAGCCAAAGCGAACGGCGAACGGCTAAATCGCCATAGCTCGGTAACTACTTCTCCGATTAATATGAAACCTTGAAAAGGCACATCCTCAGGTCCCCAGCAATATATCTGGCAAGTTTCAATTAGATCGGACCCGTGGTTGTCGAGAAACAGCGGTCACAGACAAACACACACACACACACACACACACACAGACACACACACACACACACACAGACACACACACACACAAACACAGAGATTACTGGAATTATAGATAGATGAAACCAGGACAAACACAATGTGATTTAACGTCTGAAACCAGCACAAACATAGTGTATGATTTAACATCTGAAACCAGCACACACATAATGTGTGATTTAACATCTGAAACCAGCACACACATAATGTGTGATTTAACATATGAAACCAGCACAAACTTAATGTGTGATTTAACATCTGAAACCATCATAAACATAATGTCTGATTTAACAGATGAAACCAGCACAAACATAACATGTGATTTAGCATCTGAAACCAGCACAAACATAATGTGTGATTTAACATATGAAAGCAGCACAAACATAACATGTGATTTAACATATGAAACCATCACAAACATAATGTGTAACTTAACAGATGAAACCAGCACAAACATAATGTTTGATTAAACAGATGAAACCAGCACAAACATAACATGTGATTTCACATATGAAACCAGCACAAACATAATGTGTGATTTAACATATGAAACCAGCACAAACATAATATGTGATTTAACATATGAAACCAGCACAAACATAATGTGTGATTTAACAGATGAAACCAGCACAAACATAACATGTGATTTAACATCTGAAACCAGCGCAAACATAATGTGTGATTTAACAGATGAAACCAGCACAAACATAACATGTGATTTAACATCTGAAACCAGCACAAACATAATGTGTGATTTAACATATGAAACCAGGATTAAACATAATGTGTGATTTAACATATGAAAGCAGCACAAACATAACATGTGATTTAACATCTGAAACCAGCACAAACATAATGTGTGATTTAACATATGAAACCAGGATTAAACATAATGTGTGATTTAACATATGAAACCAGGACAAACATAATGTGATTTAACATCTGAAACCAGCACAAACATAACATGTGATTTAGCATCTGAAACCAGCACAAACATAATGTGTGATTTAACATATGAAACCAGCACAAACATAATGTGTGATTTCACATATGAAACCAGCACAAACATATTGTGTGATTTCACATATGAAACCAGCACAAACATAATGTGTGATTCAACATATGAAACCAGCACAAACATAATGTGTGATTTAACATATGAAACCAGCACAAACATAATGTGTGATTTAACATCTGAAACCAGCACAAACATAATGTGTGATTTAACATATGAAACCAGCACAAACATAATGTGTGATTTAACATCTGAAACCAGCACAAACATAATGTGTGATTTAACATCTGAAACCAACACAAACATAATGTGTGATTTAACATCTGAAACCAGCACAAACATAATGTGTGATTTAACATATGAAACCAGCACAAACATAATGTGTGATTTAACATCTGAAACCAGCACAAACATAATGTGAAATTTAACATATGAAACCAGCACAAACAGAATGTGTGATTTAACAGATGAAACCAGCACAAACATATTGTGTGATTTAACAGATGAAACCATCACAAAAATAACATGTGATTTAGCATCTGAAACCAGCACAAACATAATGTGTGATTTAACATATGAAAGCAGCACAAACATAACATGTGATTTAACATATGAAACCAGCACAAAC
The DNA here is from genome assembly GCF_964187855.1 of Myxine glutinosa. Taxonomy (NCBI): domain Eukaryota; kingdom Metazoa; phylum Chordata; class Myxini; order Myxiniformes; family Myxinidae; genus Myxine; species Myxine glutinosa. The sequence goes on along the minus strand of NC_136265.1, from coordinate 138,321,395 downwards.
ATAATGTGTGATTTAACAGATGAAACCATCACAAACATAATGTGTGATTTAACAGATGAAACCAGCACAAACATAATGTGTGATTTAACATATGACACCAGCACAAACATAATATGTGATTTAACATATGAAACCACCACAAACATAGTGTGTGATTTAACAGATGAAACCAGCACAAACATAACATGTGATTTAACATCTGAAAGCAGCACAAACATGTGTGATTTAACATATGAAAGCAGCACAAACATAACGTGATTTAACAGATGAAACCATCACAAACATATTGTGTGATTTAACAGATGAAACCATCACAAACATATTGTGTGATTTAACATCTGAAACCAGCACAAACATAATGTGTGATTTAACAGATGAAACCAGCACAAACATAATGTGTGATTTAACATATGAAACCAGCACAAACATAATGTGTGATTTAACATATGAAAGCAGCACAAACATAACATGTGATTTAATATCTGAAACCAGCACAAACATAATGTGTGATTTAACATATGAAACCAGGACAAACACAATGTGATTTAACATCTGAAACCAGCACAAACAGAATGTGTGATTTAACATATGAAACCAGCACAAACATAATGTGTGATTTAACATCTGAAACCAGCACAAACATAATGTGTGATTTAACATATGAAACCAGCACACACATAATGTGTGATTTAACATCTGAAACCAGCACACACATAATGTGTGATTTAACATATGAAACCAGCACAAACATAATGTGTGATTTAACATCTGAAACCATCACAAACATAATGTCTGATTTAACATCTGAAACCAGCACAAACATAACATGTGATTTAGCATCTGAAACCAGCACAAACATAATGTGTGATTTTACATATGAAACCAGCACAAACATAATGTGTGATTTCACAGATGAAACCAGCACAAACATAATGTGTGATTGAACATATGAAACCAGCACAAACATAATGTGTGATTTAACATATGAAACCAGCACAAACATAATGTGTGATTTAATAGATGAAACCAGCACAAATATAACATGTCATTTAACATCTGAAACCAGCACAAACATAATGTGTGATTTAACATCTGAAACCAGCACAAACATAATGTGTGATTTAACATATGAAACCAGCACAAACATAATGTGTGATTTAACATATGAAACCAGCACAAACATAATGTGTAATTTAACATATGAAACCTGCACAAACAGTGTGATTTAACAGATGAAACCAGCAAAAACATAATGTGTGATTTAACATATGAAACCAGCACAAACATATTGCGTAATTTAACATATGAAACCTGCACAAACAGTGTGATTTAACAGATGAAACCAGCACAAACATATTGTGTGATTTAACATATGAAACCAGCACAAACATATTGTGTGATTTAACATATGAAACCAGCACAAATATATTGTGTGATTTAACATATGAAACCAGCACAAACATATTGTGTGATTTAACATATGAAACCAGCACAAACATATTGTGTGATTTAACATATGAAACCAGCACAAACATATTGTGTGATTCAACATATGAAACCAGCACAAACATAATGTGTGATTTAACATATGAAAACAGCACAAACATAATGTGTGATTTAACATCTGAAACCAGCACAAACATAATGTGTGATTTAACATATGACACCAGCACAAACATAATATGTGATTTAACATATGAAACCACCACAAACATAGTGTGTGATTTAACAGATGAAACCAGCACAAACATAACATGTGATTTAACATCTGAAAGCAGCACAAACATGTGTGATTTAACATATGAAAGCAGCACAAACATAACGTGATTTAACAGATGAAACCATCACAAACATATTGTGTGATTTAACAGATGAAACCATCACAAACATATTGTGTGATTTAACATCTGAAACCAGCACAAACATAATGTGTGATGTAACAGATGAAACCAGCACAAACATAATGTGTGATTTAACATATGAAACCAGCACAAACATAATGTGTGATTTAACATATGAAAGCAGCACAAACATAACATGTGATTTAATATCTGAAACCAGCACAAACATAATGTGTGATTTAACATATGAAACCAGGACAAACACAATGTGATTTAACATCTGAAACCAGCACAAACAGAATGTGTGATTTAACATATGAAACCAGCACAAACATAATGTGTGATTTAACATCTGAAACCAGCACAAACATAATGTGTGATTTAACATATGAAACCAGCACACACATAATGTGTGATTTAACATCTGAAACCAGCACACACATAATGTGTGATTTAACATATGAAACCAGCACAAACATAATGTGTGATTTAACATCTGAAACCATCACAAACATAATGTCTGATTTAACATCTGAAACCAGCACAAACATAACATGTGATTTAGCATCTGAAACCAGCACAAACATAATGTGTGATTTAACATCTGAAACCATCACAAACATAATGTCTGATTTAACAGATGAAACCAGCACAAACATAACTTGTGATTTAGCATCTGAAACCAGCACAAACATAATGTGTGATTTAACATACTAGGGCGTGCCCGTACGTGGGTGCAAAAAAACATGCGTGCAAACAACAACAACAAAAAAAAACTTTGAAACCACGTGGCAGTAACGACCACAGAACCCCCCCCCTCTATTTACATGAAATGGTTTGGTCCATTCGCAAAGCCAAAGCGAACGGCTTGCGAGTACGGTAGAACCCCCCCCCCCCCTCTATTTACATGAAATGGTTTGGTCCATTCGCAAAGCCAAAGCGAACGGCTTGCGAGTACGGTGACCATACCTTGGGAACCACTTGTCCGATTAATTTCAAACCTTGAAAAGGCACATCCTCGGGTCCCCAGCAATATACCTGGCAAGTTTCAAGTATATCGGACCCGTGGTTGTCGAGAAACAGCGGTCACAGACAAACACACACACAGACACACACACATACACACAGAGATTACTGGAATTATAGATAGACTAGGACGTGCCCGTACGTGGGTGCCCGTACGTGCGTGCAAAAAAACATGCGTGCAAACAACAACAACAAAAAAAAACTTTGAAACCACGTGGCAGTAACGACCACAGAACCCCCCCCTCTATTTACATGAAATGGTTTGGTCCATTCGCAACGACCACAGAACCCCCCCCCCCCCCCCTCTATTTACATGAAATGGTTTGGTCCATTCGCAAAGCCAAAGCGAACGGCGAACGGCTAAATCGCCATAGCTCGGTAACTACTTCTCCGATTAATATGAAACCTTGAAAAGGCACATCCTCAGGTCCCCAGCAATATATCTGGCAAGTTTCAATTAGATCGGACCCGTGGTTGTCGAGAAACAGCGGTCACAGACAAACACACACACACACACACACAGACACACACACACACACACACAGACACACACACACACACACAGAGATTACTGGAATTATAGATAGATGAAACCAGGACAAACACAATGTGATTTAACGTCTGAAACCAGCACAAACATAGTGTATGATTTAACATCTGAAACCAGCACACACATAATGTGTGATGTAACATCTGAAACCAGCACACACATAATGTGTGATTTAACATATGAAACCAGCACAAACTTAATGTGTGATTTAACATCTGAAACCATCATAAACATAATGTCTGATTTAACAGATGAAACCAGCACAAACATAACATGTGATTTAGCATCTGAAACCAGCACAAACATAATGTGTGATTTAACATATGAAAGCAGCACAAACATAACATGTGATTTAACATATGAAACCATCACAAACATAATGTGTAACTTAACAGATGAAACCAGCACAAACATAATGTTTGATTAAACAGATGAAACCAGCACAAACATAACATGTGATTTCACATATGAAACCAGCACAAACATAATGTGTGATTTAACATATGAAACCAGCACAAACATAATATGTGATTTAACATATGAAACCAGCACAAACATAATGTGTGATTTAACAGATGAAACCAGCACAAACATAACATGTGATTTAACATCTGAAACCAGCGCAAACATAATGTGTGATTTAACAGATGAAACCAGCACAAACATAACATGTGATTTAACATCTGAAACCAGCACAAACATAATGTGTGATTTAACATATGAAACCAGGATTAAACATAATGTGTGATTTAACATATGAAAGCAGCACAAACATAACATGTGATTTAACATCTGAAACCAGCACAAACATAATGTGTGATTTAACATATGAAACCAGGATTAAACATAATGTGTGATTTAACATATGAAACCAGGACAAACATAATGTGATTTAACATCTGAAACCAGCACAAACATAACATGTGATTTAGCATCTGAAACCAGCACAAACATAATGTGTGATTTAACATATGAAACCAGCACAAACATAATGTGTGATTTCACATATGAAACCAGCACAAACATATTGTGTGATTTCACATATGAAACCAGCACAAACATAATGTGTGATTCAACATATGAAACCAGCACAAACATAATGTGTGATTTAACATATGAAACCAGCACAAACATAATGTGTGATTTAACATCTGAAACCAGCACAAACATAATGTGTGATTTAACATATGAAACCAGCACAAACATAATGTGTGATTTAACATCTGAAACCAGCACAAACATAATGTGTGATTTAACATCTGAAACCAACACAAACATAATGTGTGATTTAACATCTGAAACCAGCACAAACATAATGTGTGATTTAACATATGAAACCAGCACAAACATAATGTGTGATTTAACATCTGAAACCAGCACAAACATAATGTGAAATTTAACATATGAAACCAGCACAAACAGAATGTGTGATTTAACAGATGAAACCAGCACAAACATATTGTGTGATTTAACAGATGAAACCATCACAAAAATAACATGTGATTTAGCATCTGAAACCAGCACAAACATAATGTGTGATTTAACATATGAAAGCAGCACAAACATAACATGTGATTTAACATATGAAACCATCACAAACATAATGTGTGATTTAACAGATGAAACCAGCACAAACATAATGTTTGATTAAACAGATGAAACCAGCACAAACATAACATGTGATTTCACATAAGAAACCAGCACAAACATAATGTGTGATTTAACATATGAAACCAGCACAAACATAATATGTGATTTAACATATGAAACCAGCACAAACATAATGTGTGATTTAACAGATGAAACCAGCACAAACATAACATGTGATTTAACATCTGAAACCAGCGCAAACATAATGTGTGATTTAACAGATGAAACCAGCACAAACATAACATGTGATTTAACATCTGAAACCAGCACAAACATAATGTGTGATTTAACATATGAAAGCAGCACAAACATAACATGTGATTTAACATCTGAAACCAGCACAAACATAATGTGTGATTTAACATATGAAACCAGGATTAAACATAATGTGTGATTTAACATATGAAACCAGGACAAACATAATGTGATTTAACATCTGAAACCAGCACAAACATAACATGTGATTTAGCATCTGAAACCAGCACAAACATAATGTGTGATTTAACATATGAAACCAGCACAAACATAATGTGTGATTTCACATATGAAACCAGCACAAACATATTGTGTGATTTCACATATGAAACCAGCACAAACATAATGTGTGATTCAACATATGAAACCAGCACAAACATAATGTGTGATTTAACATATGAAACCAGCACAAACATAATGTGTGATTTAACATCTGAAACCAGCACAAACATAATGTGTGATTTAACATCTGAAACCAGCACAAACATAATGTGTGATTTAACATCTGAAACCAGCACAAACATAACATGTGATTTAACATCTGAAACCAGCACAAATATAATGTGTGATTTAACATCTGAAACCAGCACAAACATAATGTGAAATTTAACATATGAAACCAGCACAAACAGAATGTGTGATTTAACAGATGAAACCAGCACAAACATATTGTGTGATTTAACAGATGAAACCATCACAAAAATAACATGTGATTTAACATCTGAAACTAGCACAAACATAATGTGTGATTTAACAGATGAATCCAGCACAAACATAATGTGTTATTTTACATATGAAACCAGCACAAACATAATGTGTGATTTAACAGATGAAACCATCACAAACATAGTGTGTGATTTAACAGATGAAACCAGCACAAACATAATGTGTGATTTAACAGATGAATCCAGCACAAACATAATGTGTTATTTTACATATGAAACCAGCACAAACATAATGTGTTATTTTACATATGAAACCAGCACAAACATAATGTGTGATTTAACATATGAAACCAGCACAAACATATTGTGTGATTTAACAAATGAAACCATCACAAAAATAACATGTGATTTAACATCTGAAACTAGCACAAACATAATGTGTGATTTAACATATGAAACCAGCACAAACATATTGTGTGATTTAACAAATGAAACCATCACAAAAATAACATGTGATTTAACATCTGAAACTAGCACAAACATAATGTGTGATTTAACATATGAAACCATCACAAACACAATGTGTGATTTAACATATGAAACCAGGACAAACATAATGTGTGATTTAACATATGAAACCATCACAAACACAATGTGTGATTTAACATATGAAACCAGCACAAACATAATGTGTGATTTAACAGATGAAACCAGCACAAACATAATGTGTGATTTAACAGATGAAACCAGGACAAACATAATGTGTGATTTAACAGATGAAACCAGCACAAACATAATGTGTGATTTAACAGATGAAACCAGCACAAACATAACGTGTGATTTAACAGATCAAACCATCACAAACATAATGTGTGATTTAACAGATGAAACCAGCACAAACATAGTGTGTGATTTAACATCTGAAACCAGCACAAACATAATGTGTGATTTAACAGATGAAACCAGCACAAACATAACGTATGATTTAACAGATGAAACCATCACAAACATAATGTGTGATTTCACAGATGAAACCAGGACAAACATAATGTGTGATTTAACAGATGAAACCAGCACAAACATAGTGTGTGATTTAACAGATGAAACCAGGACAAACATAATGTGTGATTTAACAGATGAAACCAGGACAAACATAATGTGTGATTTAACAGATGAAACCATCACAAACGTAATGTGTGATTTAACAGATGAAACCAGGACAAACATAATGTGTGATTTAACAGATGAAACCAACACAAACATAATGTGTAATTTAACAGATGGAACCAGCACAAACATAATGTGTGATTTAACAGATGAAACCAGCACAAACATAACGTATGATTTAACAGAAGAAACCAGCACAAACATAATGTGTGATTCAACAAATGAAACCATCACAAACATAATGTGTGATTTAACAGATGAAACCTGGACAAACATAATGTGTGATTTAACATGTGAAACCAGCACAAACATAATGTGTGATTTAACATATGAAACCAGCACAAACATAACATGTGATTTAACATCTGAAACCAGCACAAATATAATGTGTAATTTAACAGATGGAACCTGGACAAACATAATGTGTGATTTAACAGATGAAACCTGGACAAACATAATGTGTGATTTAACATGTGAAACCAGCACAAACATAATGTGTGATTTAATATATGAAACCAGCACAAACATTATATGTGATTTAACATCTGAAACCAGCACAAATATAATTTGTGATTTAACAGATGAAACCAGCACAAACATAACATGTGATTTAACATCTGAAACTAGCACAAACATAACATGTGATTTAACATCTGAAACCAGCACAAACATAATGTGTGATTTAACATCTGAAACCAGCACAAACATAATGTGTGATTTAACAGATGAAACCATCACAAACATAATATGTGATTGAACACATGAAACCATCACAAACATAATGTGTAATTGAACACATGAAACCATCACAAACATAATGTGTAATTTAACATATGAAACCATCACAAACATAATGTGTGATTTAACAGATGAAACCAGCACAAAAATAATGTGTGATTTAAAATGTGAAACCAGCACAAACATCATGTGTGATTTAACATATGAAACCATCACAAACATAATATGTGATTTAACATATGAAACCATCACAAACATTATGTGTGATTTAACAGATGAAACCAGCACAAACATAATGTGTGATTTAACATGTGAAACCAGCACAAACATAATGTGTGATTTAACAGATGAAACCAGCACAAACATCATGTGTGATTCAACATATGAAACCAGCACAAACATAATGTGTGATTTAACAGATGAAACCATCACAAACATAATGTGTGATTTAACAGATGAAACCAGCACAAACATAATATGTGATTTAACATATGAAACCAGCACAAACATAATGTGTGATTTAACAGATGAAACCAGCACAAACATAATGTGTGATTTTACATATGAAACCAGCACAAACATAATGTGTGATTTCACAGATGAAACCAGCACAAACATAATGTGTGATTGAACATATGAAACCAGCACAAACATAATGTGTGATTTAACATATGAAACCAGCACAAACATAATGTGTGATTTAATAGATGAAACCAGCACAAATATAACATGTGATTTAACATCTGAAACCAGCACAAACATAATGTGTGATTTAACATCTGAAACCAGCACAAACATAATGTGTGATTTAACATATGAAACCAGCACAAACATAATGTGTGATTTAACATATGAAACCAGCACAAACATAATGTGTGATTTAACAGATGAAACCAGCACAAACAGTGTGATTTAACAGATGAAACCAGCACAAACATAATGTGTGATTTAACATATGAAACCAGCACAAACATATTGTGTGATTTAACATATGAAACCAGCAAAAACAGTGTGATTTAACAGGTGAAACCACCACAAACATAATGTGTGATTTAACATATGAAACCAGCACAAACAGTGTGATTTAACAGGTGAAACCACCACAAACATAATGTGTGATTTAACATATGAAACCAGCACAAACATATTGTGTGATTTAACAGATGAAACCAGCACAAACATATTGTGTAATTTAACATATGAAACCTGCACAAACAGTGTGATTTAACAGATGAAATCAGCAAAAACATAATGTGTGATTTAACATATGAAACCAGCACAAACATATTGCGTAATTTAACATATGAAACCTGCACAAACAGTGTGATTTAACAGATGAAACCAGCACAAACATATTGTGTGATTTAACATATGAAACCAGCACAAACATATTGTGTGATTTAACATATGAAACCAGCACAAATATATTGTGTGATTTAACATATGAAACCAGCACAAACATATTGTGTGATTTAACATATGAAACCAGCACAAACATATTGTGTGATTTAACATATGAAACCAGCACAAACATATTGTGTGATTCAACATATGAAACCAGCACAAACATAATGTGTGATTTAACATATGAAAACAGCACAAACATAATGTGTGATTTAACATCTGAAACCAGCACAAACATAATGTGTGATTTAACATATGACACCAGCACAAACATAATATGTGATTTAACATATGAAACCACCACAAACATAGTGTGTGATTTAACAGATGAAACCAGCACAAACATAACATGTGATTTAACATCTGAAAGCAGCACAAACATGTGTGATTTAACATATGAAAGCAGCACAAACATAACGTGATTTAACAGATGAAACCATCACAAACATATTGTGTGATTTAACAGATGAAACCATCACAAACATATTGTGTGATTTAACATCTGAAACCAGCACAAACATAATGTGTGATTTAACAGATGAAACCAGCACAAACATAATGTGTGATTTAACATATGAAACCAGCACAAACATAATGTGTGATTTAACATATGAAAGCAGCACAAACATAACATGTGATTTAATATCTGAAACCAGCACAAACATAATGTGTGATTTAACATATGAAACCAGGACAAACACAATGTGATTTAACATCTGAAACCAGCACAAACATAATGTGTGATTTAACATATGAAACCAGCACAAACATAATGTGTGATTTAACATCTGAAACCAGCACAAACATAATGTGTGATTTAACATATGAAACCAGCACACACATAATGTGTGATTTAACATCTGAAACCAGCACACACATAATGTGTGATTTAACATATGAAACCAGCACAAACATAATGTGTGATTTAACATCTGAAACCATCACAAACATAATGTCTGATTTAACATCTGAAACCAGCACAAACATAACATGTGATTTAGCATCTGAAACCAGCACAAACATAATGTGTGATTTAACATCTGAAACCATCACAAACATAATGTCTGATTTAACAGATGAAACCAGCACAAACATAACTTGTGATTTAACATCTGAAACCAGCACAAACATAATGTGTGATTTAACATCTGAAACCATCACAAACATAATGTCTGATTTAACATCTGAAACCATCACAAACATAATGTCTGATTTAACATCTGAAACCAGCACAAACATAATGTGTGATTTAACATCTGAAACCAGCACAAACATAATGTGTGATTTAACATCTGAAACCATCACAAACATAATGTCTGATTTAACATCTGAAACCAGCACAAACATAATGTGTGATTTAACATATGAAACCAGGACAAACACAATGTGATTTAACGTCTGAAACCAGCACAAACATAGTGTATGATTTAACATCTGAAACCAGCACAAACATAATGTCTGATTTAACATCTGAAACCAGCACAAACATAATGTCTGATTTAACATCTGAAACCATCACAAACATAATGTCTGATTTAGCATCTGAAACCAGCACAAACATAATGTGTGATTTAACATCTGAAACCATCACAAACATAATGTCTGATTTAACATCTGAAACCAGCACAAACATAATGTGTGATTTAACATATGAAACCAGGACAAACACAATGTGATTTAACGTCTGAAACCAGCACAAACATAGTGTATGATTTAACATCTGAAACCAGCACACACATAATGTGTGATTTAACATCTGAAACCAGCACACACATAATGTGTGATTTAACATATGAAACCAGCACAAACTTAATGTGTGATTTAACATCTGAAACCATCATAAACATAATGTCTGATTTAACAGATGAAACCAGCACAAACATAACATGTGATTTAGCATCTGAAACCAGCACAAACATAATGTGTGATTTAACATATGAAAGCAGCACAAACATAACATGTGATTTAACATATGAAACCATCACAAACATAATGTGTAACTTAACAGATGAAACCAGCACAAACATAATGTTTGATTAAACAGATGAAACCAGCACAAACATAACATGTGATTTCACATATGAAACCAGCACAAACATAATGTGTGATTTAACATATGAAACCAGCACAAACAAAATATGTGATTTAACATATGAAACCAGCACAAACATAATGTGTGATTTAACAGATGAAACCAGCACAAACATAACATGTGATTTAACATCTGAAACCAGCGCAAACATAATGTGTGATTTAACAGATGAAACCAGCACAAACATAACATGTGATTTAACATCTGAAACCAGCACAAACATAATGTGTGATTTAACATATGAAACCAGGATTAAACATAATGTGTGATTTAACATATGAAAGCAGCACAAACATAACATGTGATTTAACATCTGAAACCAGCACAAACATAATGTGTGATTTAACATATGAAACCAGGATTAAACATAATGTGTGATTTAACATATGAAACCAGGACAAACATAATGTGATTTAACATCTGAAACCAGCACAAACATAACATGTGATTTAGCATCTGAAACCAGCACAAACATAATGTGTGATTTAACATATGAAACCAGCACAAACATAATGTGTGATTTCACATATGAAACCAGCACAAACATATTGTGTGATTTCACATATGAAACCAGCACAAACATAATGTGTGATTCAACATATGAAACCAGCACAAACATAATGTGTGATTTAACATATGAAACCAGCACAAACATAATGTGTGATTTAACATCTGAAACCAGCACAAACATAATGTGTGATTTAACATATGAAACCAGCACAAACATAATGTGTGATTTAACATCTGAAACCAGCACAAACATAATGTGTGATTTAACATCTGAAACCAGCACAAACATAATGTGTGATTTAACATCTGAAACCAGCACAAACATAATGTGTGATTTAACATATGAAACCAGCACAAACATAATGTGTGATTTAACATCTGAAACCAGCACAAACATAATGTGAAATTTAACATATGAAACCAGCACAAACGGAATGTGTGATTTAACAGATGAAACCAACACAAACATATTGTGTGATTTAACAGATGAAACCATCACAAAAATAACATGTGATTTAGCATCTGAAACCAGCACAAACATAATGTGTGATTTAACATATGAAAGCAGCACAAACATAACATGTGATTTAACATATGAAACCATCACAAACATAATGTGTGATTTAACAGATGAAACCAGCACAAACATAATGTTTGATTAAACAGATGAAACCAGCACAAACATAACATGTGATTTCACATAAGAAACCAGCACAAACATAATGTGTGATTTAACATATGAAACCAGCACAAACATAATATGTGATTTAACATATGAAACCAGCACAAACATAATGTGTGATTTAACAGATGAAACCAGCACAAACATAACATGTGATTTAACATCTGAAACCAGCGCAAACATAATGTGTGATTTAACAGATGAAACCAGCACAAACATAACATGTGATTTAACATCTGAAACCAGCACAAACATAATGTGTGATTTAACATATGAAAGCAGCACAAACATAACATGTGATTTAACATCTGAAACCAGCACAAACATAATGTGTGATTTAACATATGAAACCAGGATTAAACATAATGTGTGATTTAACATATGAAACCAGGACAAACATAATGTGATTTAACATCTGAAACCAGCACAAACATAACATGTGATTTAGCATCTGAAACCAGCACAAACATAATGTGTGATTTAACATATGAAACCAGCACAAACATAATGTGTGATTTCACATATGAAACCAGCACAAACATATTGTGTGATTTCACATATGAAACCAGCACAAACATAATGTGTGATTCAACATATGAAACCAGCACAAACATAATGTGTGATTTAACATATGAAACCAGCACAAACATAATGTGTGATTTAACATCTGAAACCAGCACAAACATAATGTGTGATTTAACATCTGAAACCAGCACAAACATAATGTGTGATTTAACATCTGAAACCAGCACAAACATAACATGTGATTTAACATCTGAAACCAGCACAAACATAATGTGTGATTTAACATCTGAAACCAGCACAAACATAATGTGAAATTTAACATATGAAACCAGCACAAACATAACATGTGATTTAACATCTGAAACCAGCGCAAACATAATGTGTGATTTAACAGATGAAACCAGCACAAACATAACATGTGATTTAACATCTGAAACCAGCACAAACATAATGTGTGATTTAACATATGAAACCAGGATTAAACATAATGTGTGATTTAACATATGAAAGCAGCACAAACATAACATGTGATTTAACATCTGAAACCAGCACAAACATAATGTGTGATTTAACATATGAAACCAGGATTAAACATAATGTGTGATTTAACATATGAAACCAGGACAAACATAATGTGATTTAACATCTGAAACCAGCACAAACATAACATGTGATTTAGCATCTGAAACCAGCACAAACATAATGTGTGATTTAACATATGAAACCAGCACAAACATAATGTGTGATTTCACATATGAAACCAGCACAAACATATTGTGTGATTTCACATATGAAACCAGCACAAACATAATGTGTGATTCAACATATGAAACCAGCACAAACATAATGTGTGATTTAACATATGAAACCAGCACAAACATAATGTGTGATTTAACATCTGAAACCAGCACAAACATAATGTGTGATTTAACATATGAAACCAGCACAAACATAATGTGTGATTTAACATCTGAAACCAGCACAAACATAATGTGTGATTTAACATCTGAAACCAACACAAACATAATGTGTGATTTAACATCTGAAACCAGCACAAACATAATGTGTGATTTAACATATGAAACCAGCACAAACATAATGTGTGATTTAACATCTGAAACCAGCACAAACATAATGTGAAATTTAACATATGAAACCAGCACAAACAGAATGTGTGATTTAACAGATGAAACCAGCACAAACATATTGTGTGATTTAACAGATGAAACCATCACAAAAATAACATGTGATTTAGCATCTGAAACCAGCACAAACATAATGTGTGATTTAACATATGAAAGCAGCACAAACATAACATGTGATTTAACATATGAAACCATCACAAACACAATGTGTGATTGAACATGTGAAACCAGCACAAACATAATGTGTGATTTAACAGATGAAACCAGCACAAACATCATGTGTGATTCAACATATGAAACCAGCACAAACATAATGTGTGATTTAACAGATGAAACCATCACAAACATAATGTGTGATTTAACAGATGAAACCAGCACAAACATAATGTGTGATTTAACATATGACACCAGCACAAACATAATATGTGATTTAACATATGAAACCACCACAAACATAGTGTGTGATTTAACAGATGAAACCAGCACAAACATAACATGTGATTTAACATCTGAAAGCAGCACAAACATGTGTGATTTAACATATGAAAGCAGCACAAACATAACGTGATTTAACAGATGAAACCATCACAAACATATTGTGTGATTTAACAGATGAAACCATCACAAACATATTGTGTGATTTAACATCTGAAACCAGCACAAACATAATGTGTGATTTAACAGATGAAACCAGCACAAACATAATGTGTGATTTAACATATGAAACCAGCACAAACATAATGTGTGATTTAACATATGAAAGCAGCACAAACATAACATGTGATTTAATATCTGAAACCAGCACAAACATAATGTGTGATTTAACATATGAAACCAGGACAAACACAATGTGATTTAACATCTGAAACCAGCACAAACAGAATGTGTGATTTAACATATGAAACCAGCACAAACATAATGTGTGATTTAACATCTGAAACCAGCACAAACATAATGTGTGATTTAACATATGAAACCAGCACACACAAAATGTGTGATTTAACATCTGAAACCAGCACACACATAATGTGTGATTTAACATATGAAACCAGCACAAACATAATGTGTGATTTAACATCTGAAACCATCACAAACATAATGTCTGATTTAACATCTGAAACCAGCACAAACATAACATGTGATTTAGCATCTGAAACCAGCACAAACATAATGTGTGATTTTACATATGAAACCAGCACAAACATAATGTGTGATTTCACAGATGAAACCAGCACAAACATAATGTGTGATTGAACATATGAAACCAGCACAAACATAATGTGTGATTTAACATATGAAACCAGCACAAACATAATGTGTGATTTAATAGATGAAACCAGCACAAATATAACATGTGATTTAACATCTGAAACCAGCACAAACATAATGTGTGATTTAACATCTGAAACCAGCACAAACATAATGTGTGATTTAACATATGAAACCAGCACAAACATAATGTGTGATTTAACATATGAAACCAGCACAAACATAATGTGTAATTTAACATATGAAACCTGCACAAACAGTGTGATTTAACAGATGAAACCAGCAAAAACATAATGTGTGATTTAACATATGAAACCAGCACAAACATATTGCGTAATTTAACATATGAAACCTGCACAAACAGTGTGATTTAACAGATGAAACCAGCACAAACATATTGTGTGATTTAACATATGAAACCAGCACAAACATATTGTGTGATTTAACATATGAAACCAGCACAAATATATTGTGTGATTTAACATATGAAACCAGCACAAACATATTGTGTGATTTAACATATGAAACCAGCACAAACATATTGTGTGATTTAACATATGAAACCAGCACAAACATATTGTGTGATTCAACATATGAAACCAGCACAAACATAATGTGTGATTTAACATATGAAAACAGCACAAACATAATGTGTGATTTAACATCTGAAACCAGCACAAACATAATGTGTGATTTAACATATGACACCAGCACAAACATAATATGTGATTTAACATATGAAACCACCACAAACATAGTGTGTGATTTAACAGATGAAACCAGCACAAACATAACATGTGATTTAACATCTGAAAGCAGCACAAACATGTGTGATTTAACATATGAAAGCAGCACAAACATAACGTGATTTAACAGATGAAACCATCACAAACATATTGTGTGATTTAACAGATGAAACCATCACAAACATATTGTGTGATTTAACATCTGAAACCAGCACAAACATAATGTGTGATGTAACAGATGAAACCAGCACAAACATAATGTGTGATTTAACATATGAAACCAGCACAAACATAATGTGTGATTTAACATATGAAAGCAGCACAAACATAACATGTGATTTAATATCTGAAACCAGCACAAACATAATGTGTGATTTAACATATGAAACCAGGACAAACACAATGTGATTTAACATCTGAAACCAGCACAAACAGAATGTGTGATTTAACATATGAAACCAGCACAAACATAATGTGTGATTTAACATCTGAAACCAGCACAAACATAATGTGTGATTTAACATATGAAACCAGCACACACATAATGTGTGATTTAACATCTGAAACCAGCACACACATAATGTGTGATTTAACATATGAAACCAGCACAAACATAATGTGTGATTTAACATCTGAAACCATCACAAACATAATGTCTGATTTAACATCTGAAACCAGCACAAACATAACATGTGATTTAGCATCTGAAACCAGCACAAACATAATGTGTGATTTAACATCTGAAACCATCACAAACATAATGTCTGATTTAACAGATGAAACCAGCACAAACATAACTTGTGATTTAGCATCTGAAACCAGCACAAACATAATGTGTGATTTAACATACTAGGGCGTGCCCGTACGTGGGTGCAAAAAAACATGCGTGCAAACAACAACAACAAAAAAAAACTTTGAAACCACGTGGCAGTAACGACCACAGAACCCCCCCCCCCTCTATTTACATGAAATGGTTTGGTCCATTCGCAAAGCCAAAGCGAACGGCTTGCGAGTACGGTGACCATACCTTGGGAACCACTTGTCCGATTAATTTCAAACCTTGAAAAGGCACATCCTCGGGTCCCCAGCAATATACCTGGCAAGTTTCAAGTATATCGGACCCGTGGTTGTCGAGAAACAGCGGTCACAGACAAACACACACACAGACACACACACATACACACAGAGATTACTGGAATTATAGATAGACTAGGACGTGCCCGTACGTGGGTGCCCGTACGTGCGTGCAAAAAAACATGCGTGCAAACAACAACAACAAAAAAAAACTTTGAAACCACGTGGCAGTAACGACAACAGAACCCCCCCCTCTATTTACATGAAATGGTTTGGTCCATTCGCAACGACCACAGAACCCCCCCCCCCCCCCGCCCCCTCTATTTACATGAAATGGTTTGGTCCATTCGCAAAGCCAAAGCGAACGGCGGACGGCTAAATCGCCATAGCTCGGTAACTACTTCTCCGATTAATATGAAACCTTGAAAAGGCACATCCTCAGGTCCCCAGCAATATATCTGGCAAGTTTCAATTAGATCGGACCCGTGGTTGTCGAGAAACAGCGGTCACAGACAAACACACACACACACACACACACACAGACACACACACACACACAGACACACACACACACACACAGAGATTACTGGAATTATAGATAGATGAAACCAGGACAAACACAATGTGATTTAACGTCTGAAACCAGCACAAACATAGTGTATGATTTAACATCTGAAACCAGCACACACATAATGTGTGATTTAACATCTGAAACCAGCACACACATAATGTGTGATTTAACATATGAAACCAGCACAAACTTAATGTGTGATTTAACATCTGAAACCATCATAAACATAATGTCTGATTTAACAGATGAAACCAGCACAAACATAACATGTGATTTAGCATCTGAAACCAGCACAAACATAATGTGTGATTTAACATATGAAAGCAGCACAAACATAACATGTGATTTAACATATGAAACCATCACAAACATAATGTGTAACTTAACAGATGAAACCAGCACAAACATAATGTTTGATTAAACAGATGAAACCAGCACAAACATAACATGTGATTTCACATATGAAACCAGCACAAACATAATGTGTGATTTAACATATGAAACCAGCACAAACATAATATGTGATTTAACATATGAAACCAGCACAAACATAATGTGTGATTTAACAGATGAAACCAGCACAAACATAACATGTGATTTAACATCTGAAACCAGCGCAAACATAATGTGTGATTTAACAGATGAAACCAGCACAAACATAACATGTGATTTAACATCTGAAACCAGCACAAACATAATGTGTGATTTAACATATGAAACCAGGATTAAACATAATGTGTGATTTAACATATGAAAGCAGCACAAACATAACATGTGATTTAACATCTGAAACCAGCACAAACATAATGTGTGATTTAACATATGAAACCAGGATTAAACATAATGTGTGATTTAACATATGAAACCAGGACAAACATAATGTGATTTAACATCTGAAACCAGCACAAACATAACATGTGATTTAGCATCTGAAACCAGCACAAACATAATGTGTGATTTAACATATGAAACCAGCACAAACATAATGTGTGATTTCACATATGAAACCAGCACAAACATATTGTGTGATTTCACATATGAAACCAGCACAAACATAATGTGTGATTCAACATATGAAACCAGCACAAACATAATGTGTGATTTAACATATGAAACCAGCACAAACATAATGTGTGATTTAACATCTGAAACCATCACAAACATAATGTGTGATTTAACATATGAAACCAGCACAAACATAATGTGTGATTTAACATCTGAAACCAGCACAAACATAATGTGTGATTTAACATCTGAAACCAACACAAACATAATGTGTGATTTAACATCTAAAACCAGCACAAACATAATGTGTGATTTAACATATGAAACCAGCACAAACATAATGTGTGATTTAACATCTGAAACCAGCACAAACATAATGTGAAATTTAACATATGAAACCAGCACAAACAGAATGTGTGATTTAACAGATGAAACCAGCACAAACATATTGTGTGATTTAACAGATGAAACCATCACAAAAATAACATGTGATTTAGCATCTGAAACCAGCACAAACATAATATGTGATTTAACATATGAAAGCAGCACAAACATAACATGTGATTTAACATATGAAACCATCACAAACATAATGTGTGATTTGACAGATGAAACCAGCACAAACATAATGTTTGATTAAACAGATGAAACCAGCACAAACATAACATGTGATTTCACATAAGAAACCAGCACAAACATAATGTGTGATTTAACATATGAAACCAGCACAAACATAATATGTGATTTAACATATGAAACCAGCACAAACATAATGTGTGATTTAACAGATGAAACCAGCACAAACATAACATGTGATTTAACATCTGAAACCAGCGCAAACATAATGTGTGATTTAACAGATGAAACCAGCACAAACATAACATGTGATTTAACATCTGAAACCAGCACAAACATAATGTGTGATTTAACATATGAAAGCAGCACAAACATAACATGTGATTTAACATCTGAAACCAGCACAAACATAATGTGTGATTTAACATATGAAACCAGGATTAAACATAATGTGTGATTTAACATATGAAACCAGGACAAACATAATGTGATTTAACATCTGAAACCAGCACAAACATAACATGTGATTTAGCATCTGAAACCAGCACAAACATAATGTGTGATTTAACATATGAAACCAGCACAAACATAATGTGTGATTTCACATATGAAACCAGCACAAACATATTGTGTGATTTCACATATGAAACCAGCACAAACATAATGTGTGATTCAACATATGAAACCAGCACAAACATAATGTGTGATTTAACATATGAAACCAGCACAAACATAATGTGTGATTTAACATCTGAAACCAGCACAAACATAATGTGTGATTTAACATCTGA
The DNA here is from genome assembly GCF_964187855.1 of Myxine glutinosa. Taxonomy (NCBI): domain Eukaryota; kingdom Metazoa; phylum Chordata; class Myxini; order Myxiniformes; family Myxinidae; genus Myxine; species Myxine glutinosa. Next base: position 138,301,113 of record NC_136265.1, on the reverse strand, counting down.
AACCAGCACAAACATAATGTGTGATTTAACATCTGAAACCAGCACAAACATAACATGTGATTTAACATCTGAAACCAGCACAAATATAATGTGTGATTTAACATCTGAAACCAGCACAAACATAATGTGAAATTTAACATATGAAACCAGCACAAACAGAATGTGTGATTTAACAGATGAAACCAGCACAAACATATTGTGTGATTTAACAGATGAAACCATCACAAAAATAACATGTGATTTAACATCTGAAACTAGCACAAACATAATGTGTGATTTAACAGATGAATCCAGCACAAACATAATGTGTTATTTTACATATGAAACCAGCACAAACATAATGTGTGATTTAACAGATGAAACCATCACAAACATAGTGTGTGATTTAACAGATGAAACCAGCACAAACATAATGTGTGATTTAACAGATGAATCCAGCACAAACATAATGTGTTATTTTACATATGAAACCAGCACAAACATAATGTGTTATTTTACATATGAAACCAGCACAAACATAATGTGTGATTTAACATATGAAACCAGCACAAACATATTGTGTGATTTAACAAATGAAACCATCACAAAAATAACATGTGATTTAACATCTGAAACTAGCACAAACATAATGTGTGATTTAACATATGAAACCAGCACAAACATATTGTGTGATTTAACAAATGAAACCATCACAAAAATAACATGTGATTTAACATCTGAAACTAGCACAAACATAATGTGTGATTTAACATATGAAACCATCACAAACACAATGTGTGATTTAACATATGAAACCAGGACAAACATAATGTGTGATTTAACATATGAAACCATCACAAACACAATGTGTGATTTAACATATGAAACCAGCACAAACATAATGTGTGATTTAACAGATGAAACCAGCACAAACATAATGTGTGATTTAACAGATGAAACCAGGACAAACATAATGTGTGATTTAACAGATGAAACCAGCACAAACATAATGTGTGATTTAACAGATGAAACCAGCACAAACATAACGTGTGATTTAACAGATCAAACCATCACAAACATAATGTGTGATTTAACAGATGAAACCAGCACAAACATAGTGTGTGATTTAACATCTGAAACCAGCACAAACATAATGTGTGATTTAACAGATGAAACCAGCACAAACATAACGTATGATTTAACAGATGAAACCATCACAAACATAATGTGTGATTTCACAGATGAAACCAGGACAAACATAATGTGTGATTTAACAGATGAAACCAGCACAAACATAGTGTGTGATTTAACAGATGAAACCAGGACAAACATAATGTGTGATTTAACAGATGAAACCAGGACAAACATAATGTGTGATTTAACAGATGAAACCATCACAAACGTAATGTGTGATTTAACAGATGAAACCAGGACAAACATAATGTGTGATTTAACAGATGAAACCAACACAAACATAATGTGTAATTTAACAGATGGAACCAGCACAAACATAATGTGTGATTTAACAGATGAAACCAGCACAAACATAACGTATGATTTAACAGAAGAAACCAGCACAAACATAATGTGTGATTCAACAAATGAAACCATCACAAACATAATGTGTGATTTAACAGATGAAACCTGGACAAACATAATGTGTGATTTAACATGTGAAACCAGCACAAACATAATGTGTGATTTAACATATGAAACCAGCACAAACATAACATGTGATTTAACATCTGAAACCAGCACAAATATAATGTGTAATTTAACAGATGGAACCTGGACAAACATAATGTGTGATTTAACAGATGAAACCTGGACAAACATAATGTGTGATTTAACATGTGAAACCAGCACAAACATAATGTGTGATTTAATATATGAAACCAGCACAAACATTATATGTGATTTAACATCTGAAACCAGCACAAATATAATTTGTGATTTAACAGATGAAACCAGCACAAACATAACATGTGATTTAACATCTGAAACTAGCACAAACATAACATGTGATTTAACATCTGAAACCAGCACAAACATAATGTGTGATTTAACATCTGAAACCAGCACAAACATAATGTGTGATTTAACAGATGAAACCATCACAAACATAATATGTGATTGAACACATGAAACCATCACAAACATAATGTGTAATTGAACACATGAAACCATCACAAACATAATGTGTAATTTAACATATGAAACCATCACAAACATAATGTGTGATTTAACAGATGAAACCAGCACAAAAATAATGTGTGATTTAAAATGTGAAACCAGCACAAACATCATGTGTGATTTAACATATGAAACCATCACAAACATAATATGTGATTTAACATATGAAACCATCACAAACATTATGTGTGATTTAACAGATGAAACCAGCACAAACATAATGTGTGATTTAACATGTGAAACCAGCACAAACATAATGTGTGATTTAACAGATGAAACCAGCACAAACATCATGTGTGATTCAACATATGAAACCAGCACAAACATAATGTGTGATTTAACAGATGAAACCATCACAAACATAATGTGTGATTTAACAGATGAAACCAGCACAAACATAATATGTGATTTAACATATGAAACCAGCACAAACATAATGTGTGATTTAACAGATGAAACCAGCACAAACATAATGTGTGATTTTACATATGAAACCAGCACAAACATAATGTGTGATTTCACAGATGAAACCAGCACAAACATAATGTGTGATTGAACATATGAAACCAGCACAAACATAATGTGTGATTTAACATATGAAACCAGCACAAACATAATGTGTGATTTAATAGATGAAACCAGCACAAATATAACATGTGATTTAACATCTGAAACCAGCACAAACATAATGTGTGATTTAACATCTGAAACCAGCACAAACATAATGTGTGATTTAACATATGAAACCAGCACAAACATAATGTGTGATTTAACATATGAAACCAGCACAAACATAATGTGTGATTTAACAGATGAAACCAGCACAAACAGTGTGATTTAACAGATGAAACCAGCACAAACATAATGTGTGATTTAACATATGAAACCAGCACAAACATATTGTGTGATTTAACATATGAAACCAGCAAAAACAGTGTGATTTAACAGGTGAAACCACCACAAACATAATGTGTGATTTAACATATGAAACCAGCACAAACAGTGTGATTTAACAGGTGAAACCACCACAAACATAATGTGTGATTTAACATATGAAACCAGCACAAACATATTGTGTGATTTAACAGATGAAACCAGCACAAACATATTGTGTAATTTAACATATGAAACCTGCACAAACAGTGTGATTTAACAGATGAAATCAGCAAAAACATAATGTGTGATTTAACATATGAAACCAGCACAAACATATTGCGTAATTTAACATATGAAACCTGCACAAACAGTGTGATTTAACAGATGAAACCAGCACAAACATATTGTGTGATTTAACATATGAAACCAGCACAAACATATTGTGTGATTTAACATATGAAACCAGCACAAATATATTGTGTGATTTAACATATGAAACCAGCACAAACATATTGTGTGATTTAACATATGAAACCAGCACAAACATATTGTGTGATTTAACATATGAAACCAGCACAAACATATTGTGTGATTCAACATATGAAACCAGCACAAACATAATGTGTGATTTAACATATGAAAACAGCACAAACATAATGTGTGATTTAACATCTGAAACCAGCACAAACATAATGTGTGATTTAACATATGACACCAGCACAAACATAATATGTGATTTAACATATGAAACCACCACAAACATAGTGTGTGATTTAACAGATGAAACCAGCACAAACATAACATGTGATTTAACATCTGAAAGCAGCACAAACATGTGTGATTTAACATATGAAAGCAGCACAAACATAACGTGATTTAACAGATGAAACCATCACAAACATATTGTGTGATTTAACAGATGAAACCATCACAAACATATTGTGTGATTTAACATCTGAAACCAGCACAAACATAATGTGTGATTTAACAGATGAAACCAGCACAAACATAATGTGTGATTTAACATATGAAACCAGCACAAACATAATGTGTGATTTAACATATGAAAGCAGCACAAACATAACATGTGATTTAATATCTGAAACCAGCACAAACATAATGTGTGATTTAACATATGAAACCAGGACAAACACAATGTGATTTAACATCTGAAACCAGCACAAACATAATGTGTGATTTAACATATGAAACCAGCACAAACATAATGTGTGATTTAACATCTGAAACCAGCACAAACATAATGTGTGATTTAACATATGAAACCAGCACACACATAATGTGTGATTTAACATCTGAAACCAGCACACACATAATGTGTGATTTAACATATGAAACCAGCACAAACATAATGTGTGATTTAACATCTGAAACCATCACAAACATAATGTCTGATTTAACATCTGAAACCAGCACAAACATAACATGTGATTTAGCATCTGAAACCAGCACAAACATAATGTGTGATTTAACATCTGAAACCATCACAAACATAATGTCTGATTTAACAGATGAAACCAGCACAAACATAACTTGTGATTTAACATCTGAAACCAGCACAAACATAATGTGTGATTTAACATCTGAAACCATCACAAACATAATGTCTGATTTAACATCTGAAACCATCACAAACATAATGTCTGATTTAACATCTGAAACCAGCACAAACATAATGTGTGATTTAACATCTGAAACCAGCACAAACATAATGTGTGATTTAACATCTGAAACCATCACAAACATAATGTCTGATTTAACATCTGAAACCAGCACAAACATAATGTGTGATTTAACATATGAAACCAGGACAAACACAATGTGATTTAACGTCTGAAACCAGCACAAACATAGTGTATGATTTAACATCTGAAACCAGCACAAACATAATGTCTGATTTAACATCTGAAACCAGCACAAACATAATGTCTGATTTAACATCTGAAACCATCACAAACATAATGTCTGATTTAGCATCTGAAACCAGCACAAACATAATGTGTGATTTAACATCTGAAACCATCACAAACATAATGTCTGATTTAACATCTGAAACCAGCACAAACATAATGTGTGATTTAACATATGAAACCAGGACAAACACAATGTGATTTAACGTCTGAAACCAGCACAAACATAGTGTATGATTTAACATCTGAAACCAGCACACACATAATGTGTGATTTAACATCTGAAACCAGCACACACATAATGTGTGATTTAACATATGAAACCAGCACAAACTTAATGTGTGATTTAACATCTGAAACCATCATAAACATAATGTCTGATTTAACAGATGAAACCAGCACAAACATAACATGTGATTTAGCATCTGAAACCAGCACAAACATAATGTGTGATTTAACATATGAAAGCAGCACAAACATAACATGTGATTTAACATATGAAACCATCACAAACATAATGTGTAACTTAACAGATGAAACCAGCACAAACATAATGTTTGATTAAACAGATGAAACCAGCACAAACATAACATGTGATTTCACATATGAAACCAGCACAAACATAATGTGTGATTTAACATATGAAACCAGCACAAACAAAATATGTGATTTAACATATGAAACCAGCACAAACATAATGTGTGATTTAACAGATGAAACCAGCACAAACATAACATGTGATTTAACATCTGAAACCAGCGCAAACATAATGTGTGATTTAACAGATGAAACCAGCACAAACATAACATGTGATTTAACATCTGAAACCAGCACAAACATAATGTGTGATTTAACATATGAAACCAGGATTAAACATAATGTGTGATTTAACATATGAAAGCAGCACAAACATAACATGTGATTTAACATCTGAAACCAGCACAAACATAATGTGTGATTTAACATATGAAACCAGGATTAAACATAATGTGTGATTTAACATATGAAACCAGGACAAACATAATGTGATTTAACATCTGAAACCAGCACAAACATAACATGTGATTTAGCATCTGAAACCAGCACAAACATAATGTGTGATTTAACATATGAAACCAGCACAAACATAATGTGTGATTTCACATATGAAACCAGCACAAACATATTGTGTGATTTCACATATGAAACCAGCACAAACATAATGTGTGATTCAACATATGAAACCAGCACAAACATAATGTGTGATTTAACATATGAAACCAGCACAAACATAATGTGTGATTTAACATCTGAAACCAGCACAAACATAATGTGTGATTTAACATATGAAACCAGCACAAACATAATGTGTGATTTAACATCTGAAACCAGCACAAACATAATGTGTGATTTAACATCTGAAACCAGCACAAACATAATGTGTGATTTAACATCTGAAACCAGCACAAACATAATGTGTGATTTAACATATGAAACCAGCACAAACATAATGTGTGATTTAACATCTGAAACCAGCACAAACATAATGTGAAATTTAACATATGAAACCAGCACAAACGGAATGTGTGATTTAACAGATGAAACCAACACAAACATATTGTGTGATTTAACAGATGAAACCATCACAAAAATAACATGTGATTTAGCATCTGAAACCAGCACAAACATAATGTGTGATTTAACATATGAAAGCAGCACAAACATAACATGTGATTTAACATATGAAACCATCACAAACATAATGTGTGATTTAACAGATGAAACCAGCACAAACATAATGTTTGATTAAACAGATGAAACCAGCACAAACATAACATGTGATTTCACATAAGAAACCAGCACAAACATAATGTGTGATTTAACATATGAAACCAGCACAAACATAATATGTGATTTAACATATGAAACCAGCACAAACATAATGTGTGATTTAACAGATGAAACCAGCACAAACATAACATGTGATTTAACATCTGAAACCAGCGCAAACATAATGTGTGATTTAACAGATGAAACCAGCACAAACATAACATGTGATTTAACATCTGAAACCAGCACAAACATAATGTGTGATTTAACATATGAAAGCAGCACAAACATAACATGTGATTTAACATCTGAAACCAGCACAAACATAATGTGTGATTTAACATATGAAACCAGGATTAAACATAATGTGTGATTTAACATATGAAACCAGGACAAACATAATGTGATTTAACATCTGAAACCAGCACAAACATAACATGTGATTTAGCATCTGAAACCAGCACAAACATAATGTGTGATTTAACATATGAAACCAGCACAAACATAATGTGTGATTTCACATATGAAACCAGCACAAACATATTGTGTGATTTCACATATGAAACCAGCACAAACATAATGTGTGATTCAACATATGAAACCAGCACAAACATAATGTGTGATTTAACATATGAAACCAGCACAAACATAATGTGTGATTTAACATCTGAAACCAGCACAAACATAATGTGTGATTTAACATCTGAAACCAGCACAAACATAATGTGTGATTTAACATCTGAAACCAGCACAAACATAACATGTGATTTAACATCTGAAACCAGCACAAACATAATGTGTGATTTAACATCTGAAACCAGCACAAACATAATGTGAAATTTAACATATGAAACCAGCACAAACATAACATGTGATTTAACATCTGAAACCAGCGCAAACATAATGTGTGATTTAACAGATGAAACCAGCACAAACATAACATGTGATTTAACATCTGAAACCAGCACAAACATAATGTGTGATTTAACATATGAAACCAGGATTAAACATAATGTGTGATTTAACATATGAAAGCAGCACAAACATAACATGTGATTTAACATCTGAAACCAGCACAAACATAATGTGTGATTTAACATATGAAACCAGGATTAAACATAATGTGTGATTTAACATATGAAACCAGGACAAACATAATGTGATTTAACATCTGAAACCAGCACAAACATAACATGTGATTTAGCATCTGAAACCAGCACAAACATAATGTGTGATTTAACATATGAAACCAGCACAAACATAATGTGTGATTTCACATATGAAACCAGCACAAACATATTGTGTGATTTCACATATGAAACCAGCACAAACATAATGTGTGATTCAACATATGAAACCAGCACAAACATAATGTGTGATTTAACATATGAAACCAGCACAAACATAATGTGTGATTTAACATCTGAAACCAGCACAAACATAATGTGTGATTTAACATATGAAACCAGCACAAACATAATGTGTGATTTAACATCTGAAACCAGCACAAACATAATGTGTGATTTAACATCTGAAACCAACACAAACATAATGTGTGATTTAACATCTGAAACCAGCACAAACATAATGTGTGATTTAACATATGAAACCAGCACAAACATAATGTGTGATTTAACATCTGAAACCAGCACAAACATAATGTGAAATTTAACATATGAAACCAGCACAAACAGAATGTGTGATTTAACAGATGAAACCAGCACAAACATATTGTGTGATTTAACAGATGAAACCATCACAAAAATAACATGTGATTTAGCATCTGAAACCAGCACAAACATAATGTGTGATTTAACATATGAAAGCAGCACAAACATAACATGTGATTTAACATATGAAACCATCACAAACACAATGTGTGATTGAACATGTGAAACCAGCACAAACATAATGTGTGATTTAACAGATGAAACCAGCACAAACATCATGTGTGATTCAACATATGAAACCAGCACAAACATAATGTGTGATTTAACAGATGAAACCATCACAAACATAATGTGTGATTTAACAGATGAAACCAGCACAAACATAATGTGTGATTTAACATATGACACCAGCACAAACATAATATGTGATTTAACATATGAAACCACCACAAACATAGTGTGTGATTTAACAGATGAAACCAGCACAAACATAACATGTGATTTAACATCTGAAAGCAGCACAAACATGTGTGATTTAACATATGAAAGCAGCACAAACATAACGTGATTTAACAGATGAAACCATCACAAACATATTGTGTGATTTAACAGATGAAACCATCACAAACATATTGTGTGATTTAACATCTGAAACCAGCACAAACATAATGTGTGATTTAACAGATGAAACCAGCACAAACATAATGTGTGATTTAACATATGAAACCAGCACAAACATAATGTGTGATTTAACATATGAAAGCAGCACAAACATAACATGTGATTTAATATCTGAAACCAGCACAAACATAATGTGTGATTTAACATATGAAACCAGGACAAACACAATGTGATTTAACATCTGAAACCAGCACAAACAGAATGTGTGATTTAACATATGAAACCAGCACAAACATAATGTGTGATTTAACATCTGAAACCAGCACAAACATAATGTGTGATTTAACATATGAAACCAGCACACACAAAATGTGTGATTTAACATCTGAAACCAGCACACACATAATGTGTGATTTAACATATGAAACCAGCACAAACATAATGTGTGATTTAACATCTGAAACCATCACAAACATAATGTCTGATTTAACATCTGAAACCAGCACAAACATAACATGTGATTTAGCATCTGAAACCAGCACAAACATAATGTGTGATTTTACATATGAAACCAGCACAAACATAATGTGTGATTTCACAGATGAAACCAGCACAAACATAATGTGTGATTGAACATATGAAACCAGCACAAACATAATGTGTGATTTAACATATGAAACCAGCACAAACATAATGTGTGATTTAATAGATGAAACCAGCACAAATATAACATGTGATTTAACATCTGAAACCAGCACAAACATAATGTGTGATTTAACATCTGAAACCAGCACAAACATAATGTGTGATTTAACATATGAAACCAGCACAAACATAATGTGTGATTTAACATATGAAACCAGCACAAACATAATGTGTAATTTAACATATGAAACCTGCACAAACAGTGTGATTTAACAGATGAAACCAGCAAAAACATAATGTGTGATTTAACATATGAAACCAGCACAAACATATTGCGTAATTTAACATATGAAACCTGCACAAACAGTGTGATTTAACAGATGAAACCAGCACAAACATATTGTGTGATTTAACATATGAAACCAGCACAAACATATTGTGTGATTTAACATATGAAACCAGCACAAATATATTGTGTGATTTAACATATGAAACCAGCACAAACATATTGTGTGATTTAACATATGAAACCAGCACAAACATATTGTGTGATTTAACATATGAAACCAGCACAAACATATTGTGTGATTCAACATATGAAACCAGCACAAACATAATGTGTGATTTAACATATGAAAACAGCACAAACATAATGTGTGATTTAACATCTGAAACCAGCACAAACATAATGTGTGATTTAACATATGACACCAGCACAAACATAATATGTGATTTAACATATGAAACCACCACAAACATAGTGTGTGATTTAACAGATGAAACCAGCACAAACATAACATGTGATTTAACATCTGAAAGCAGCACAAACATGTGTGATTTAACATATGAAAGCAGCACAAACATAACGTGATTTAACAGATGAAACCATCACAAACATATTGTGTGATTTAACAGATGAAACCATCACAAACATATTGTGTGATTTAACATCTGAAACCAGCACAAACATAATGTGTGATGTAACAGATGAAACCAGCACAAACATAATGTGTGATTTAACATATGAAACCAGCACAAACATAATGTGTGATTTAACATATGAAAGCAGCACAAACATAACATGTGATTTAATATCTGAAACCAGCACAAACATAATGTGTGATTTAACATATGAAACCAGGACAAACACAATGTGATTTAACATCTGAAACCAGCACAAACAGAATGTGTGATTTAACATATGAAACCAGCACAAACATAATGTGTGATTTAACATCTGAAACCAGCACAAACATAATGTGTGATTTAACATATGAAACCAGCACACACATAATGTGTGATTTAACATCTGAAACCAGCACACACATAATGTGTGATTTAACATATGAAACCAGCACAAACATAATGTGTGATTTAACATCTGAAACCATCACAAACATAATGTCTGATTTAACATCTGAAACCAGCACAAACATAACATGTGATTTAGCATCTGAAACCAGCACAAACATAATGTGTGATTTAACATCTGAAACCATCACAAACATAATGTCTGATTTAACAGATGAAACCAGCACAAACATAACTTGTGATTTAGCATCTGAAACCAGCACAAACATAATGTGTGATTTAACATACTAGGGCGTGCCCGTACGTGGGTGCAAAAAAACATGCGTGCAAACAACAACAACAAAAAAAAACTTTGAAACCACGTGGCAGTAACGACCACAGAACCCCCCCCCCCCTCTATTTACATGAAATGGTTTGGTCCATTCGCAAAGCCAAAGCGAACGGCTTGCGAGTACGGTGACCATACCTTGGGAACCACTTGTCCGATTAATTTCAAACCTTGAAAAGGCACATCCTCGGGTCCCCAGCATTATACCTGGCAAGTTTCAAGTATATCGGACCCGTGGTTGTCGAGAAACAGCGGTCACAGACAAACACACACACAGACACACACACATACACACAGAGATTACTGGAATTATAGATAGACTAGGACGTGCCCGTACGTGGGTGCCCGTACGTGCGTGCAAAAAAACATGCGTGCAAACAACAACAACAAAAAAAAACTTTGAAACCACGTGGCAGTAACGACAACAGAACCCCCCCCTCTATTTACATGAAATGGTTTGGTCCATTCGCAACGACCACAGAACCCCCCCCCCCCCCCCGCCCCCTCTATTTACATGAAATGGTTTGGTCCATTCGCAAAGCCAAAGCGAACGGCGGACGGCTAAATCGCCATAGCTCGGTAACTACTTCTCCGATTAATATGAAACCTTGAAAAGGCACATCCTCAGGTCCCCAGCAATATATCTGGCAAGTTTCAATTAGATCGGACCCGTGGTTGTCGAGAAACAGCGGTCACAGACAAACACACACACACACACACACACACAGACACACACACACACACAGACACACACACACACACACAGAGATTACTGGAATTATAGATAGATGAAACCAGGACAAACACAATGTGATTTAACGTCTGAAACCAGCACAAACATAGTGTATGATTTAACATCTGAAACCAGCACACACATAATGTGTGATTTAACATCTGAAACCAGCACACACATAATGTGTGATTTAACATATGAAACCAGCACAAACTTAATGTGTGATTTAACATCTGAAACCATCATAAACATAATGTCTGATTTAACAGATGAAACCAGCACAAACATAACATGTGATTTAGCATCTGAAACCAGCACAAACATAATGTGTGATTTAACATATGAAAGCAGCACAAACATAACATGTGATTTAACATATGAAACCATCACAAACATAATGTGTAACTTAACAGATGAAACCAGCACAAACATAATGTTTGATTAAACAGATGAAACCAGCACAAACATAACATGTGATTTCACATATGAAACCAGCACAAACATAATGTGTGATTTAACATATGAAACCAGCACAAACATAATATGTGATTTAACATATGAAACCAGCACAAACATAATGTGTGATTTAACAGATGAAACCAGCACAAACATAACATGTGATTTAACATCTGAAACCAGCGCAAACATAATGTGTGATTTAACAGATGAAACCAGCACAAACATAACATGTGATTTAACATCTGAAACCAGCACAAACATAATGTGTGATTTAACATATGAAACCAGGATTAAACATAATGTGTGATTTAACATATGAAAGCAGCACAAACATAACATGTGATTTAACATCTGAAACCAGCACAAACATAATGTGTGATTTAACATATGAAACCAGGATTAAACATAATGTGTGATTTAACATATGAAACCAGGACAAACATAATGTGATTTAACATCTGAAACCAGCACAAACATAACATGTGATTTAGCATCTGAAACCAGCACAAACATAATGTGTGATTTAACATATGAAACCAGCACAAACATAATGTGTGATTTCACATATGAAACCAGCACAAACATATTGTGTGATTTCACATATGAAACCAGCACAAACATAATGTGTGATTCAACATATGAAACCAGCACAAACATAATGTGTGATTTAACATATGAAACCAGCACAAACATAATGTGTGATTTAACATCTGAAACCATCACAAACATAATGTGTGATTTAACATATGAAACCAGCACAAACATAATGTGTGATTTAACATCTGAAACCAGCACAAACATAATGTGTGATTTAACATCTGAAACCAACACAAACATAATGTGTGATTTAACATCTGAAACCAGCACAAACATAATGTGTGATTTAACATATGAAACCAGCACAAACATAATGTGTGATTTAACATCTGAAACCAGCACAAACATAATGTGAAATTTAACATATGAAACCAGCACAAACAGAATGTGTGATTTAACAGATGAAACCAGCACAAACATATTGTGTGATTTAACAGATGAAACCATCACAAAAATAACATGTGATTTAGCATCTGAAACCAGCACAAACATAATATGTGATTTAACATATGAAAGCAGCACAAACATAACATGTGATTTAACATATGAAACCATCACAAACATAATGTGTGATTTGACAGATGAAACCAGCACAAACATAATGTTTGATTAAACAGATGAAACCAGCACAAACATAACATGTGATTTCACATAAGAAACCAGCACAAACATAATGTGTGATTTAACATATGAAACCAGCACAAACATAATATGTGATTTAACATATGAAACCAGCACAAACATAATGTGTGATTTAACAGATGAAACCAGCACAAACATAACATGTGATTTAACATCTGAAACCAGCGCAAACATAATGTGTGATTTAACAGATGAAACCAGCACAAACATAACATGTGATTTAACATCTGAAACCAGCACAAACATAATGTGTGATTTAACATATGAAAGCAGCACAAACATAACATGTGATTTAACATCTGAAACCAGCACAAACATAATGTGTGATTTAACATATGAAACCAGGATTAAACATAATGTGTGATTTAACATATGAAACCAGGACAAACATAATGTGATTTAACATCTGAAACCAGCACAAACATAACATGTGATTTAGCATCTGAAACCAGCACAAACATAATGTGTGATTTAACATATGAAACCAGCACAAACATAATGTGTGATTTCACATATGAAACCAGCACAAACATATTGTGTGATTTCACATATGAAACCAGCACAAACATAATGTGTGATTCAACATATGAAACCAGCACAAACATAATGTGTGATTTAACATATGAAACCAGCACAAACATAATGTGTGATTTAACATCTGAAACCAGCACAAACATAATGTGTGATTTAACATCTGAAACCAGCACAAACATAATGTGTGATTTAACATCTGAAACCAGCACAAACATAACATGTGATTTAACATCTGAAACCAGCACAAACATAATGTGTGATTTAACATCTGAAACCAGCACAAACATAATGTGAAATTTAACATATGAAACCAGCACAAACAGAATGTGTGATTTAACAGATGAAACCAGCACAAACATATTGTGTGATTTAACAGATGAAACCATCACAAAAATAACATGTGATTTAACATCTGAAACTAGCACAAACATAATGTGTGATTTAACAGATGAATCCAGCACAAACATAATGTGTTATTTTACATATGAAACCAGCACAAACATAATGTGTGATTTAACAGATGAAACCATCACAAACATAGTGTGTGATTTAACAGATGAAACCAGCACAAACATAATGTGTGATTTAACAGATGAATCCAGCACAAACATAATGTGTTATTTTACATATGAAACCAGCACAAACATAATGTGTTATTTTACATATGAAACCAGCACAAACATAATGTGTGATTTAACATATGAAACCAGCACAAACATATTGTGTGATTTAACAAATGAAACCATCACAAAAATAACATGTGATTTAACATCTGAAACTAGCACAAACATAATGTGTGATTTAACATATGAAACCAGCACAAACATATTGTGTGATTTAACAAATGAAACCATCACAAAAATAACATGTGATTTAACATCTGAAACTAGCACAAACATAATGTGTGATTTAACATATGAAACCATCACAAACACAATGTGTGATTTAACATATGAAACCAGGACAAACATAATGTGTGATTTAACATATGAAACCATCACAAACACAATGTGTGATTTAACATATGAAACCAGCACAAACATAATGTGTGATTTAACAGATGAAACCAGCACAAACATAATGTGTGATTTAACAGATGAAACCAGGACAAACATAATGTGTGATTTAACAGATGAAACCAGCACAAACATAATGTGTGATTTAACAGATGAAACCAGCACAAACATAACGTGTGATTTAACAGATCAAACCATCACAAACATAATGTGTGATTTAACAGATGAAACCAGCACAAACATAGTGTGTGATTTAACATCTGAAACCAGCACAAACATAATGTGTGATTTAACAGATGAAACCAGCACAAACATAACGTATGATTTAACAGATGAAACCATCACAAACATAATGTGTGATTTCACAGATGAAACCAGGATAAACATAATGTGTGATTTAACAGATGAAACCAGGACAAACATAATGTGTGATTTAACAGATGAAACCATCACAAACGTAATGTGTGATTTAACAGATGAAACCAGGACAAACATAATGTGTGATTTAACAGATGAAACCAGCACAAACATAGTGTGTGATTTAACAGATGAAACCAGGACAAACATAATGTGTGATTTAACAGATGAAACCAGGACAAACATAATGTGTGATTTAACAGATGAAACCATCACAAACGTAATGTGTGATTTAACAGATGAAACCAGGACAAACATAATGTGTGATTTAACAGATGAAACCAACACAAACATAATGTGTAATTTAACAGATGGAACCAGCACAAACATAATGTGTGATTTAACAGATGAAACCAGCACAAACATAACGTATGATTTAACAGAAGAAACCAGCACAAACATAATGTGTGATTCAACAAATGAAACCATCACAAACATAATGTGTGATTTAACAGATGAAACCTGGACAAACATAATGTGTGATTTAACATGTGAAACCAGCACAAACATAATGTGTGATTTAACATATGAAACCAGCACAAACATAACATGTGATTTAACATCTGAAACCAGCACAAATATAATGTGTAATTTAACAGATGGAACCTGGACAAACATAATGTGTGATTTAACAGATGAAACCTGGACAAACATAATGTGTGATTTAACATGTGAAACCAGCACAAACATAATGTGTGATTTAATATATGAAACCAGCACAAACATAACATGTGATTTAACATCTGAAACCAGCACAAATATAATTTGTGATTTAACAGATGAAACCAGCACAAACATAACATGTGATTTAACATCTGAAACTAGCACAAACATAACATGTGATTTAACATCTGAAACCAGCACAAACATAATGTGTGATTTAACATCTGAAACCAGCACAAACATAATGTGTGATTTAACAGATGAAACCATCACAAACATAATATGTGATTGAACACATGAAACCATCACAAACATAATGTGTAATTGAACACATGAAACCATCACAAACATAATGTGTAATTTAACATATGAAACCATCACAAACATAATGTGTGATTTAACAGATGAAACCAGCACAAAAATAATGTGTGATTTAAAATGTGAAACCAGCACAAACATCATGTGTGATTTAACATATGAAACCATCACAAACATAATATGTGATTTAACATATGAAACCATCACAAACATTATGTGTGATTTAACAGATGAAACCAGCACAAACATAATGTGTGATTTAACATGTGAAACCAGCACAAACATAATGTGTGATTTAACAGATGAAACCAGCACAAACATCATGTGTGATTCAACATATGAAACCAGCACAAACATAATGTGTGATTTAACAGATGAAACCATCACAAACATAATGTGTGATTTAACAGATGAAACCAGCACAAACATAATGTGTGATTTAACATATGAAACCAGCACAAACATAATGTGTGATTTAACAGATGAAACCAGCACAAACATAATGTGTGATTTTACATATGAAACCAGCACAAACATAATGTGTGATTTCACAGATGAAACCAGCACAAACATAATGTGTGATTGAACATATGAAACCAGCACAAACATAATGTGTGATTTAACATATGAAACCAGCACAAACATAATGTGTGATTTAATAGATGAAACCAGCACAAATATAACATGTGATTTAACATCTGAAACCAGCACAAACATAATGTGTGATTTAACATCTGAAACCAGCACAAACATAATGTGTGATTTAACATATGAAACCAGCACAAACATAATGTGTGATTTAACATATGAAACCAGCACAAACATAATGTGTGATTTAACAGATGAAACCAGCACAAACAGTGTGATTTAACAGATGAAACCAGCACAAACATAATGTGTGATTTAACATATGAAACCAGCACAAACATATTGTGTGATTTAACATATGAAACCAGCAAAAACAGTGTGATTTAACAGGTGAAACCACCACAAACATAATGTGTGATTTAACATATGAAACCAGCACAAACAGTGTGATTTAACAGGTGAAACCACCACAAACATAATGTGTGATTTAACATATGAAACCAGCACAAACATATTGTGTGATTTAACAGATGAAACCAGCACAAACATATTGTGTAATTTAACATATGAAACCTGCACAAACAGTGTGATTTAACAGATGAAATCAGCAAAAACATAATGTGTGATTTAACATATGAAACCAGCACAAACATATTGCGTAATTTAACATATGAAACCTGCACAAACAGTGTGATTTAACAGATGAAACCAGCACAAACATATTGTGTGATTTAACATATGAAACCAGCACAAACATATTGTGTGATTTAACATATGAAACCAGCACAAATATATTGTGTGATTTAACATATGAAACCAGCACAAACATATTGTGTGATTTAACATATGAAACCAGCACAAACATATTGTGTGATTTAACATATGAAACCAGCACAAACATATTGTGTGATTCAACATATGAAACCAGCACAAACATAATGTGTGATTTAACATATGAAAACAGCACAAACATAATGTGTGATTTAACATCTGAAACCAGCACAAACATAATGTGTGATTTAACATATGACACCAGCACAAACATAATATGTGATTTAACATATGAAACCACCACAAACATAGTGTGTGATTTAACAGATGAAACCAGCACAAACATAACATGTGATTTAACATCTGAAAGCAGCACAAACATGTGTGATTTAACATATGAAAGCAGCACAAACATAACGTGATTTAACAGATGAAACCATCACAAACATATTGTGTGATTTAACAGATGAAACCATCACAAACATATTGTGTGATTTAACATCTGAAACCAGCACAAACATAATGTGTGATTTAACAGATGAAACCAGCACAAACATAATGTGTGATTTAACATATGAAACCAGCACAAACATAATGTGTGATTTAACATATGAAAGCAGCACAAACATAACATGTGATTTAATATCTGAAACCAGCACAAACATAATGTGTGATTTAACATATGAAACCAGGACAAACACAATGTGATTTAACATCAGAAACCAGCACAAACATAATGTGTGATTTAACATATGAAACCAGCACAAACATAATGTGTGATTTAACATCTGAAACCAGCACAAACATAATGTGTGATTTAACATATGAAACCAGCACACACATAATGTGTGATTTAACATCTGAAACCAGCACACACATAATGTGTGATTTAACATATGAAACCAGCACAAACATAATGTGTGATTTAACATCTGAAACCATCACAAACATAATGTCTGATTTAACATATGAAACCAGCACAAACATAACATGTGATTTAGCATCTGAAACCAGCACAAACATAATGTGTGATTTAACATCTGAAACCATCACAAACATAATGTCTGATTTAACAGATGAAACCAGCACAAACATAACTTGTGATTTAGCATCTGAAACCAGCACAAACATAATGTGTGATTTAACATATGAAACCAGGACAAACACAATGTGATTTAACGTCTGACACCAGCACAAACATAGTGTATGATTTAACATCTGAAACCAGCACACACATAATGTGTGATTTAACATCTGAAACCAGCACACACATAATGTGTGATTTAACATATGAAACCAGCACAAACTTAATGTGTGATTTAACATCTGAAACCATCATAAACATAATGTCTGATTTAACAGATGAAACCAGCACAAACATAACATGTGATTTAGCATCTGAAACCAGCACAAACATAATGTGTGATTTAACATATGAAAGCAGCACAAACATAACATGTGATTTAACATATGAAACCATCACAAACATAATGTGTAACTTAACAGATGAAACCAGCACAAACATAATGTTTGATTAAACAGATGAAACCAGCACAAACATAACATGTGATTTCACATATGAAACCAGCACAAACATAATGTGTGATTTAACATATGAAACCAGCACAAACAAAATATGTGATTTAACATATGAAACCAGCACAAACATAATGTGTGATTTAACAGATGAAACCAGCACAAACATAACATGTGATTTAACATCTGAAACCAGCGCAAACATAATGTGTGATTTAACAGATGAAACCAGCACAAACATAACATGTGATTTAACATCTGAAACCAGCACAAACATAATGTGTGATTTAACATATGAAACCAGGATTAAACATAATGTGTGATTTAACATATGAAAGCAGCACAAACATAACATGTGATTTAACATCTGAAACCAGCACAAACATAATGTGTGATTTAACATATGAAACCAGGATTAAACATAATGTGTGATTTAACATATGAAACCAGGACAAACATAATGTGATTTAACATCTGAAACCAGCACAAACATAACATGTGATTTAGCATCTGAAACCAGCACAAACATAATGTGTGATTTAACATATGAAACCAGCACAAACATAATGTGTGATTTCACATATGAAACCAGCACAAACATATTGTGTGATTTCACATATGAAACCAGCACAAACATAATGTGTGATTCAACATATGAAACCAGCACAAACATAATGTGTGATTTAACATATGAAACCAGCACAAACATAATGTGTGATTTAACATCTGAAACCAGCACAAACATAATGTGTGATTTAACATATGAAACCAGCACAAACATAATGTGTGATTTAACATCTGAAACCAGCACAAACATAATGTGTGATTTAACATCTGAAACCAGCACAAACATAATGTGTGATTTAACATCTGAAACCAGCACAAACATAATGTGTGATTTAACATATGAAACCAGCACAAACATAATGTGTGATTTAACATCTGAAACCAGCACAAACATAATGTGAAATTTAACATATGAAACCAGCACAAACGGAATGTGTGATTTAACAGATGAAACCAACACAAACATATTGTGTGATTTAACAGATGAAACCATCACAAAAATAACATGTGATTTAGCATCTGAAACCAGCACAAACATAATGTGTGATTTAACATATGAAAGCAGCACAAACATAACATGTGATTTAACATATGAAACCATCACAAACATAATGTGTGATTTAACAGATGAAACCAGCACAAACATAATGTTTGATTAAACAGATGAAACCAGCACAAACATAACATGTGATTTCACATAAGAAACCAGCACAAACATAATGTGTGATTTAACATATGAAACCAGCACAAACATAATATGTGATTTAACATATGAAACCAGCACAAACATAATGTGTGATTTAACAGATGAAACCAGCACAAACATAACATGTGATTTAACATCTGAAACCAGCGCAAACATAATGTGTGATTTAACAGATGAAACCAGCACAAACATAACATGTGATTTAACATCTGAAACCAGCACAAACATAATGTGTGATTTAACATATGAAAGCAGCACAAACATAACATGTGATTTAACATCTGAAACCAGCACAAACATAATGTGTGATTTAACATATGAAACCAGGATTAAACATAATGTGTGATTTAACATATGAAACCAGGACAAACATAATGTGATTTAACATCTGAAACCAGCACAAACATAACATGTGATTTAGCATCTGAAACCAGCACAAACATAATGTGTGATTTAACATATGAAACCAGCACAAACATAATGTGTGATTTCACATATGAAACCAGCACAAACATATTGTGTGATTTCACATATGAAACCAGCACAAACATAATGTGTGATTCAACATATGAAACCAGCACAAACATAATGTGTGATTTAACATATGAAACCAGCACAAACATAATGTGTGATTTAACATCTGAAACCAGCACAAACATAATGTGTGATTTAACATCTGAAACCAGCACAAACATAATGTGTGATTTAACATCTGAAACCAGCACAAACATAACATGTGATTTAACATCTGAAACCAGCACAAACATAATGTGTGATTTAACATCTGAAACCAGCACAAACATAATGTGAAATTTAACATATGAAACAAGCACAAACAGAATGTGTGATTTAACAGATGAAACCAGCACAAACATATTGTGTGATTTAACAGATGAAACCATCACAAAAATAACATGTGATTTAACATCTGAAACTAGCACAAACATAATGTGTGATTTAACAGATGAATCCAGCACAAACATAATGTGTTATTTTACATATGAAACCAGCACAAACATAATGTGTGATTTAACAGATGAAACCATCACAAACATAGTGTGTGATTTAACAGATGAAACCAGCACAAACATAATGTGTGATTTAACAGATGAATCCAGCACAAACATAATGTGTTATTTTACATATGAAACCAGCACAAACATAATGTGTTATTTTACATATGAAACCAGCACAAACATAATGTGTGATTTAACAGATGAAACCAGGACAAACATAGTGTGTGATTTAACATATGAAACCAGCACAAACATAATGTGTGATTTAACATATGAAACCAGCACAAACATATTGTGTGATTTAACAGATGAAACCATCACAAAAATAACATGTGATTTAACATCTGAAACTAGCACAAACATAATGTGTGATTTAACATATGAAACCATCACAAACACAATGTGTGATTTAACATATGAAACCAGGACAAACATAATGTGTGATTTAACATATGAAACCATCACAAACACAATGTGTGATTTAACATATGAAACCAGCACAAACAAAATGTGTGATTTAACAAATGAAACCATCACAAAAATAACATGTGATTTAACATCTGAAACTAGCACAAACATAATGTGTGATTTAACATATGAAACCATCACAAACACAATGTGTGATTTAACATATGAAACCAGGACAAACATAATGTGTGATTTAACATATGAAACCATCACAAACACAATGTGTGATTTAACATATGAAACCAGCACAAACATAATGTGTGATTTAACAGATGAAACCAGCACAAACATAATGTGTGATTTAACAGATGAAACCAGGACAAACATAATGTGTGATTTAACAGATGAAACCAGCACAAACATAATGTGTGATTTAACAGATGAAACCAGCACAAACATAACGTGTGATTAACAGATCAAACCATCACAAACATAATGTGTGATTTAACAGATGAAACCAGCACAAACATAGTGTGTGATTTAACATCTGAAACCAGCACAAACATAATGTGTGATTTAACAGATGAAACCAGCACAAACATAACGTATGATTTAACAGATGAAACCATCACAAACATAATGTGTGATTTCACAGATGAAACCAGGACAAACATAATGTGTGATTTAACAGATGAAACCAGGACAAACATAATGTGTGATTTAACAGATGAAACCATCACAAACGTAATGTGTGATTTAACAGATGAAACCAGGACAAACATAATGTGTGATTTAACAGATGAAACCATCACAAACGTAATGTGTGATTTAACAGATGAAACCAGGACAAACATAATGTGTGATTTAACAGATGAAACCAACACAAACATAATGTGTAATTTAACAGATGGAACCAGCACAAACATAATGTGTGATTTAACAGATGAAACCAGCACAAACATAACGTATGATTTAACAGAAGAAACCAGCACAAACATAATGTGTGATTCAACAAATGAAACCATCACAAACATAATGTGTGATTTAACAGATGAAACCTGGACAAACATAATGTGTGATTTAACATGTGAAACCAGCACAAACATAATGTGTGATTTAACATATGAAACCAGCACAAACATAACATGTGATTTAACATCTGAAACCAGCACAAATATAATGTGTAATTTAACAGATGGAACCTGGACAAACATAATGTGTGATTTAACAGATGAAACCTGGACAAACATAATGTGTGATTTAACATGTGAAACCAGCACAAACATAATGTGTGATTTAATATATGAAACCAGCACAAACATAACATGTGATTTAACATCTGAAACCAGCACAAATATAATTTGTGATTTAACAGATGAAACCAGCACAAACATAACATGTGATTTAACATCTGAAACTAGCACAAACATAACATGTGATTTAACATCTGAAACCAGCACAAACATAATGTGTGATTTAACATCTGAAACCAGCACAAACATAATGTGTGATTTAACAGATGAAACCATCACAAACATAATATGTGATTGAACACATGAAACCATCACAAACATAATGTGTAATTGAACACATGAAACCTTCACAAACATAATGTGTAATTTAACATATGAAACCATCACAAACATAATGTGTGATTTAACAGATGAAACCAGCACAAAAATAATGTGTGATTTAAAATGTGAAACCAGCACAAACATCATGTGTGATTTAACATATGAAACCATCACAAACATAATATGTGATTTAACATATGAAACCATCACAAACATTATGTGTGATTTAACAGATGAAACCAGCACAAACATAATGTGTGATTTAACATGTGAAACCAGCACAAACATAATGTGTGATTTAACAGATGAAACCAGCACAAACATCATGTGTGATTCAACATATGAAACCAGCACAAACATAATGTGTGATTTAACAGATGAAACCATCACAAACATAATGTGTGATTTAACAGATGAAACCAGCACAAACATAATGTGTGATTTAACATATGAAACCAGCACAAACATAATGTGTGATTTAACAGATGAAACCAGCACAAACATAATGTGTGATTTTACATATGAAACCAGCACAAACATAATGTGTGATTTCACAGATGAAACCAGCACAAACATAATGTGTGATTGAACATATGAAACCAGCACAAACATAATGTGTGATTTAACATATGAAACCAGCACAAACATAATGTGTGATTTAATAGATGAAACCAGCACAAATATAACATGTGATTTAACATCTGAAACCAGCACAAACATAATGTGTGATTTAACATCTGAAACCAGCACAAACATAATGTGTGATTTAACATATGAAACCAGCACAAACATAATGTGTGATTTAACATATGAAACCAGCACAAACATAATGTGTGATTTAACAGATGAAACCAGCACAAACAGTGTGATTTAACAGATGAAACCAGCACAAACATAATGTGTGATTTAACATATGAAACCAGCACAAACATATTGTGTGATTTAACATATGAAACCAGCAAAAACAGTGTGATTTAACAGGTGAAACCACCACAAACATAATGTGTGATTTAACATATGAAACCAGCACAAACAGTGTGATTTAACAGGTGAAACCACCACAAACATAATGTGTGATTTAACATATGAAACCAGCACAAACATATTGTGTGATTTAACAGATGAAACCAGCACAAACATATTGTGTAATTTAACATATGAAACCTGCACAAACAGTGTGATTTAACAGATGAAATCAGCAAAAACATAATGTGTGATTTAACATATGAAACCAGCACAAACATATTGCGTAATTTAACATATGAAACCTGCACAAACAGTGTGATTTAACAGATGAAACCAGCACAAACATATTGTGTGATTTAACATATGAAACCAGCACAAACATATTGTGTGATTTAACATATGAAACCAGCACAAATATATTGTGTGATTTAACATATGAAACCAGCACAAACATATTGTGTGATTTAACATATGAAACCAGCACAAACATATTGTGTGATTCAACATATGAAACCAGCACAAACATAATGTGTGATTTAACATATGAAAACAGCACAAACATAATGTGTGATTTAACATCTGAAACCAGCACAAACATAATGTGTGATTTAACATATGACACCAGCACAAACATAATATGTGATTTAACATATGAAACCAGCACAAACATAGTGTGTGATTTAACAGATGAAACCAGCACAAACATAACATGTGATTTAACATCTGAAAGCAGCACAAACATAACATGTGATTTAACATCTGAAAGCAGCACAAACATGTGTGATTTAACATATGAAAGCAGCACAAACATAACGTGATTTAACAGATGAAACCATCACAAACATATTGTGTGATTTAACAGATGAAACCATCACAAACATATTGTGTGATTTAACATCTGAAACCAGCACAAACATAATGTGTGATTTAACAGATGAAACCAGCACAAACATAATGTGTGATTTAACATATGAAACCAGCACAAACATAATGTGTGATTTAACATATGAAAGCAGCACAAACATAACATGTGATTTAATATCTGAAACCAGCACAAACATAATGTGTGATTTAACATATGAAACCAGGACAAACACAATGTGATTTAACATCTGAAACCAGCACAAACATAATGTGTGATTTAACATATGAAACCAGCACAAACATAATGTGTGATTTAACATCTGAAACCAGCACAAACATAATGTGTGATTTAACATATGAAACCAGCACACACATAATGTGTGATTTAACATCTGAAACCAGCACACACATAATGTGTGATTTAACATATGAAACCAGCACAAACATAATGTGTGATTTAACATCTGAAACCATCACAAACATAATGTCTGATTTAACATCTGAAACCAGCACAAACATAACATGTGATTTAGCATCTGAAACCAGCACAAACATAATGTGTGATTTAACATCTGAAACCATCACAAACATAATGTCTGATTTAACAGATGAAACCAGCACAAACATAACTTGTGATTTAGCATCTGAAACCAGCACAAACATAATGTGTGATTTAACATATGAAACCAGGACAAACACAATGTGATTTAACGTCTGAAACCAGCACAAACATAGTGTATGATTTAACATCTGAAACCAGCACACACATAATGTGTGATTTAACATCTGAAACCAGCACACACATAATGTGTGATTTAACATATGAAACCAGCACAAACTTAATGTGTGATTTAACATCTGAAACCATCATAAACATAATGTCTGATTTAACAGATGAAACCAGCACAAACATAACATGTGATTTAGCATCTGAAACCAGCACAAACATAATGTGTGATTTAACATATGAAAGCAGCACAAACATAACATGTGATTTAACATATGAAACCATCACAAACATAATGTGTAACTTAACAGATGAAACCAGCACAAACATAATGTTTGATTAAACAGATGAAACCAGCACAAACATAACATGTGATTTCACATATGAAACCAGCACAAACATAATGTGTGATTTAACATATGAAACCAGCACAAACAAAATATGTGATTTAACATAGGAAACCAGCACAAACATAATGTGTGATTTAACAGATGAAACCAGCACAAACATAACATGTGATTTAACATCTGAAACCAGCGCAAACATAATGTGTGATTTAACAGATGAAACCAGCACAAACATAACATGTGATTTAACATCTGAAACCAGCACAAACATAATGTGTGATTTAACATATGAAACCAGGATTAAACATAATGTGTGATTTAACATATGAAAGCAGCACAAACATAACATGTGATTTAACATCTGAAACCAGCACAAACATAATGTGTGATTTAACATATGAAACCAGGATTAAACATAATGTGTGATTTAACATATGAAACCAGGACAAACATAATGTGATTTAACATCTGAAACCAGCACAAACATAACATGTGATTTAGCATCTGAAACCAGCACAAACATAATGTGTGATTTAACATATGAAACCAGCACAAACATAATGTGTGATTTCACATATGAAACCAGCACAAACATATTGTGTGATTTCACATATGAAACCAGCACAAACATAATGTGTGATTCAACATATGAAACCAGCACAAACATAATGTGTGATTTAACATATGAAACCAGCACAAACATAATGTGTGATTTAACATCTGAAACCAGCACAAACATAATGTGTGATTTAACATATGAAACCAGCACAAACATAATGTGTGATTTAACATCTGAAACCAGCACAAACATAATGTGTGATTTAACATCTGAAACCAGCACAAACATAATGTGTGATTTAACATCTGAAACCAGCACAAACATAATGTGTGATTTAACATATGAAACCAGCACAAACATAATGTGTGATTTAACATCTGAAACCAGCACAAACATAATGTGAAATTTAACATATGAAACCAGCACAAACGGAATGTGTGATTTAACAGATGAAACCAACACAAACATATTGTGTGATTTAACAGATGAAACCATCACAAAAATAACATGTGATTTAGCATCTGAAACCAGCACAAACATAATGTGTGATTTAACATATGAAAGCAGCACAAACATAACATGTGATTTAACATATGAAACCATCACAAACATAATGTGTGATTTAACAGATGAAACCAGCACAAACATAATGTTTGATTAAACAGATGAAACCAGCACAAACATAACATGTGATTTCACATAAGAAACCAGCACAAACATAATGTGTGATTTAACATATGAAACCAGCACAAACATAATATGTGATTTAACATATGAAACCAGCACAAACATAATGTGTGATTTAACAGATGAAACCAGCACAAACATAACATGTGATTTAACATCTGAAACCAGCGCAAACATAATGTGTGATTTAACAGATGAAACCAGCACAAACATAACATGTGATTTAACATCTGAAACCAGCACAAACATAATGTGTGATTTAACATATGAAAGCAGCTCAAACATAACATGTGATTTAACATCTGAAACCAGCACAAACATAATGTGTGATTTAACATATGAAACCAGGATTAAACATAATGTGTGATTTAACATATGAAACCAGGACAAACATAATGTGATTTAACATCTGAAACCAGCACAAACATAACATGTGATTTAGCATCTGAAACCAGCACAAACATAATGTGTGATTTAACATATGAAACCAGCACAAACATAATGTGTGATTTCACATATGAAACCAGCACAAACATATTGTGTGATTTCACATATGAAACCAGCACAAACATAATGTGTGATTCAACATATGAAACCAGCACAAACATAATGTGTGATTTAACATATGAAACCAGCACAAACATAATGTGTGATTTAACATCTGAAACCAGCACAAACATAATGTGTGATTTAACATCTGAAACCAGCACAAACATAATGTGTGATTTAACATCTGAAACCAGCACAAACATAACATGTGATTTAACATCTGAAACCAGCACAAACATAATGTGTGATTTAACATCTGAAACCAGCACAAACATAATGTGAAATTTAACATATGAAACAAGCACAAACAGAATGTGTGATTTAACAGATGAAACCAGCACAAACATATTGTGTGATTTAACAGATGAAACCATCACAAAAATAACATGTGATTTAACATCTGAAACTATCACAAACATAATGTGTGATTTAACAGATGAATCCAGCACAAACATAATGTGTTATTTTACATATGAAACCAGCACAAACATAATGTGTGATTTAACAGATGAAACCATCACAAACATAGTGTGTGATTTAACAGATGAAACCAGCACAAACATAATGTGTGATTTAACAGATGAATCCAGCACAAACATAATGTGTTATTTTACATATGAAACCAGCACAAACATAATGTGTTATTTTACATATGAAACCAGCACAAACATAATGTGTGATTTAACAGATGAAACCAGGACAAACATAGTGTGTGATTTAACATATGAAACCAGCACAAACATAATGTGTGATTTAACATATGAAACCAGCACAAACATATTGTGTGATTTAACAGATGAAACCATCACAAAAATAACATGTGATTTAACATCTGAAACTAGCACAAACATAATGTGTGATTTAACAGATGAAACCAGGACAAACATAGTGTGTGATTTAACATATGAAACCAGCACAAACATAATGTGTGATTTAACATATGAAACCAGCACAAACATATTGTGTGATTTAACAGATGAAACCATCACAAAAATAACATGTGATTTAACATCTGAAACCAGCACAAACATAATGTGTGATTTAACAGATGAAACCAGGACAAACATAGTGTGTGATTTAACATATGAAACCAGCACAAACATAATGTGTGATTTAACATATGAAACCAGCACAAACATATTGTGTGATTTAACAGATGAAACCATCACAAAAATAACATGTGATTTAACATCTGAAACTAGCACAAACATAATGTGTGATTTAACATATGAAACCATCACAAACACAATGTGTGATTTAACATATGAAACCAGGACAAACATAATGTGTGATTTAACATATGAAACCAGGACAAACACAATGTGATTTAACATCTGAAACCAGCACAAACAGAATGTGTGATTTAACATATGAAACCAGCACAAACATAATGTGTGATTTAACATCTGAAACCAGCACAAACATAATGTGTGATTTAACATATGAAACCAGCACACACAAAATGTGTGATTTAACATCTGAAACCAGCACACACATAATGTGTGATTTAACATATGAAACCAGCACAAACATAATGTGTGATTTAACATCTGAAACCATCACAAACATAATGTCTGATTTAACATCTGAAACCAGCACAAACATAACATGTGATTTAGCATCTGAAACCAGCACAAACATAATGTGTGATTTTACATATGAAACCAGCACAAACATAATGTGTGATTTCACAGATGAAACCAGCACAAACATAATGTGTGATTGAACATATGAAACCAGCACAAACATAATGTGTGATTTAACATATGAAACCAGCACAAACATAATGTGTGATTTAATAGATGAAACCAGCACAAATATAACATGTGATTTAACATCTGAAACCAGCACAAACATAATGTGTGATTTAACATCTGAAACCAGCACAAACATAATGTGTGATTTAACATATGAAACCAGCACAAACATAATGTGTGATTTAACATATGAAACCAGCACAAACATAATGTGTAATTTAACATATGAAACCTGCACAAACAGTGTGATTTAACAGATGAAACCAGCAAAAACATAATGTGTGATTTAACATATGAAACCAGCACAAACATATTGCGTAATTTAACATATGAAACCTGCACAAACAGTGTGATTTAACAGATGAAACCAGCACAAACATATTGTGTGATTTAACATATGAAACCAGCACAAACATATTGTGTGATTTAACATATGAAACCAGCACAAATATATTGTGTGATTTAACATATGAAACCAGCACAAACATATTGTGTGATTTAACATATGAAACCAGCACAAACATATTGTGTGATTTAACATATGAAACCAGCACAAACATATTGTGTGATTCAACATATGAAACCAGCACAAACATAATGTGTGATTTAACATATGAAAACAGCACAAACATAATGTGTGATTTAACATCTGAAACCAGCACAAACATAATGTGTGATTTAACATATGACACCAGCACAAACATAATATGTGATTTAACATATGAAACCACCACAAACATAGTGTGTGATTTAACAGATGAAACCAGCACAAACATAACATGTGATTTAACATCTGAAAGCAGCACAAACATGTGTGATTTAACATATGAAAGCAGCACAAACATAACGTGATTTAACAGATGAAACCATCACAAACATATTGTGTGATTTAACAGATGAAACCATCACAAACATATTGTGTGATTTAACATCTGAAACCAGCACAAACATAATGTGTGATGTAACAGATGAAACCAGCACAAACATAATGTGTGATTTAACATATGAAACCAGCACAAACATAATGTGTGATTTAACATATGAAAGCAGCACAAACATAACATGTGATTTAATATCTGAAACCAGCACAAACATAATGTGTGATTTAACATATGAAACCAGGACAAACACAATGTGATTTAACATCTGAAACCAGCACAAACAGAATGTGTGATTTAACATATGAAACCAGCACAAACATAATGTGTGATTTAACATCTGAAACCAGCACAAACATAATGTGTGATTTAACATATGAAACCAGCACACACATAATGTGTGATTTAACATCTGAAACCAGCACACACATAATGTGTGATTTAACATATGAAACCAGCACAAACATAATGTGTGATTTAACATCTGAAACCATCACAAACATAATGTCTGATTTAACATCTGAAACCAGCACAAACATAACATGTGATTTAGCATCTGAAACCAGCACAAACATAATGTGTGATTTAACATCTGAAACCATCACAAACATAATGTCTGATTTAACAGATGAAACCAGCACAAACATAACTTGTGATTTAGCATCTGAAACCAGCACAAACATAATGTGTGATTTAACATACTAGGGCGTGCCCGTACGTGGGTGCAAAAAAACATGCGTGCAAACAACAACAACAAAAAAAAACTTTGAAACCACGTGGCAGTAACGACCACAGAACCCCCCCCCCTCTATTTACATGAAATGGTTTGGTCCATTCGCAAAGCCAAAGCGAACGGCTTGCGAGTACGGTGACCATACCTTGGGAACCACTTGTCCGATTAATTTCAAACCTTGAAAAGGCACATCCTCGGGTCCCCAGCAATATACCTGGCAAGTTTCAAGTATATCGGACCCGTGGTTGTCGAGAAACAGCGGTCACAGACAAACACACACACAGACACACACACATACACACAGAGATTACTGGAATTATAGATAGACTAGGACGTGCCCGTACGTGGGTGCCCGTACGTGCGTGCAAAAAAACATGCGTGCAAACAACAACAACAAAAAAAAACTTTGAAACCACGTGGCAGTAACGACAACAGAACCCCCCCCCTCTATTTACATGAAATGGTTTGGTCCATTCGCAACGACCACAGAACCCCCCCCCCCCCCCCGCCCCCTCTATTTACATGAAATGGTTTGGTCCATTCGCAAAGCCAAAGCGAACGGCGGACGGCTAAATCGCCATAGCTCGGTAACTACTTCTCCGATTAATATGAAACCTTGAAAAGGCACATCCTCAGGTCCCCAGCAATATATCTGGCAAGTTTCAATTAGATCGGACCCGTGGTTGTCGAGAAACAGCGGTCACAGACAAACACACACACACACACACACACACAGACACACACACACACACAGACACACACACACACACACAGAGATTACTGGAATTATAGATAGATGAAACCAGGACAAACACAATGTGATTTAACGTCTGAAACCAGCACAAACATAGTGTATGATTTAACATCTGAAACCAGCACACACATAATGTGTGATTTAACATCTGAAACCAGCACACACATAATGTGTGATTTAACATATGAAACCAGCACAAACTTAATGTGTGATTTAACATCTGAAACCATCATAAACATAATGTCTGATTTAACAGATGAAACCAGCACAAACATAACATGTGATTTAGCATCTGAAACCAGCACAAACATAATGTGTGATTTAACATATGAAAGCAGCACAAACATAACATGTGATTTAACATATGAAACCATCACAAACATAATGTGTAACTTAACAGATGAAACCAGCACAAACATAATGTTTGATTAAACAGATGAAACCAGCACAAACATAACATGTGATTTCACATATGAAACCAGCACAAACATAATGTGTGATTTAACATATGAAACCAGCACAAACATAATATGTGATTTAACATATGAAACCAGCACAAACATAATGTGTGATTTAACAGATGAAACCAGCACAAACATAACATGTGATTTAACATCTGAAACCAGCGCAAACATAATGTGTGATTTAACAGATGAAACCAGCACAAACATAACATGTGATTTAACATCTGAAACCAGCACAAACATAATGTGTGATTTAACATATGAAACCAGGATTAAACATAATGTGTGATTTAACATATGAAAGCAGCACAAACATAACATGTGATTTAACATCTGAAACCAGCACAAACATAATGTGTGATTTAACATATGAAACCAGGATTAAACATAATGTGTGATTTAACATATGAAACCAGGACAAACATAATGTGATTTAACATCTGAAACCAGCACAAACATAACATGTGATTTAGCATCTGAAACCAGCACAAACATAATGTGTGATTTAACATATGAAACCAGCACAAACATAATGTGTGATTTCACATATGAAACCAGCACAAACATATTGTGTGATTTCACATATGAAACCAGCACAAACATAATGTGTGATTCAACATATGAAACCAGCACAAACATAATGTGTGATTTAACATATGAAACCAGCACAAACATAATGTGTGATTTAACATCTGAAACCATCACAAACATAATGTGTGATTTAACATATGAAACCAGCACAAACATAATGTGTGATTTAACATCTGAAACCAGCACAAACATAATGTGTGATTTAACATCTGAAACAAACACAAACATAATGTGTGATTTAACATCTGAAACCAGCACAAACATAATGTGTGATTTAACATATGAAACCAGCACAAACATAATGTGTGATTTAACATCTGAAACCAGCACAAACATAATGTGAAATTTAACATATGAAACCAGCACAAACAGAATGTGTGATTTAACAGATGAAACCAGCACAAACATATTGTGTGATTTAACAGATGAAACCATCACAAAAATAACATGTGATTTAGCATCTGAAACCAGCACAAACATAATATGTGATTTAACATATGAAAGCAGCACAAACATAACATGTGATTTAACATATGAAACCATCACAAACATAATGTGTGATTTAACAGATGAAACCAGCACAAACATAATGTTTGATTAAACAGATGAAACCAGCACAAACATAACATGTGATTTCACATAAGAAACCAGCACAAACATAATGTGTGATTTAACATATGAAACCAGCACAAACATAATATGTGATTTAACATATGAAACCAGCACAAACATAATGTGTGATTTAACAGATGAAACCAGCACAAACATAACATGTGATTTAACATCTGAAACCAGCGCAAACATAATGTGTGATTTAACAGATGAAACCAGCACAAACATAACATGTGATTTAACATCTGAAACCAGCACAAACATAATGTGTGATTTAACATATGAAAGCAGCACAAACATAACATGTGATTTAACATCTGAAACCAGCACAAACATAATGTGTGATTTAACATATGAAACCAGGATTAAACATAATGTGTGATTTAACATATGAAACCAGGACAAACATAATGTGATTTAACATCTGAAACCAGCACAAACATAACATGTGATTTAGCATCTGAAACCAGCACAAACATAATGTGTGATTTAACATATGAAACCAGCACAAACATAATGTGTGATTTCACATATGAAACCAGCACAAACATATTGTGTGATTTCACATATGAAACCAGCACAAACATAATGTGTGATTCAACATATGAAACCAGCACAAACATAATGTGTGATTTAACATATGAAACCAGCACAAACATAATGTGTGATTTAACATCTGAAACCAGCACAAACATAATGTGTGATTTAACATCTGAAACCAGCACAAACATAATGTGTGATTTAACATCTGAAACCAGCACAAACATAACATGTGATTTAACATCTGAAACCAGCACAAACATAATGTGTGATTTAACATCTGAAACCAGCACAAACATAATGTGAAATTTAACATATGAAACCAGCACAAACAGAATGTGTGATTTAACAGATGAAACCAGCACAAACATATTGTGTGATTTAACAGATGAAACCATCACAAAAATAACATGTGATTTAACATCTGAAACTAGCACAAACATAATGTGTGATTTAACAGATGAATCCAGCACAAACATAATGTGTTATTTTACATATGAAACCAGCACAAACATAATGTGTGATTTAACAGATGAAACCATCACAAACATAGTGTGTGATTTAACAGATGAAACCAGCACAAACATAATGTGTGATTTAACAGATGAATCCAGCACAAACATAATGTGTTATTTTACATATGAAACCAGCACAAACATAATGTGTTATTTTACATATGAAACCAGCACAAACATAATGTGTGATTTAACATATGAAACCAGCACAAACATATTGTGTGATTTAACAAATGAAACCATCACAAAAATAACATGTGATTTAACATCTGAAACTAGCACAAACATAATGTGTGATTTAACATATGAAACCAGCACAAACATATTGTGTGATTTAACAAATGAAACCATCACAAAAATAACATGTGATTTAACATCTGAAACTAGCACAAACATAATGTGTGATTTAACATATGAAACCATCACAAACACAATGTGTGATTTAACATATGAAACCAGGACAAACATAATGTGTGATTTAACATATGAAACCATCACAAACACAATGTGTGATTTAACATATGAAACCAGCACAAACATAATGTGTGATTTAACAGATGAAACCAGCACAAACATAATGTGTGATTTAACAGATGAAACCAGGACAAACATAATGTGTGATTTAACAGATGAAACCAGCACAAACATAATGTGTGATTTAACAGATGAAACCAGCACAAACATAACGTGTGATTTAACAGATCAAACCATCACAAACATAATGTGTGATTTAACAGATGAAACCAGCACAAACATAGTGTGTGATTTAACATCTGAAACCAGCACAAACATAATGTGTGATTTAACAGATGAAACCAGCACAAACATAACGTATGATTTAACAGATGAAACCATCACAAACATAATGTGTGATTTCACAGATGAAACCAGGATAAACATAATGTGTGATTTAACAGATGAAACCAGGACAAACATAATGTGTGATTTAACAGATGAAACCATCACAAACGTAATGTGTGATTTAACAGATGAAACCAGGACAAACATAATGTGTGATTTAACAGATGAAACCAGCACAAACATAGTGTGTGATTTAACAGATGAAACCAGGACAAACATAATGTGTGATTTAACAGATGAAACCAGGACAAACATAATGTGTGATTTAACAGATGAAACCATCACAAACGTAATGTGTGATTTAACAGATGAAACCAGGACAAACATAATGTGTGATTTAACAGATGAAACCAACACAAACATAATGTGTAATTTAACAGATGGAACCAGCACAAACATAATGTGTGATTTAACAGATGAAACCAGCACAAACATAACGTATGATTTAACAGAAGAAACCAGCACAAACATAATGTGTGATTCAACAAATGAAACCATCACAAACATAATGTGTGATTTAACAGATGAAACCTGGACAAACATAATGTGTGATTTAACATGTGAAACCAGCACAAACATAATGTGTGATTTAACATATGAAACCAGCACAAACATAACATGTGATTTAACATCTGAAACCAGCACAAATATAATGTGTAATTTAACAGATGGAACCTGGACAAACATAATGTGTGATTTAACAGATGAAACCTGGACAAACATAATGTGTGATTTAACATGTGAAACCAGCACAAACATAATGTGTGATTTAATATATGAAACCAGCACAAACATAACATGTGATTTAACATCTGAAACCAGCACAAATATAATTTGTGATTTAACAGATGAAACCAGCACAAACATAACATGTGATTTAACATCTGAAACTAGCACAAACATAACATGTGATTTAACATCTGAAACCAGCACAAACATAATGTGTGATTTAACATCTGAAACCAGCACAAACATAATGTGTGATTTAACAGATGAAACCATCACAAACATAATATGTGATTGAACACATGAAACCATCACAAACATAATGTGTAATTGAACACATGAAACCATCACAAACATAATGTGTAATTTAACATATGAAACCATCACAAACATAATGTGTGATTTAACAGATGAAACCAGCACAAAAATAATGTGTGATTTAAAATGTGAAACCAGCACAAACATCATGTGTGATTTAACATATGAAACCATCACAAACATAATATGTGATTTAACATATGAAACCATCACAAACATTATGTGTGATTTAACAGATGAAACCAGCACAAACATAATGTGTGATTTAACATGTGAAACCAGCACAAACATAATGTGTGATTTAACAGATGAAACCAGCACAAACATCATGTGTGATTCAACATATGAAACCAGCACAAACATAATGTGTGATTTAACAGATGAAACCATCACAAACATAATGTGTGATTTAACAGATGAAACCAGCACAAACATAATGTGTGATTTAACATATGAAACCAGCACAAACATAATGTGTGATTTAACAGATGAAACCAGCACAAACATAATGTGTGATTTTACATATGAAACCAGCACAAACATAATGTGTGATTTCACAGATGAAACCAGCACAAACATAATGTGTGATTGAACATATGAAACCAGCACAAACATAATGTGTGATTTAACATATGAAACCAGCACAAACATAATGTGTGATTTAATAGATGAAACCAGCACAAATATAACATGTGATTTAACATCTGAAACCAGCACAAACATAATGTGTGATTTAACATCTGAAACCAGCACAAACATAATGTGTGATTTAACATATGAAACCAGCACAAACATAATGTGTGATTTAACATATGAAACCAGCACAAACATAATGTGTGATTTAACAGATGAAACCAGCACAAACAGTGTGATTTAACAGATGAAACCAGCACAAACATAATGTGTGATTTAACATATGAAACCAGCACAAACATATTGTGTGATTTAACATATGAAACCAGCAAAAACAGTGTGATTTAACAGGTGAAACCACCACAAACATAATGTGTGATTTAACATATGAAACCAGCACAAACAGTGTGATTTAACAGGTGAAACCACCACAAACATAATGTGTGATTTAACATATGAAACCAGCACAAACATATTGTGTGATTTAACAGATGAAACCAGCACAAACATATTGTGTAATTTAACATATGAAACCTGCACAAACAGTGTGATTTAACAGATGAAATCAGCAAAAACATAATGTGTGATTTAACATATGAAACCAGCACAAACATATTGCGTAATTTAACATATGAAACCTGCACAAACAGTGTGATTTAACAGATGAAACCAGCACAAACATATTGTGTGATTTAACATATGAAACCAGCACAAACATATTGTGTGATTTAACATATGAAACCAGCACAAATATATTGTGTGATTTAACATATGAAACCAGCACAAACATATTGTGTGATTTAACATATGAAACCAGCACAACCATATTGTGTGATTTAACATATGAAACCAGCACAAACATATTGTGTGATTCAACATATGAAACCAGCACAAACATAATGTGTGATTTAACATATGAAAACAGCACAAACATAATGTGTGATTTAACATCTGAAACCAGCACAAACATAATGTGTGATTTAACATATGACACCAGCACAAACATAATATGTGATTTAACATATGAAACCACCACAAACATAGTGTGTGATTTAACAGATGAAACCAGCACAAACATAACATGTGATTTAACATCTGAAAGCAGCACAAACATGTGTGATTTAACATATGAAAGCAGCACAAACATAACGTGATTTAACAGATGAAACCATCACAAACATATTGTGTGATTTAACAGATGAAACCATCACAAACATATTGTGTGATTTAACATCTGAAACCAGCACAAACATAATGTGTGATTTAACAGATGAAACCAGCACAAACATAATGTGTGATTTAACATATGAAACCAGCACAAACATAATGTGTGATTTAACATATGAAAGCAGCACAAACATAACATGTGATTTAATATCTGAAACCAGCACAAACATAATGTGTGATTTAACATATGAAACCAGGACAAACACAATGTGATTTAACATCAGAAACCAGCACAAACATAATGTGTGATTTAACATATGAAACCAGCACAAACATAATGTGTGATTTAACATCTGAAACCAGCACAAACATAATGTGTGATTTAACATATGAAACCAGCACACACATAATGTGTGATTTAACATCTGAAACCAGCACACACATAATGTGTGATTTAACATATGAAACCAGCACAAACATAATGTGTGATTTAACATCTGAAACCATCACAAACATAATGTCTGATTTAACATATGAAACCAGCACAAACATAACATGTGATTTAGCATCTGAAACCAGCACAAACATAATGTGTGATTTAACATCTGAAACCATCACAAACATAATGTCTGATTTAACAGATGAAACCAGCACAAACATAACTTGTGATTTAGCATCTGAAACCAGCACAAACATAATGTGTGATTTAACATATGAAACCAGGACAAACACAATGTGATTTAACGTCTGACACCAGCACAAACATAGTGTATGATTTAACATCTGAAACCAGCACACACATAATGTGTGATTTAACATCTGAAACCAGCACACACATAATGTGTGATTTAACATATGAAACCAGCACAAACTTAATGTGTGATTTAACATCTGAAACCATCATAAACATAATGTCTGATTTAACAGATGAAACCAGCACAAACATAACATGTGATTTAGCATCTGAAACCAGCACAAACATAATGTGTGATTTAACATATGAAAGCAGCACAAACATAACATGTGATTTAACATATGAAACCATCACAAACATAATGTGTAACTTAACAGATGAAACCAGCACAAACATAATGTTTGATTAAACAGATGAAACCAGCACAAACATAACATGTGATTTCACATATGAAACCAGCACAAACATAATGTGTGATTTAACATATGAAACCAGCACAAACAAAATATGTGATTTAACATATGAAACCAGCACAAACATAATGTGTGATTTAACAGATGAAACCAGCACAAACATAACATGTGATTTAACATCTGAAACCAGCGCAAACATAATGTGTGATTTAACAGATGAAACCAGCACAAACATAACATGTGATTTAACATCTGAAACCAGCACAAACATAATGTGTGATTTAACATATGAAACCAGGATTAAACATAATGTGTGATTTAACATATGAAAGCAGCACAAACATAACATGTGATTTAACATCTGAAACCAGCACAAACATAATGTGTGATTTAACATATGAAACCAGGATTAAACATAATGTGTGATTTAACATATGAAACCAGGACAAACATAATGTGATTTAACATCTGAAACCAGCACAAACATAACATGTGATTTAGCATCTGAAACCAGCACAAACATAATGTGTGATTTAACATATGAAACCAGCACAAACATAATGTGTGATTTCACATATGAAACCAGCACAAACATATTGTGTGATTTCACATATGAAACCAGCACAAACATAATGTGTGATTCAACATATGAAACCAGCACAAACATAATGTGTGATTTAACATATGAAACCAGCACAAACATAATGTGTGATTTAACATCTGAAACCAGCACAAACATAATGTGTGATTTAACATATGAAACCAGCACAAACATAATGTGTGATTTAACATCTGAAACCAGCACAAACATAATGTGTGATTTAACATCTGAAACCAGCACAAACATAATGTGTGATTTAACATCTGAAACCAGCACAAACATAATGTGTGATTTAACATATGAAACCAGCACAAACATAATGTGTGATTTAACATCTGAAACCAGCACAAACATAATGTGAAATTTAACATATGAAACCAGCACAAACGGAATGTGTGATTTAACAGATGAAACCAACACAAACATATTGTGTGATTTAACAGATGAAACCATCACAAAAATAACATGTGATTTAGCATCTGAAACCAGCACAAACATAATGTGTGATTTAACATATGAAAGCAGCACAAACATAACATGTGATTTAACATATGAAACCATCACAAACATAATGTGTGATTTAACAGATGAAACCAGCACAAACATAATGTTTGATTAAACAGATGAAACCAGCACAAACATAACATGTGATTTCACATAAGAAACCAGCACAAACATAATGTGTGATTTAACATATGAAACCAGCACAAACATAATATGTGATTTAACATATGAAACCAGCACAAACATAATGTGTGATTTAACAGATGAAACCAGCACAAACATAACATGTGATTTAACATCTGAAACCAGCGCAAACATAATGTGTGATTTAACAGATGAAACCAGCACAAACATAACATGTGATTTAACATCTGAAACCAGCACAAACATAATGTGTGATTTAACATATGAAAGCAGCACAAACATAACATGTGATTTAACATCTGAAACCAGCACAAACATAATGTGTGATTTAACATATGAAACCAGGATTAAACATAATGTGTGATTTAACATATGAAACCAGGACAAACATAATGTGATTTAACATCTGAAACCAGCACAAACATAACATGTGATTTAGCATCTGAAACCAGCACAAACATAATGTGTGATTTAACATATGAAACCAGCACAAACATAATGTGTGATTTCACATATGAAACCAGCACAAACATATTGTGTGATTTCACATATGAAACCAGCACAAACATAATGTGTGATTCAACATATGAAACCAGCACAAACATAATGTGTGATTTAACATATGAAACCAGCACAAACATAATGTGTGATTTAACATCTGAAACCAGCACAAACATAATGTGTGATTTAACATCTGAAACCAGCACAAACATAATGTGTGATTTAACATCTGAAACCAGCACAAACATAACATGTGATTTAACATCTGAAACCAGCACAAACATAATGTGTGATTTAACATCTGAAACCAGCACAAACATAATGTGAAATTTAACATATGAAACAAGCACAAACAGAATGTGTGATTTAACAGATGAAACCAGCACAAACATATTGTGTGATTTAACAGATGAAACCATCACAAAAATAACATGTGATTTAACATCTGAAACTAGCACAAACATAATGTGTGATTTAACAGATGAATCCAGCACAAACATAATGTGTTATTTTACATATGAAACCAGCACAAACATAATGTGTGATTTAACAGATGAAACCATCACAAACATAGTGTGTGATTTAACAGATGAAACCAGCACAAACATAATGTGTGATTTAACAGATGAATCCAGCACAAACATAATGTGTTATTTTACATATGAAACCAGCACAAACATAATGTGTTATTTTACATATGAAACCAGCACAAACATAATGTGTGATTTAACAGATGAAACCAGGACAAACATAGTGTGTGATTTAACATATGAAACCAGCACAAACATAATGTGTGATTTAACATATGAAACCAGCACAAACATATTGTGTGATTTAACAGATGAAACCATCACAAAAATAACATGTGATTTAACATCTGAAACTAGCACAAACATAATGTGTGATTTAACATATGAAACCATCACAAACACAATGTGTGATTTAACATATGAAACCAGGACAAACATAATGTGTGATTTAACATATGAAACCATCACAAACACAATGTGTGATTTAACATATGAAACCAGCACAAACAAAATGTGTGATTTAACAAATGAAACCATCACAAAAATAACATGTGATTTAACATCTGAAACTAGCACAAACATAATGTGTGATTTAACATATGAAACCATCACAAACACAATGTGTGATTTAACATATGAAACCAGGACAAACATAATGTGTGATTTAACATATGAAACCATCACAAACACAATGTGTGATTTAACATATGAAACCAGCACAAACATAATGTGTGATTTAACAGATGAAACCAGCACAAACATAATGTGTGATTTAACAGATGAAACCAGGACAAACATAATGTGTGATTTAACAGATGAAACCAGCACAAACATAATGTGTGATTTAACAGATGAAACCAGCACAAACATAACGTGTGATTAACAGATCAAACCATCACAAACATAATGTGTGATTTAACAGATGAAACCAGCACAAACATAGTGTGTGATTTAACATCTGAAACCAGCACAAACATAATGTGTGATTTAACAGATGAAACCAGCACAAACATAACGTATGATTTAACAGATGAAACCATCACAAACATAATGTGTGATTTCACAGATGAAACCAGGACAAACATAATGTGTGATTTAACAGATGAAACCAGGACAAACATAATGTGTGATTTAACAGATGAAACCATCACAAACGTAATGTGTGATTTAACAGATGAAACCAGGACAAACATAATGTGTGATTTAACAGATGAAACCATCACAAACGTAATGTGTGATTTAACAGATGAAACCAGGACAAACATAATGTGTGATTTAACAGATGAAACCAACACAAACATAATGTGTAATTTAACAGATGGAACCAGCACAAACATAATGTGTGATTTAACAGATGAAACCAGCACAAACATAACGTATGATTTAACAGAAGAAACCAGCACAAACATAATGTGTGATTCAACAAATGAAACCATCACAAACATAATGTGTGATTTAACAGATGAAACCTGGACAAACATAATGTGTGATTTAACATGTGAAACCAGCACAAACATAATGTGTGATTTAACATATGAAACCAGCACAAACATAACATGTGATTTAACATCTGAAACCAGCACAAATATAATGTGTAATTTAACAGATGGAACCTGGACAAACATAATGTGTGATTTAACAGATGAAACCTGGACAAACATAATGTGTGATTTAACATGTGAAACCAGCACAAACATAATGTGTGATTTAATATATGAAACCAGCACAAACATAACATGTGATTTAACATCTGAAACCAGCACAAATATAATTTGTGATTTAACAGATGAAACCAGCACAAACATAACATGTGATTTAACATCTGAAACTAGCACAAACATAACATGTGATTTAACATCTGAAACCAGCACAAACATAATGTGTGATTTAACATCTGAAACCAGCACAAACATAATGTGTGATTTAACAGATGAAACCATCACAAACATAATATGTGATTGAACACATGAAACCATCACAAACATAATGTGTAATTGAACACATGAAACCTTCACAAACATAATGTGTAATTTAACATATGAAACCATCACAAACATAATGTGTGATTTAACAGATGAAACCAGCACAAAAATAATGTGTGATTTAAAATGTGAAACCAGCACAAACATCATGTGTGATTTAACATATGAAACCATCACAAACATAATATGTGATTTAACATATGAAACCATCACAAACATTATGTGTGATTTAACAGATGAAACCAGCACAAACATAATGTGTGATTTAACATGTGAAACCAGCACAAACATAATGTGTGATTTAACAGATGAAACCAGCACAAACATCATGTGTGATTCAACATATGAAACCAGCACAAACATAATGTGTGATTTAACAGATGAAACCATCACAAACATA
Source organism: Myxine glutinosa (assembly GCF_964187855.1). Lineage (NCBI taxonomy): Eukaryota > Metazoa > Chordata > Myxini > Myxiniformes > Myxinidae > Myxine > Myxine glutinosa. The sequence continues at coordinate 138,256,191 of NC_136265.1, read as the reverse complement.
ATGTGTGATTTAACAGATGAAACCAGCACAAACATAATGTGTGATTTAACATATGAAACCAGCACAAACATAATGTGTGATTTAACAGATGAAACCAGCACAAACATAATGTGTGATTTTACATATGAAACCAGCACAAACATAATGTGTGATTTCACAGATGAAACCAGCACAAACATAATGTGTGATTGAACATATGAAACCAGCACAAACATAATGTGTGATTTAACATATGAAACCAGCACAAACATAATGTGTGATTTAATAGATGAAACCAGCACAAATATAACATGTGATTTAACATCTGAAACCAGCACAAACATAATGTGTGATTTAACATCTGAAACCAGCACAAACATAATGTGTGATTTAACATATGAAACCAGCACAAACATAATGTGTGATTTAACATATGAAACCAGCACAAACATAATGTGTGATTTAACAGATGAAACCAGCACAAACAGTGTGATTTAACAGATGAAACCAGCACAAACATAATGTGTGATTTAACATATGAAACCAGCACAAACATATTGTGTGATTTAACATATGAAACCAGCAAAAACAGTGTGATTTAACAGGTGAAACCACCACAAACATAATGTGTGATTTAACATATGAAACCAGCACAAACAGTGTGATTTAACAGGTGAAACCACCACAAACATAATGTGTGATTTAACATATGAAACCAGCACAAACATATTGTGTGATTTAACAGATGAAACCAGCACAAACATATTGTGTAATTTAACATATGAAACCTGCACAAACAGTGTGATTTAACAGATGAAATCAGCAAAAACATAATGTGTGATTTAACATATGAAACCAGCACAAACATATTGCGTAATTTAACATATGAAACCTGCACAAACAGTGTGATTTAACAGATGAAACCAGCACAAACATATTGTGTGATTTAACATATGAAACCAGCACAAACATATTGTGTGATTTAACATATGAAACCAGCACAAATATATTGTGTGATTTAACATATGAAACCAGCACAAACATATTGTGTGATTTAACATATGAAACCAGCACAAACATATTGTGTGATTCAACATATGAAACCAGCACAAACATAATGTGTGATTTAACATATGAAAACAGCACAAACATAATGTGTGATTTAACATCTGAAACCAGCACAAACATAATGTGTGATTTAACATATGACACCAGCACACACATAATATGTGATTTAACATATGAAACCACCACAAACATAGTGTGTGATTTAACAGATGAAACCAGCACAAACATAACATGTGATTTAACATCTGAAAGCAGCACAAACATAACATGTGATTTAACATCTGAAAGCAGCACAAACATGTGTGATTTAACATATGAAAGCAGCACAAACATAACGTGATTTAACAGATGAAACCATCACAAACATATTGTGTGATTTAACAGATGAAACCATCACAAACATATTGTGTGATTTAACATCTGAAACCAGCACAAACATAATGTGTGATTTAACAGATGAAACCAGCACAAACATAATGTGTGATTTAACATATGAAACCAGCACAAACATAATGTGTGATTTAACATATGAAAGCAGCACAAACATAACATGTGATTTAATATCTGAAACCAGCACAAACATAATGTGTGATTTAACATATGAAACCAGGACAAACACAATGTGATTTAACATCTGAAACCAGCACAAACATAATGTGTGATTTAACATATGAAACCAGCACAAACATAATGTGTGATTTAACATCTGAAACCAGCACAAACATAATGTGTGATTTAACATATGAAACCAGCACACACATAATGTGTGATTTAACATCTGAAACCAGCACACACATAATGTGTGATTTAACATATGAAACCAGCACAAACATAATGTGTGATTTAACATCTGAAACCATCACAAACATAATGTCTGATTTAACATCTGAAACCAGCACAAACATAACATGTGATTTAGCATCTGAAACCAGCACAAACATAATGTGTGATTTAACATCTGAAACCATCACAAACATAATGTCTGATTTAACAGATGAAACCAGCACAAACATAACTTGTGATTTAGCATCTGAAACCAGCACAAACATAATGTGTGATTTAACATATGAAACCAGGACAAACACAATGTGATTTAACGTCTGAAACCAGCACAAACATAGTGTATGATTTAACATCTGAAACCAGCACACACATAATGTGTGATTTAACATCTGAAACCAGCACACACATAATGTGTGATTTAACATATGAAACCAGCACAAACTTAATGTGTGATTTAACATCTGAAACCATCATAAACATAATGTCTGATTTAACAGATGAAACCAGCACAAACATAACATGTGATTTAGCATCTGAAACCAGCACAAACATAATGTGTGATTTAACATATGAAAGCAGCACAAACATAACATGTGATTTAACATATGAAACCATCACAAACATAATGTGTAACTTAACAGATGAAACCAGCACAAACATAATGTTTGATTAAACAGATGAAACCAGCACAAACATAACATGTGATTTCACATATGAAACCAGCACAAACATAATGTGTGATTTAACATATGAAACCAGCACAAACAAAATATGTGATTTAACATAGGAAACCAGCACAAACATAATGTGTGATTTAACAGATGAAACCAGCACAAACATAACATGTGATTTAACATCTGAAACCAGCGCAAACATAATGTGTGATTTAACAGATGAAACCAGCACAAACATAACATGTGATTTAACATCTGAAACCAGCACAAACATAATGTGTGATTTAACATATGAAACCAGGATTAAACATAATGTGTGATTTAACATATGAAAGCAGCACAAACATAACATGTGATTTAACATCTGAAACCAGCACAAACATAATGTGTGATTTAACATATGAAACCAGGATTAAACATAATGTGTGATTTAACATATGAAACCAGGACAAACATAATGTGATTTAACATCTGAAACCAGCACAAACATAACATGTGATTTAGCATCTGAAACCAGCACAAACATAATGTGTGATTTAACATATGAAACCAGCACAAACATAATGTGTGATTTCACATATGAAACCAGCACAAACATATTGTGTGATTTCACATATGAAACCAGCACAAACATAATGTGTGATTCAACATATGAAACCAGCACAAACATAATGTGTGATTTAACATATGAAACCAGCACAAACATAATGTGTGATTTAACATCTGAAACCAGCACAAACATAATGTGTGATTTAACATATGAAACCAGCACAAACATAATGTGTGATTTAACATCTGAAACCAGCACAAACACAATGTGTGATTTAACATCTGAAACCAGCACAAACATAATGTGTGATTTAACATCTGAAACCAGCACAAACATAATGTGTGATTTAACATATGAAACCAGCACAAACATAATGTGTGATTTAACATCTGAAACCAGCACAAACATAATGTGAAATTTAACATATGAAACCAGCACAAACGGAATGTGTGATTTAACAGATGAAACCAACACAAACATATTGTGTGATTTAACAGATGAAACCATCACAAAAATAACATGTGATTTAGCATCTGAAACCAGCACAAACATAATGTGTGATTTAACATATGAAAGCAGCACAAACATAACATGTGATTTAACATATGAAACCATCACAAACATAATGTGTGATTTAACAGATGAAACCAGCACAAACATAATGTTTGATTAAACAGATGAAACCAGCACAAACATAACATGTGATTTCACATAAGAAACCAGCACAAACATAATGTGTGATTTAACATATGAAACCAGCACAAACATAATATGTGATTTAACATATGAAACCAGCACAAACATAATGTGTGATTTAACAGATGAAACCAGCACAAACATAACATGTGATTTAACATCTGAAACCAGCGCAAACATAATGTGTGATTTAACAGATGAAACCAGCACAAACATAACATGTGATTTAACATCTGAAACCAGCACAAACATAATGTGTGATTTAACATATGAAAGCAGCTCAAACATAACATGTGATTTAACATCTGAAACCAGCACAAACATAATGTGTGATTTAACATATGAAACCAGGATTAAACATAATGTGTGATTTAACATATGAAACCAGGACAAACATAATGTGATTTAACATCTGAAACCAGCACAAACATAACATGTGATTTAGCATCTGAAACCAGCACAAACATAATGTGTGATTTAACATATGAAACCAGCACAAACATAATGTGTGATTTCACATATGAAACCAGCACAAACATATTGTGTGATTTCACATATGAAACCAGCACAAACATAATGTGTGATTCAACATATGAAACCAGCACAAACATAATGTGTGATTTAACATATGAAACCAGCACAAACATAATGTGTGATTTAACATCTGAAACCAGCACAAACATAATGTGTGATTTAACATCTGAAACCAGCACAAACATAATGTGTGATTTAACATCTGAAACCAGCACAAACATAACATGTGATTTAACATCTGAAACCAGCACAAACATAATGTGTGATTTAACATCTGAAACCAGCACAAACATAATGTGAAATTTAACATATGAAACAAGCACAAACAGAATGTGTGATTTAACAGATGAAACCAGCACAAACATATTGTGTGATTTAACAGATGAAACCATCACAAAAATAACATGTGATTTAACATCTGAAACTATCACAAACATAATGTGTGATTTAACAGATGAATCCAGCACAAACATAATGTGTTATTTTACATATGAAACCAGCACAAACATAATGTGTGATTTAACAGATGAAACCATCACAAACATAGTGTGTGATTTAACAGATGAAACCAGCACAAACATAATGTGTGATTTAACAGATGAATCCAGCACAAACATAATGTGTTATTTTACATATGAAACCAGCACAAACATAATGTGTTATTTTACATATGAAACCAGCACAAACATAATGTGTGATTTAACAGATGAAACCAGGACAAACATAGTGTGTGATTTAACATATGAAACCAGCACAAACATAATGTGTGATTTAACATATGAAACCAGCACAAACATATTGTGTGATTTAACAGATGAAACCATCACAAAAATAACATGTGATTTAACATCTGAAACTAGCACAAACATAATGTGTGATTTAACATATGAAACCATCACAAACACAATGTGTGATTTAACATATGAAACCAGGACAAACATAATGTGTGATTTAACATATGAAACCATCACAAACACAATGTGTGATTTAACATATGAAACCAGCACAAACAAAATGTGTGATTTAACAGATGAAACCAGCACAAACATAATGTGTGATTTAACAGATGAAACCAGGACAAACATAATGTGTGATTTAACAGATGAAACCAGCACAAACATAATGTGTGATTTAACAGATGAAACCAGCACAAACATAACGTATGATTTAACAGATGAAACCATCACAAACATAATGTGTGATTTAACAGATGAAACCAGCACAAACATAGTGTGTGATTTAACATCTGAAACCAGCACAAACATAATGTGTGATTTAACAGATGAAACCAGCACAAACATAACGTATGATTTAACAGATGAAACCATCACAAACATAATGTGTGATTTCACAGATGAAACCAGGACAAACATAATGTGTGATTTAACAGATGAAACCAGCACAAACATAGTGTGTGATTTAACAGATGAAACCAGGACAAACATAATGTGTGATTTAACAGATGAAACCAGGACAAACATAATGTGTGATTTAACAGATGAAACCATCACAAACGTAATGTGTGATTTAACAGATGAAACCAGGACAAACATAATGTGTGATTTAACAGATGAAACCAACACAAACATAATGTGTAATTTAACAGATGGAACCAGCACAAACATAATGTGTGATTTAACAGATGAAACCAGCACAAACATAACGTATGATTTAACAGAAGAAACCAGCACAAACATAATGTGTGATTCAACAAATGAAACCATCACAAACATAATGTGTGATTTAACAGATGAAACCTGGACAAACATAATGTGTGATTTAACATGTGAAACCAGCACAAACATAATGTGTGATTTAACATATGAAACCAGCACAAATATAATGTGTAATTTAACAGATGGAACCAGCACAAACATAATGTGTGATTTAACAGATGAAACCTGGACAAACATAATGTGTGATTTAACATGTGAAACCAGCACAAACATAATGTGTGATTTAACATATGAAACCAGCACAAACATAACATGTGATTTAACATCTGAAACCAGCACAAATATAATTTGTGATTTAACAGATGAAACCAGCACAAACATAACATGTGATTTAACATCTGAAACTAGCACAAACATAACATGTGATTTAACATCTGAAACCAGCACAAACATAATGTGTGATTTAACATCTGAAACCAGCACAAACATAATGTGTGATTTAACAGATGAAACCATCACAAACATAATATGTGATTGAACACATGAAACCATCACAAACATAATGTGTAATTGAACACATGAAACCATCACAAACATAATGTGTAATTTAACATATGAAACCATCACAAACATAATGTGTGATTTAACAGATGAAACCAGCACAAAAATAATGTGTGATTTAAAATGTGAAACCAGCACAAACATCATGTGTGATTTAACATATGAAACCATCACAAACATAATATGTGATTTAACATATGAAACCATCACAAACATTATGTGTGATTTAACAGATGAAACCAGCACAAACATAATGTGTGATTTAACATGTGAAACCAGCACAAACATAATGTGTGATTTAACAGATGAAACCAGCACAAACATCATGTGTGATTCAACATATGAAACCAGCACAAACATAATGTGTGATTTAACAGATGAAACCATCACAAACATAATGTGTGATTTAACAGATGAAACCAGCACAAACATAATGTGTGATTTAACATATGAAACCAGCACAAACATAATGTGTGATTTAACAGATGAAACGAGGACAAACATAATGTGTGATTTAACAGATGAAACCAGCACAAACATAATGTGTGATTTAACAGATGAAACCAGCACAAACATAATGTGTGATTTTACATATGAAACCAGCACAAACATAATGTGTGATTTCACAGATGAAACCAGCACAAACATAATGTGTGATTGAACATATGAAACCAGCACAAACATAATGTGTGATTTAACATATGAAACCAGCACAAACATAATGTGTGATTTAATAGATGAAACCAGCACAAATATAACATGTGATTTAACATCTGAAACCAGCACAAACATAATGTGTGATTTAACATCTGAAACCAGCACAAACATAATGTGTGATTTAACATATGAAACCAGCACAAACATAATGTGTGATTTAACATATGAAACCAGCACAAACATAATGTGTGATTTAACAGATGAAACCAGCACAAACATAATGTGTGATTTCACATATGAAACCAGCACAAACATATTGTGTGATTTCACATATGAAACCAGCACAAACATAATGTGTGATTCAACATATGAAACCAGCACAAACATAATGTGTGATTTAACATATGAAACCAGCACAAACATAATGTGTGATTTAACATCTGAAACCAGCAAAAACATAATGTGTGATTTAACATCTGAAACCAGCACAAACATAATGTGTGATTTAACATCTGAAACCAGCACAAACATAACATGTGATTTAACATCTGAAACCAGCACAAACATAATGTGTGATTTAACATCTGAAACCAGCACAAACATAATGTGAAATTTAACATATGAAACAAGCACAAACAGAATGTGTGATTTAACAGATGAAACTAGCACAAACATATTGTGTGATTTAACAGATGAAACCATCACAAAAATAACATGTGATTTAACATCTGAAACTAGCACAAACATAATGTGTGATTTAACAGATGAATCCAGCACAAACATAATGTGTTATTTTACATATGAAACCAGCACAAACATAATGTGTGATTTAACAGATGAAACCATCACAAACATAGTGTGTGATTTAACAGATGAAACCAGCACAAACATAATGTGTGATTTAACAGATGAATCCAGCACAAACATAATGTGTTATTTTACATATGAAACCAGCACAAACATAATGTGTTATTTTACATATGAAACCAGCACAAACATAATGTGTGATTTAACAGATGAAACCAGGAAAAACATAGTGTGTGATTTAACATATGAAACCAGCACAAACATAATGTGTGATTTAACATATGAAACCAGCACAAACATATTGTGTGATTTAACAGATGAAACCATCACAAAAATAACATGTGATTTAACATCTGAAACTAGCACAAACATAATGTGTGATTTAACATATGAAACCATCACAAACACAATGTGTGATTTAACATATGAAACCAGGACAAACATAATGTGTGATTTAACATATGAAACCATCACAAACACAATGTGTGATTTAACATATGAAACCAGCACAAACAAAATGTGTGATTTAACATATGAAACCAGCACAAACATAATGTGTGATTTAACATCTGAAACCAGCACAAACATAATGTGTGATTTAACATATGAAACCAGCACACACATAATGTGTGATTTAACATCTGAAACCAGCACACACATAATGTGTGATTTAACATATGAAACCAGCACAAACATAATGTGTGATTTAACATCTGAAACCATCACAAACATAATGTCTGATTTAACATCTGAAACCAGCACAAACATAACATGTGATTTAGCATCTGAAACCAGCACAAACATAATGTGTGATTTAACATCTGAAACCATCACAAACATAATGTCTGATTTAACAGATGAAACCAGCACAAACATAACTTGTGATTTAGCATCTGAAACCAGCACAAACATAATGTGTGATTTAACATATGAAACCAGGACAAACACAATGTGATTTAACGTCTGAAACCAGCACAAACATAGTGTATGATTTAACATCTGAAACCAGCACACACATAATGTGTGATTTAACATCTGAAACCAGCACACACATAATGTGTGATTTAACATATGAAACCAGCACAAACTTAATGTGTGATTTAACATCTGAAACCATCATAAACATAATGTCTGATTTAACAGATGAAACCAGCACAAACATAACATGTGATTTAGCATCTGAAACCAGCACAAACATAATGTGTGATTTAACATATGAAAGCAGCACAAACATAACATGTGATTTAACATATGAAACCATCACAAACATAATGTGTAACTTAACAGATGAAACCAGCACAAACATAATGTTTGATTAAACAGATGAAACCAGCACAAACATAACATGTGATTTCACATATGAAACCAGCACAAACATAATGTGTGATTTAACATATGAAACCAGCACAAACAAAATATGTGATTTAACATATGAAACCAGCACAAACATAATGTGTGATTTAACAGATGAAACCAGCACAAACATAACATGTGATTTAACATCTGAAACCAGCGCAAACATAATGTGTGATTTAACAGATGAAACCAGCACAAACATAACATGTGATTTAACATCTGAAACCAGCACAAACATAATGTGTGATTTAACATATGAAACCAGGATTAAACATAATGTGTGATTTAACATATGAAAGCAGCACAAACATAACATGTGATTTAACATCTGAAACCAGCACAAACATAATGTGTGATTTAACATATGAAACCAGGATTAAACATAATGTGTGATTTAACATATGAAACCAGGACAAACATAATGTGATTTAACATCTGAAACCAGCACAAACATAACATGTGATTTAGCATCTGAAACCAGCACAAACATAATGTGTGATTTAACATATGAAACCAGCACAAACATAATGTGTGATTTCACATATGAAACCAGCACAAACATATTGTGTGATTTCACATATGAAACCAGCACAAACATAATGTGTGATTCAACATATGAAACCAGCACAAACATAATGTGTGATTTAACATATGAAACCAGCACAAACATAATGTGTGATTTAACATCTGAAACCAGCACAAACATAATGTGTGATTTAACATATGAAACCAGCACAAACATAATGTGTGATTTAACATCTGAAACCAGCACAAACATAATGTGTGATTTAACATCTGAAACCAGCACAAACATAATGTGTGATTTAACATCTGAAACCAGCACAAACATAATGTGTGATTTAACATATGAAACCAGCACAAACATAATGTGTGATTTAACATCTGAAACCAGCACAAACATAATGTGAAATTTAACATATGAAACCAGCACAAACGGAATGTGTGATTTAACAGATGAAACCAACACAAACATATTGTGTGATTTAACAGATGAAACCATCACAAAAATAACATGTGATTTAGCATCTGAAACCAGCACAAACATAATGTGTGATTTAACATATGAAAGCAGCACAAACATAACATGTGATTTAACATATGAAACCATCACAAACATAATGTGTGATTTAACAGATGAAACCAGCACAAACATAATGTTTGATTAAACAGATGAAACCAGCACAAACATAACATGTGATTTCACATAAGAAACCAGCACAAACATAATGTGTGATTTAACATATGAAACCAGCACAAACATAATATGTGATTTAACATATGAAACCAGCACAAACATAATGTGTGATTTAACAGATGAAACCAGCACAAACATAACATGTGATTTAACATCTGAAACCAGCGCAAACATAATGTGTGATTTAACAGATGAAACCAGCACAAACATAACATGTGATTTAACATCTGAAACCAGCACAAACATAATGTGTGATTTAACATATGAAAGCAGCTCAAACATAACATGTGATTTAACATCTGAAACCAGCACAAACATAATGTGTGATTTAACATATGAAACCAGGATTAAACATAATGTGTGATTTAACATATGAAACCAGGACAAACATAATGTGATTTAACATCTGAAACCAGCACAAACATAACATGTGATTTAGCATCTGAAACCAGCACAAACATAATGTGTGATTTAACATATGAAACCAGCACAAACATAATGTGTGATTTCACATATGAAACCAGCACAAACATATTGTGTGATTTCACATATGAAACCAGCACAAACATAATGTGTGATTCAACATATGAAACCAGCACAAACATAATGTGTGATTTAACATATGAAACCAGCACAAACATAATGTGTGATTTAACATCTGAAACCAGCACAAACATAATGTGTGATTTAACATCTGAAACCAGCACAAACATAATGTGTGATTTAACATCTGAAACCAGCACAAACATAACATGTGATTTAACATCTGAAACCAGCACAAACATAATGTGTGATTTAACATCTGAAACCAGCACAAACATAATGTGAAATTTAACATATGAAACAAGCACAAACAGAATGTGTGATTTAACAGATGAAACCAGCACAAACATATTGTGTGATTTAACAGATGAAACCATCACAAAAATAACATGTGATTTAACATCTGAAACTATCACAAACATAATGTGTGATTTAACAGATGAATCCAGCACAAACATAATGTGTTATTTTACATATGAAACCAGCACAAACATAATGTGTGATTTAACAGATGAAACCATCACAAACATAGTGTGTGATTTAACAGATGAAACCAGCACAAACATAATGTGTGATTTAACAGATGAATCCAGCACAAACATAATGTGTTATTTTACATATGAAACCAGCACAAACATAATGTGTTATTTTACATATGAAACCAGCACAAACATAATGTGTGATTTAACAGATGAAACCAGGACAAACATAGTGTGTGATTTAACATATGAAACCAGCACAAACATAATGTGTGATTTAACATATGAAACCAGCACAAACATATTGTGTGATTTAACAGATGAAACCATCACAAAAATAACATGTGATTTAACATCTGAAACTAGCACAAACATAATGTGTGATTTAACATATGAAACCATCACAAACACAATGTGTGATTTAACATATGAAACCAGGACAAACATAATGTGTGATTTAACATATGAAACCATCACAAACACAATGTGTGATTTAACATATGAAACCAGCACAAACAAAATGTGTGATTTAACAGATGAAACCAGCACAAACATAATGTGTGATTTAACAGATGAAACCAGGACAAACATAATGTGTGATTTAACAGATGAAACCAGCACAAACATAATGTGTGATTTAACAGATGAAACCAGCACAAACATAACGTATGATTTAACAGATGAAACCATCACAAACATAATGTGTGATTTAACAGATGAAACCAGCACAAACATAGTGTGTGATTTAACATCTGAAACCAGCACAAACATAATGTGTGATTTAACAGATGAAACCAGCACAAACATAACGTATGATTTAACAGATGAAACCATCACAAACATAATGTGTGATTTCACAGATGAAACCAGGACAAACATAATGTGTGATTTAACAGATGAAACCAGCACAAACATAGTGTGTGATTTAACAGATGAAACCAGGACAAACATAATGTGTGATTTAACAGATGAAACCAGGACAAACATAATGTGTGATTTAACAGATGAAACCATCACAAACGTAATGTGTGATTTAACAGATGAAACCAGGACAAACATAATGTGTGATTTAACAGATGAAACCAACACAAACATAATGTGTAATTTAACAGATGGAACCAGCACAAACATAATGTGTGATTTAACAGATGAAACCAGCACAAACATAACGTATGATTTAACAGAAGAAACCAGCACAAACATAATGTGTGATTCAACAAATGAAACCATCACAAACATAATGTGTGATTTAACAGATGAAACCTGGACAAACATAATGTGTGATTTAACATGTGAAACCAGCACAAACATAATGTGTGATTTAACATATGAAACCAGCACAAATATAATGTGTAATTTAACAGATGGAACCAGCACAAACATAATGTGTGATTTAACAGATGAAACCTGGACAAACATAATGTGTGATTTAACATGTGAAACCAGCACAAACATAATGTGTGATTTAACATATGAAACCAGCACAAACATAACATGTGATTTAACATCTGAAACCAGCACAAATATAATTTGTGATTTAACAGATGAAACCAGCACAAACATAACATGTGATTTAACATCTGAAACTAGCACAAACATAACATGTGATTTAACATCTGAAACCAGCACAAACATAATGTGTGATTTAACATCTGAAACCAGCACAAACATAATGTGTGATTTAACAGATGAAACCATCACAAACATAATATGTGATTGAACACATGAAACCATCACAAACATAATGTGTAATTGAACACATGAAACCATCACAAACATAATGTGTAATTTAACATATGAAACCATCACAAACATAATGTGTGATTTAACAGATGAAACCAGCACAAAAATAATGTGTGATTTAAAATGTGAAACCAGCACAAACATCATGTGTGATTTAACATATGAAACCATCACAAACATAATATGTGATTTAACATATGAAACCATCACAAACATTATGTGTGATTTAACAGATGAAACCAGCACAAACATAATGTGTGATTTAACATGTGAAACCAGCACAAACATAATGTGTGATTTAACAGATGAAACCAGCACAAACATCATGTGTGATTCAACATATGAAACCAGCACAAACATAATGTGTGATTTAACAGATGAAACCATCACAAACATAATGTGTGATTTAACAGATGAAACCAGCACAAACATAATGTGTGATTTAACATATGAAACCAGCACAAACATAATGTGTGATTTAACAGATGAAACGAGGACAAACATAATGTGTGATTTAACAGATGAAACCAGCACAAACATAATGTGTGATTTAACAGATGAAACCAGCACAAACATAATGTGTGATTTTACATATGAAACCAGCACAAACATAATGTGTGATTTCACAGATGAAACCAGCACAAACATAATGTGTGATTGAACATATGAAACCAGCACAAACATAATGTGTGATTTAACATATGAAACCAGCACAAACATAATGTGTGATTTAATAGATGAAACCAGCACAAATATAACATGTGATTTAACATCTGAAACCAGCACAAACATAATGTGTGATTTAACATCTGAAACCAGCACAAACATAATGTGTGATTTAACATATGAAACCAGCACAAACATAATGTGTGATTTAACATATGAAACCAGCACAAACATAATGTGTGATTTAACAGATGAAACCAGCACAAACATAATGTGTGATTTCACATATGAAACCAGCACAAACATATTGTGTGATTTCACATATGAAACCAGCACAAACATAATGTGTGATTCAACATATGAAACCAGCACAAACATAATGTGTGATTTAACATATGAAACCAGCACAAACATAATGTGTGATTTAACATCTGAAACCAGCACAAACATAATGTGTGATTTAACATCTGAAACCAGCACAAACATAATGTGTGATTTAACATCTGAAACCAGCACAAACATAACATGTGATTTAACATCTGAAACCAGCACAAACATAATGTGTGATTTAACATCTGAAACCAGCACAAACATAATGTGAAATTTAACATATGAAACAAGCACAAACAGAATGTGTGATTTAACAGATGAAACCAGCACAAACATATTGTGTGATTTAACAGATGAAACCATCACAAAAATAACATGTGATTTAACATCTGAAACTAGCACAAACATAATGTGTGATTTAACAGATGAATCCAGCACAAACATAATGTGTTATTTTACATATGAAACCAGCACAAACATAATGTGTGATTTAACAGATGAAACCATCACAAACATAGTGTGTGATTTAACAGATGAAACCAGCACAAACATAATGTGTGATTTAACAGATGAATCCAGCACAAACATAATGTGTTATTTTACATATGAAACCAGCACAAACATAATGTGTTATTTTACATATGAAACCAGCACAAACATAATGTGTGATTTAACAGATGAAACCAGGAAAAACATAGTGTGTGATTTAACATATGAAACCAGCACAAACATAATGTGTGATTTAACATATGAAACCAGCACAAACATATTGTGTGATTTAACAGATGAAACCATCACAAAAATAACATGTGATTTAACATCTGAAACTAGCACAAACATAATGTGTGATTTAACATATGAAACCATCACAAACACAATGTGTGATTTAACATATGAAACCAGGACAAACATAATGTGTGATTTAACATATGAAACCATCACAAACACAATGTGTGATTTAACATATGAAACCAGCACAAACAAAATGTGTGATTTAACAGATGAAACCAGCACAAACATAATGTGTGATTTAACAGATGAAACCAGGACAAACATAATGTGTGATTTAACAGATGAAACCAGCACAAACATAATGTGTGATTTAACAGATGAAACCAGCACAAACATAACATATGATTTAACAGATGAAACCATCACAAACATAATGTGTGATTTAACAGATGAAACCAGCACAAACATAGTGTGTGATTTAACATCTGAAACCAGCACAAACATAATGTGTGATTTAACAGATGAAACCAGCACAAACATAACGTATGATTTAACAGATGAAACCATCACAAACATAATGTGTGATTTCACAGATGAAACCAGGACAAACATAATGTGTGATTTAACATCTGAAACCAGCACAAACATAATGTGTGATTTAACAGATGAAACCAGCACAAACATAACGTATGATTTAACAGATGAAACCATCACAAACATAATGTGTGATTTCACAGATGAAACCATCACAAACATAACGTATGATTTAACATCTGAAACCAGCACAAACATAACGTATGATTTAACAGATGAAACCATCACAAACATAATGTGTGATTTCACAGATGAAACCATCACAAACATAATGTGTGATTTAACATCTGAAACCAGCACAAACATAATGTGTGATTTCACAGATGAAACCAGCACAAACATAACGTATGATTTAACAGATGAAACCATCACAAACATAACGTATGATTTAACAGATGAAACCATCACAAACATAATGTGTGATTTCACAGATGAAACCAGGACAAACATAACGTATGATTTAACAGATGAAACCATCACAAACATAATGTGTGATTTCACAGATGAAACCAGCACAAACATAACGTATGATTTAACAGATGAAACCATCACAAACATAATGTGTGATTTAACAGATGAAACCAGGACAAACATAATGTGTGATTTAACAGATGAAACCAGCACAAACATAATGTGTGATTTAACAGATGAAACCAGCACAAACATAACGTATGATTTAACAGATGAAACCATCACAAACATAATGTGTGATTTAACAGATGAAACCAGCACAAACATAGTGTGTGATTTAACATCTGAAACCAGCACAAACATAATGTGTGATTTAACAGATGAAACCATCACAAACGTAATGTGTGATTTAACAGATGAAACCAGGACAAACATAATGTGTGATTTAACAGATGAAACCAACACAAACATAATGTGTAATTTAACAGATGGAACCAGCACAAACATAATGTGTGATTTAACAGATGAAACCAGCACAAACATAACGTATGATTTAACAGAAGAAACCAGCACAAACATAATGTGTGATTCAACAAATGAAACCATCACAAACATAATGTGTGATTTAACAGATGAAACCTGGACAAACATAATGTGTGATTTAACATGTGAAACCAGCACAAACATAATGTGTGATTTAACATATGAAACCAGCACAAACATAACATGTGATTTAACATCTGAAACCAGCACAAATATAATGTGTAATTTAACAGATGGAACCAGCACAAACATAATGTGTGATTTAACAGATGAAACCTGGACAAACATAATGTGTGATTTAACATGTGAAACCAGCACAAACATAATGTGTGATTTAACATATGAAAGCAGCACAAACATAACATGTGATTTAACATCTGAAACCAGCACAAATATAATTTGTGATTTAACAGATGAAACCAGCACAAACATAACATGTGATTTAACATCTGAAACTAGCACAAACATAACATGTGATTTAACATCTGAAACCAGCACAAACATAATGTGTGATTTAACATCTGAAACCAGCACAAACATAATGTGTGATTTAACAGATGAAACCATCACAAACATAATATGTGATTGAACACATGAAACCATCACAAACATAATGTGTAATTGAACACATGAAACCATCACAAACATAATGTGTAATTTAACATATGAAACCATCACAAACATAATGTGTGATTTAACAGATGAAACCAGCACAAAAATAATGTGTGATTTAAAATGTGAAACCAGCACAAACATCATGTGTGATTTAACATATGAAACCATCACAAACATAATATGTGATTTAACATATGAAACCATCACAAACATTATGTGTGATTTAACAGATGAAACCAGCACAAACATAATGTGTGATTTAACATGTGAAACCAGCACAAACATAATGTGTGATTTAACAGATGAAACCAGCACAAACATCATGTGTGATTCAACATATGAAACCAGCACAAACATAATGTGTGATTTAACAGATGAAACCATCACAAACATAATGTGTGATTTAACAGATGAAACCAGCACAAACATAATGTGTGATTTAACATATGAAACCAGCACAAACATAATGTGTGATTTAACAGATGAAACGAGGACAAACATAATGTGTGATTTAACAGATGAAACCAGCACAAACATAATGTGTGATTTAACAGATGAAACCAGCACAAACATAATGTGTGATTTTACATATGAAACCAGCACAAACATAATGTGTGATTTCACAGATGAAACCAGCACAAACATAATGTGTGATTGAACATATGAAACCAGCACAAACATAATGTGTGATTTAACATATGAAACCAGCACAAACATAATGTGTGATTTAATAGATGAAACCAGCACAAATATAACATGTGATTTAACATCTGAAACCAGCACAAACATAATGTGTGATTTAACATCTGAAACCAGCACAAACATAATGTGTGATTTAACATATGAAACCAGCACAAACATAATGTGTGATTTAACATATGAAACCAGCACAAACATAATGTGTGATTTAACAGATGAAACCAGCACAAACAGTGTGATTTAACAGATGAAACCAGCACAAACATAATGTGTGATTTAACATATGAAACCAGCACAAACATATTGTGTGATTTAACATATGAAACCAGCACAAACAGTGTGATTTAACAGGTGAAACCACCACAAACATAATGTGTGATTTAACATATGAAACCAGCACAAACATATTGTGTGATTTAACAGATGAAACCAGCACAAACATATTGTGTAATTTAACATATGAAACCTGCACAAACAGTGTGATTTAACAGATGAAACCAGCAAAAACATAATGTGTGATTTAACATATGAAACCAGCACAAACATATTGCGTAATTTAACATATGAAACCTGCACAAACAGTGTGATTTAACAGATGAAACCAGCACAAACATATTGTGTGATTTAACATATGAAACCAGCACAAACATATTGTGTGATTTAACATATGAAACCAGCACAAATATATTGTGTGATTTAACATATGAAACCAGCACAAACATATTGTGTGGTTTAACATATAAAACCAGCACAAACATATTGTGTGATTTAACATATGAAACCAGCACAAACATATTGTGTGATTCAACATATGAAACCAGCACAAACATAATGTGTGATTTAACATATGAAAACAGCACAAACATAATGTGTGATTTAACATCTGAAACCAGCACAAACATAATGTGTGATTTAACATATGACACCAGCACAAACATAATATGTGATTTAACATATGAAACCACCACAAACATAGTGTGTGATTTAACAGATGAAACCAGCACAAACATAACATGTGATTTAACATCTGAAAGCAGCACAAACATGTGTGATTTAACATATGAAAGCAGCACAAACATAACGTGATTTAACAGATGAAACCATCACAAACATATTGTGTGATTTAACAGATGAAACCATCACAAACATATTGTGTGATTTAACATCTGAAACCAGCACAAACATAATGTGTGATTTAACAGATGAAACCAGCACAAACATAATGTGTGATTTAACATATGAAACCAGCACAAACATAATGTGTGGTTTAACATATGAAAGCAGCACAAACATAACATGTGATTTAATATCTGAAACCAGCACAAACATAATGTGTGATTTAACATATGAAACCAGGACAAACACAATGTGATTTAACATCTGAAACCAGCACAAACATAATGTGTGATTTAACATATGAAACCAGCACAAACATAATGTGTGATTTAACATCTGAAACCAGCACAAACATAATGTGTGATTTAACATATGAAACCAGCACACACATAATGTGTGATTTAACATCTGAAACCAGCACACACATCATGTGTGATTTAACATATGAAACCAGCACAAACATAATGTGTGATTTAACATCTGAAACCATCACAAACATAATGGCTGATTTAACATCTGAAACCAGCACAAACATAACATGAGATTTAGCATCTGAAACCAGCACAAACATAATGTGTGATTTAACATCTGAAACCATCACAAACATAATGTCTGATTTAACAGATGAAACCAGCACAAACATAACTTGTGATTTAGCATCTGAAACCAGCACAAACATAATGTGTGATTTAACATCTGAAACCATCACAAACATAATGGCTGATTTAACATCTGAAACCAGCACAAACATAACATGTGATTTAGCATCTGAAACCAGCACAAACATAATGTGTGATTTAACATCTGAAACCATCACAAACATAATGTCTGATTTAACAGATGAAACCAGCACAAACATAACTTGTGATTTAGCATCTGAAACCAGCACAAACATAATGTGTGATTTAACATATGAAACCAGGACAAACACAATGTGATTTAACGTCTGAAACCAGCACAAACATAGTGTATGATTTAACATCTGAAACCAGCACACACATAATGTGTGATTTAACATCTGAAACCAGCACACACATAATGTGTGATTTAACATATGAAACCAGCACAAACTTAATGTGTGATTTAACATCTGAAACCATCATAAACATAATGTCTGATTTAACAGATGAAACCAGCACAAACATAACATGTGATTTAGCATCTGAAACCAGCACAAACATAATGTGTGATTTAACATATGAAAGCAGCACAAACATAACATGTGATTTAACATATGAAACCATCACAAACATAATGTGTAACTTAACAGATGAAACCAGCACAAACATAATGTTTGATTATACAGATGAAACCAGCACAAACATAACATGTGATTTCACATATGAAACCACCACAAACATAATGTGTGATTTAACATATGAAACCAGCACAAACATAATATGTGATTTAACATATGAAACCAGCACAAACATAATGTGTGATTTAACAGATGAAACCAGCACAAACATAACATGTGATTTAACATCTGAAACCAGCCCAAACATAATGTGTGATTTAACAGATGAAACCAGCACAAACATAATGTGTGATTTAACAGATGAAACGAGGACAAACATAATGTGTGATTTAACAGATGAAACCAGCACAAACATAATGTGTGATTTAACAGATGAAACCAGCACAAACATAATGTGTGATTTTACATATGAAACCAGCACAAACATAATGTGTGATTTCACAGATGAAACCAGCACAAACATAATGTGTGATTGAACATATGAAACCAGCACAAACATAATGTGTGATTTAACATATGAAACCAGCACAAACATAATGTGTGATTTAATAGATGAAACCAGCACAAATATAACATGTGATTTAACATCTGAAACCAGCACAAACATAATGTGTGATTTAACATCTGAAACCAGCACAAACATAATGTGTGATTTAACATATGAAACCAGCACAAACATAATGTGTGATTTAACATATGAAACCAGCACAAACATAATGTGTGATTTAACAGATGAAACCAGCACAAACAGTGTGATTTAACAGATGAAACCAGCACAAACATAATGTGTGATTTAACATATGAAACCAGCACAAACATATTGTGTGATTTAACATATGAAACCAGCACAAACAGTGTGATTTAACAGGTGAAACCACCACAAACATAATGTGTAATTTAACATATGAAACCTGCACAAACAGTGTGATTTAACAGATGAAACCAGCAAAAACATACTGTGTGATTTAACATATGAAACCAGCACAAACATATTGCGTAATTTAACATATGAAACCTGCACAAACAGTGTGATTTAACAGATGAAACCAGCACAAACATATTGTGTGATTTAACATATGAAACCAGCACAAACATATTGTGTGATTTAACATATGAAACCAGCACAAATATATTGTGTGATTTAACATATGAAACCAGCACAAACATATTGTGTGGTTTAACATATAAAACCAGCACAAACATATTGTGTGATTTAACATATGAAACCAGCACAAACATATTGTGTGATTCAACATATGAAACCAGCACAAACATAATGTGTGATTTAACATATGAAAACAGCACAAACATAATGTGTGATTTAACATCTGAAACCAGCACAAACATAATGTGTGATTTAACATATGACACCAGCACAAATATAATATGTGATTTAACATATGAAACCACCACAAACATAGTGTGTGATTTAACAGATGAAACCAGCACAAACATAACATGTGATTTAACATCTGAAAGCAGCACAAACATGTGTGATTTAACATATGAAAGCAGCACAAACATAACGTGATTTAACAGATGAAACCATCACAAACATATTGTATGATTTAACAGATGAAACCATCACAAACATATTGTGTGATTTAACATCTGAAACCAGCACAAACATAATGTGTGATTTAACAGATGAAACCAGCACAAACATAATGTGTGATTTAACATATGAAACCAGCACAAACATAATGTGTGGTTTAACATATGAAAGCAGCACAAACATAACATGTGATTTAATATCTGAAACCAGCACAAACATAATGTGTGATTTAACATATGAAACCAGGACAAACACAATGTGATTTAACATCTGAAACCAGCACAAACATAATGTGTGATTTAACATATGAAACCAGCACAAACATAATGTGTGATTTAACATCTGAAACCAGCACAAACATAATGTGTGATTTAACATATGAAACCAGCACACACATAATGTGTGATTTAACATCTGAAACCAGCACACACATCATGTGTGATTTAACATATGAAACCAGCACAAACATAATGTGTGATTTAACATCTGAAACCATCACAAACATAATGTCTGATTTAACATCTGAAACCAGCACAAACATAACATGTGATTTAGCATCTGAAACCAGCACAAACATAATGTGTGATTTAACATCTGAAACCATCACAAACATAATGTCTGATTTAACAGATGAAACCAGCACAAACATAACTTGTGATTTAGCATCTGAAACCAGCACAAACATAATGTGTGATTTAACATATGAAACCAGGACAAACACAATGTGATTTAACGTCTGAAACCAGCACAAACATAGTGTATGATTTAACATCTGAAACCAGCACACACATAATGTGTGATTTAACATCTGAAACCAGCACACACATAATGTGTGATTTAACATATGAAACCAGCACAAACTTAATGTGTGATTTAACATCTGAAACCATCATAAACATAATGTCTGATTTAACAGATGAAACCAGCACAAACATAACATGTGATTTAGCATCTGAAACCAGCACAAACATAATGTGTGATTTAACATATGAAAGCAGCACAAACATAACATGTGATTTAACATATGAAACCATCACAAACATAATGTGTAACTTAACAGATGAAACCAGCACAAACATAATGTTTGATTATACAGATGAAACCAGCACAAACATAACATGTGATTTCACATATGAAACCACCACAAACATAATGTGTGATTTAACATATGAAACCAGCACAAACATAACATGTGATTTAACATATGAAACCAGCACAAACATAATGTGTGATTTAACAGATGAAACCAGCACAAACATAACATGTGATTTAACATCTGAAACCAGCCCAAACATAATGTGTGATTTAACAGATGAAACCAGCACAAACATAACATGCGATTTAACATCTGAAACCAGCACAAACATAATGTGTGATTTAACATATGAAACCAGGATTAAACATAATGTGTGATTTAACATATGAAAGCAGCACAAACATAACATGTGATTTAACATCTGAAACCAGCACAAACATAATGTGTGATTTAACATATGAAACCAGGATTAAACATAATGTGTGATTTAACATATGAAACCAGGACAAACATAATGTGATTTAACATCTGAAACCAGCACAAACATAACATGTGATTTAGCATCTGAAACCAGCACAAACATAATGTGTGATTTAACATATGAAACCAGCACAAACATAATGTGTGATTTCACATATGAAACCAGCACAAACATATTGTGTGATTTCACATATGAAACCAGCACAAACATAATGTGTGATTCAACATATGAAACCAGCACAAACATAATGTGTGATTTAACATATGAAATCAGCACAAACATAATGTGTGATTTAACATCTGAAACCAGCACAAACATAATGTGTGATTTAACATATGAAACCAGCACAAACATAATGTGTGATTTAACATCTGAAACCAGCACAAACATAATGTGTGATTTAACATCTGAAACCAGCACAAACATAATGTGTGATTTAACATCTGAAACCAGCACAAACATAATGTGTGATTTAACATATGAAACCAGCACAAACATAATGTGTGATTTAACATCTGAAACCAGCACAAATATAATGTGAAATTTAACATATGAAACCAGCACAAACAGAATGTGTGATTTAACAGATGAAACCAGCACAAACATATTGTGTGATTTAACAGATGAAACCATCACAAAAATAACATGTGATTTAACATCTGAAACTAGCACAAACATAATGTGTGATTTAACAGATGAATCCAGCACAAACATAATGTGTTATTTTACATAAGAAACCAGCACAAACATAATGTGTGATTTAACAGATGAAACCATCACAAACATAGTGTGTGATTTAACAGATGAAACCAGCACAAACATAATGTGTGATTTAACAGATGAATCCAGCACAAACATAATGTGTTATTTTACATATGAAACCAGCACAAACATAATGTGTTATTTTACATATGAAACCAGCACAAACATAATGTGTGATTTAACAGATGAAACCAGGACAAACATATTGTGTGATTTAACAGATGAAACCATCACAAAAATAACATGTGATTTAACATCTGAAACTAGCACAAACATAATATGTGATTTAACATATGAAACCAGCACAAACATATTGTGTGATTTAACAGATGAAACCATCACAAAAATAACATGTGATTTAACATCTGAAACTAGCACAAACATAATGTGTGATTTAACAGATTAATCCAGCACAAACATAATGTGTTATTTTACATATGAAACCAGCACAAACATAATGTGTGATTTAACAGATGAAACCATCACAAACATAATGTGTTATTTAACAGATGAAACCAGCACAAACATAGTGTGTGATTTAACAGATGAAACCATCACAAACATAATGTGTGATTTAACATATGAAACCAGGACAAACATAATGTGTGATTTAACATCTGAAACCAGCACAAACATAGTGTGTGATTTAACATCTGAAACCAGCACAAACATAATGTGTGATTTAACATATGAAACCAGCACAAACATAATGTGTGATTTAACAGATGAAACCAGCACAAACATAATGTGTGATTTAACAGATGAAACCAGGACAAACATAATGTGTGATTTAACAGATGAAACCAGGACAAACATAATGTGTGATTTAACAGATGAAACCAGGACAAACATAATGTGTGATTTAACAGATGAAACCAGGACAAACATAATGTGTGATTTAACATATGAAACCAGCACAAACATAATGTGTGATTTAACATATGAAACCAGCACAAACATAATGTGTGATTTAACAGATGAAACCAGCACAAACATATTGTGTGATTTAACAGATGAAACCAGGACAAACATAATGTGTGTTTTAACATATGAAACCAGCACAAACATAATGTGTGATTTAACAGATGAAACCAGCACAAACATATTGTGTGATTTAACAGATGAAACCAGGACAAACATAATGTGTGATTTAACAGATGAAACCAGCACAAACATAATGTGTGATTTAACAGATGAAACCAGCACAAACATATTGTGTGATTTAACAGATGAAACCAGGACAAACATAATGTGTGATTTAACATATGAAACCAGCACAAACATATTGTGTGATTTAACATATGAAACCAGCACAAACATAATGTGTGATTTAACAGATGAAACCAGCACAAACATATTGTGTGATTTAACATATGAAACCAGCACAAACATATTGTGTGATTTAACATATGAAACCAGCACAAACATATTGTGTGATTTAACAGATGAAACCATCACAAAAATAACATGTGATTTAACATCTGAAACTAGCACAAACATATTGTGTGATTTAACATATGAAACCAGCACAAACATAATGTGTGATTTAACAGATGAAACCAGCACAAACATAATGTGTGATTTAACATATGAAACCAGCACAAACATAATGTGTGATTTAACAGATGAAACCAGCACAAACATATTGTGTGATTTAACAGATGAAACCAGGACAAACATAATGTGTGATTTAACATATGAAACCAGCACAAACATAATGTGTGATTTAACAGATGAAACCAGCACAAACATATTGTGTGATTTAACAGATGAAACCAGGACAAACATAATGTGTGATTTAACATATGAAACCAGCACAAACATATTGTGTGATTTAACATATGAAACCAGCACAAACATAATGTGTGATTTAACAGATGAAACCAGCACAAACATATTGTGTGATTTAACAGATGAAACCAGCACAAACATAACATGTGATTTAACATCTGAAACCAGCACAAACATAATGTGTGATTTAACAGATGAAACCAGGACAAACATAATGTGTGATTTAACATCTGAAACCATCATAAACATAATGTCTGATTTAACAGATGAAACCAGCACAAACATAACATGTGATTTAGCATCTGAAACCAGCACAAACATAATGTGTGATTTAACATATGAAAGCAGCACAAACATAACATGTGATTTAACATATGAAACCATCACAAACATAATGTGTAACTTAACAGATGAAACCAGCACAAACATAATGTTTGATTTAGCATCTGAAACCAGCACAAACATAATGTGTGATTTAACATATGAAAGCAGCACAAACATAACATGTGATTTAACATATGAAACCATCACAAACATAATGTGTAACTTAACAGATGAAACCAGCACAAACATAATGTTTGATTATACAGATGAAACCAGCACAAACATAACATGTGATTTCACATATGAAACCACCACAAACATAATGTGTGATTTAACATATGAAACCAGCACAAACACAATGTGATTTAACGTCTGAAACCAGCACAAACATAGTGTATGATTTAACATCTGAAACCAGCACACACATAATGTGTGATTTAACATCTGAAACCAGCACACACATAATGTGTGATTTAACATATGAAACCAGCACAAACTTAATGTGTGATTTAACATCTGAAACCATCATAAACATAATGTCTGATTTAACAGATGAAACCAGCACAAACATAACATGTGATTTAGCATCTGAAACCAGCACAAACATAATGTGTGATTTAACATATGAAAGCAGCACAAACATAACATGTGATTTAACATATGAAACCATCACAAACATAATGTGTAACTTAACAGATGAAACCAGCACAAACATAATGTTTGATTATACAGATGAAACCAGCACAAACATAACATGTGATTTCACATATGAAACCACCACAAACATAATGTGTGATTTAACATATGAAACCAGCACAAACATAATATGTGATTTAACATATGAAACCAGCACAAACATAATGTGTGATTTAACAGATGAAACCAGCACAAACATAACATGTGATTTAACATCTGAAACCAGCCCAAACATAATGTGTGATTTAACAGATGAAACCAGCACAAACATAATGTGTGATTTAACAGATGAAACGAGGACAAACATAATGTGTGATTTAACAGATGAAACCAGCACAAACATAATGTGTGATTTAACAGATGAAACCAGCACAAACATAATGTGTGATTTTACATATGAAACCAGCACAAACATAATGTGTGATTTCACAGATGAAACCAGCACAAACATAATGTGTGATTGAACATATGAAACCAGCACAAACATAATGTGTGATTTAACATATGAAACCAGCACAAACATAATGTGTGATTTAATAGATGAAACCAGCACAAATATAACATGTGATTTAACATCTGAAACCAGCACAAACATAATGTGTGATTTAACATCTGAAACCAGCACAAACATAATGTGTGATTTAACATATGAAACCAGCACAAACATAATGTGTGATTTAACATATGAAACCAGCACAAACATAATGTGTGATTTAACAGATGAAACCAGCACAAACAG
The DNA here is from genome assembly GCF_964187855.1 of Myxine glutinosa. NCBI lineage: Eukaryota > Metazoa > Chordata > Myxini > Myxiniformes > Myxinidae > Myxine > Myxine glutinosa. The sequence continues at coordinate 138,228,521 of NC_136265.1, read as the reverse complement.
TGTGATTTAACAGATGAAACCAGCACAAACATAATGTGTGATTTAACATATGAAACCAGCACAAACATATTGTGTGATTTAACATATGAAACCAGCACAAACAGTGTGATTTAACAGGTGAAACCACCACAAACATAATGTGTGATTTAACATATGAAACCAGCACAAACATATTGTGTGATTTAACAGATGAAACCAGCACAAACATATTGTGTAATTTAACATATGAAACCTGCACAAACAGTGTGATTTAACAGATGAAACCAGCAAAAACATAATGTGTGATTTAACATATGAAACCAGCACAAACATATTGCGTAATTTAACATATGAAACCTGCACAAACAGTGTGATTTAACAGATGAAACCAGCACAAACATATTGTGTGATTTAACATATGAAACCAGCACAAACATATTGTGTGATTTAACATATGAAACCAGCACAAATATATTGTGTGATTTAACATATGAAACCAGCACAAACATATTGTGTGGTTTAACATATAAAACCAGCACAAACATATTGTGTGATTTAACATATGAAACCAGCACAAACATATTGTGTGATTCAACATATGAAACCAGCACAAACATAATGTGTGATTTAACATATGAAAACAGCACAAACATAATGTGTGATTTAACATCTGAAACCAGCACAAACATAATGTGTGATTTAACATATGACACCAGCACAAACATAATATGTGATTTAACATATGAAACCACCACAAACATAGTGTGTGATTTAACAGATGAAACCAGCACAAACATAACATGTGATTTAACATCTGAAAGCAGCACAAACATGTGTGATTTAACATATGAAAGCAGCACAAACATAACGTGATTTAACAGATGAAACCATCACAAACATATTGTGTGATTTAACAGATGAAACCATCACAAACATATTGTGTGATTTAACATCTGAAACCAGCACAAACATAATGTGTGATTTAACAGATGAAACCAGCACAAACATAATGTGTGATTTAACATATGAAACCAGCACAAACATAATGTGTGGTTTAACATATGAAAGCAGCACAAACATAACATGTGATTTAATATCTGAAACCAGCACAAACATAATGTGTGATTTAACATATGAAACCAGGACAAACACAATGTGATTTAACATCTGAAACCAGCACAAACATAATGTGTGATTTAACATATGAAACCAGCACAAACATAATGTGTGATTTAACATCTGAAACCAGCACAAACATAATGTGTGATTTAACATATGAAACCAGCACACACATAATGTGTGATTTAACATCTGAAACCAGCACACACATCATGTGTGATTTAACATATGAAACCAGCACAAACATAATGTGTGATTTAACATCTGAAACCATCACAAACATAATGTCTGATTTAACATCTGAAACCAGCACAAACATAACATGTGATTTAGCATCTGAAACCAGCACAAACATAATGTGTGATTTAACATCTGAAACCATCACAAACATAATGTCTGATTTAACAGATGAAACCAGCACAAACATAACTTGTGATTTAGCATCTGAAACCAGCACAAACATAATGTGTGATTTAACATATGAAACCAGGACAAACACAATGTGATTTAACGTCTGAAACCAGCACAAACATAGTGTATGATTTAACATCTGAAACCAGCACACACATAATGTGTGATTTAACATCTGAAACCAGCACACACATAATGTGTGATTTAACATATGAAACCAGCACAAACTTAATGTGTGATTTAACATCTGAAACCATCATAAACATAATGTCTGATTTAACAGATGAAACCAGCACAAACATAACATGTGATTTAGCATCTGAAACCAGCACAAACATAATGTGTGATTTAACATATGAAAGCAGCACAAACATAACATGTGATTTAACATATGAAACCATCACAAACATAATGTGTAACTTAACAGATGAAACCAGCACAAACATAATGTTTGATTATACAGATGAAACCAGCACAAACATAACATGTGATTTCACATATGAAACCACCACAAACATAATGTGTGATTTAACATATGAAACCAGCACAAACATAACATGTGATTTAACATATGAAACCAGCACAAACATAATGTGTGATTTAACAGATGAAACCAGCACAAACATAACATGTGATTTAACATCTGAAACCAGCCCAAACATAATGTGTGATTTAACAGATGAAACCAGCACAAACATAACATGCGATTTAACATCTGAAACCAGCACAAACATAATGTGTGATTTAACATATGAAACCAGGATTAAACATAATGTGTGATTTAACATATGAAAGCAGCACAAACATAACATGTGATTTAACATCTGAAACCAGCACAAACATAATGTGTGATTTAACATATGAAACCAGGATTAAACATAATGTGTGATTTAACATATGAAACCAGGACAAACATAATGTGATTTAACATCTGAAACCAGCACAAACATAACATGTGATTTAGCATCTGAAACCAGCACAAACATAATGTGTGATTTAACATATGAAACCAGCACAAACATAATGTGTGATTTCACATATGAAACCAGCACAAACATATTGTGTGATTTCACATATGAAACCAGCACAAACATAATGTGTGATTCAACATATGAAACCAGCACAAACATAATGTGTGATTTAACATATGAAATCAGCACAAACATAATGTGTGATTTAACATCTGAAACCAGCACAAACATAATGTGTGATTTAACATATGAAACCAGCACAAACATAATGTGTGATTTAACATCTGAAACCAGCACAAACATAATGTGTGATTTAACATCTGAAACCAGCACAAACATAATGTGTGATTTAACATCTGAAACCAGCACAAACATAATGTGTGATTTAACATATGAAACCAGCACAAACATAATGTGTGATTTAACATCTGAAACCAGCACAAATATAATGTGAAATTTAACATATGAAACCAGCACAAACAGAATGTGTGATTTAACAGATGAAACCAGCACAAACATATTGTGTGATTTAACAGATGAAACCATCACAAAAATAACATGTGATTTAACATCTGAAACTAGCACAAACATAATGTGTGATTTAACAGATGAATCCAGCACAAACATAATGTGTTATTTTACATAAGAAACCAGCACAAACATAATGTGTGATTTAACAGATGAAACCATCACAAACATAGTGTGTGATTTAACAGATGAAACCAGCACAAACATAATGTGTGATTTAACAGATGAATCCAGCACAAACATAATGTGTTATTTTACATATGAAACCAGCACAAACATAATGTGTTATTTTACATATGAAACCAGCACAAACATAATGTGTGATTTAACAGATGAAACCAGGACAAACATAGTGTGTGATTTAACATATGAAACCAGCACAAACATAATGTGTGATTTAACATATGAAACCAGCACAAACATATTGTGTGATTTAACAGATGAAACCATCACAAAAATAACATGTGATTTAACATCTGAAACTAGCACAAACATAATATGTGATTTAACATATGAAACCAGCACAAACATATTGTGTGATTTAACAGATGAAACCATCACAAAAATAACATGTGATTTAACATCTGAAACTAGCACAAACATAATGTGTGATTTAACAGATTAATCCAGCACAAACATAATGTGTTATTTTACATATGAAACCAGCACAAACATAATGTGTGATTTAACAGATGAAACCATCACAAACATAATGTGTTATTTAACAGATGAAACCAGCACAAACATAGTGTGTGATTTAACAGATGAAACCATCACAAACATAATGTGTGATTTAACATATGAAACCAGGACAAACATAATGTGTGATTTAACATCTGAAACCAGCACAAACATAGTGTGTGATTTAACATCTGAAACCAGCACAAACATAATGTGTGATTTAACATATGAAACCATCACAAACATAATGTGTGATTTAACATATGAAACCAGCACAAACATAATGTGTGATTTAACAGATGAAACCAGCACAAACATAATGTGTGATTTAACAGATGAAACCAGGACAAACATAATGTGTGATTTAACAGATGAAACCAGGACAAACATAATGTGTGATTTAACAGATGAAACCAGGACAAACATAATGTGTGATTTAACAGATGAAACCAGGACAAACATAATGTGTGATTTAACATATGAAACCAGCACAAACATAATGTGTGATTTAACATATGAAACCAGCACAAACATAATGTGTGATTTAACAGATGAAACCAGCACAAACATATTGTGTGATTTAACAGATGAAACCAGGACAAACATAATGTGTGTTTTAACATATGAAACCAGCACAAACATAATGTGTGATTTAACAGATGAAACCAGCACAAACATATTGTGTGATTTAACAGATGAAACCAGGACAAACATAATGTGTGATTTAACATATGAAACCAGCACAAACATAATGTGTGATTTAACAGATGAAACCAGCACAAACATATTGTGTGATTTAACAGATGAAACCAGGACAAACATAATGTGTGATTTAACATATGAAACCAGCACAAACATATTGTGTGATTTAACACATGAAACCAGCACAAACATAATGTGTGATTTAACAGATGAAACCAGCACAAACATATTGTGTGATTTAACATATGAAACCAGCACAAACATATTGTGTGATTTAACATATGAAACCAGCACAAACATATTGTGTGATTTAACAGATGAAACCATCACAAAAATAACATGTGATTTAACATCTGAAACTAGCACAAACATATTGTGTGATTTAACATATGAAACCAGCACAAACATAATGTGTGATTTAACAGATGAAACCAGCACAAACATAATGTGTGATTTAACATATGAAACCAGCACAAACATAATGTGTGATTTAACAGATGAAACCAGCACAAACATATTGTGTGATTTAACAGATGAAACCAGGACAAACATAATGTGTGATTTAACATATGAAACCAGCACAAACATAATGTGTGATTTAACAGATGAAACCAGCACAAACATATTGTGTGATTTAACAGATGAAACCAGGACAAACATAATGTGTGATTTAACATATGAAACCAGCACAAACATATTGTGTGATTTAACATATGAAACCAGCACAAACATAATGTGTGATTTAACATATGAAACCAGCACAAACATATTGTGTGATTTAACATATGAAACCAGCACAAACATAATGTGTGATTTAACATATGAAACCAGCACAAACATATTGTGTGATTTAACAGATGAAACCAGGACAAACATAATGTGTGATTTAACATATGAAACCAGCACAAACATATTGTGTGATTTAACATATGAAACCAGCACAAACATAATGTGTGATTTAACAGATGAAACCAGCACAAACATATTGTGTGATTTAACAGATGAAACCAGGACAAACATAATGTGTGATTTAACAGATGAAACCAGGACAAACATAATGTGTGATTTAACAGTGGGTTATTTGTACACAGGGTGGGGTTTGGGCGGAGAAGGAGGGCAGCGTGGAGATTAAGACGAGGAAGGGATGAAGTGTTTGCTGGACTTGCTTTCAGAACCAAATAAGATGTAATATTACATCACATAAATAATGTGATATAATAAGATATGATACATATGATGTATTGTAATATGCACGATATGATATGTTATGATATAACACAGATAACATAATTAAATATAATCCAATTTTAATGAAACCTAGTTTGGAAACATGCAGATTTGTAAAGAAAAATGTGGATTCAGAGCTTTCACCTTGGTTTTTGCATTTCTTCTGGAAGATATAGAATCCACCAGTGAGAAGAAGAAGAAGAAGAACAATGCTGAGGAGAGTTGTCCAGAGAACCAGACTCCAGGAGACTTTTTGTGATTTTTGTTCAAAGGCCACATATTTGTGATCCTCTCCATGCATGTTCTGTACCAGGCACTTGAACTTCCCTTCAATCAGTTTGTTTGTGATTATCAAACCACTCATGAAATGTTGTGGTTTTCTTTGATACATTTCATCAACTCCCACTTGGCTTGCATTCAGATTGAGTCCTTCAGGGCTCCACCAGGTGATGTTTGGTTCCGGCTTGGCCTCAGCCTCACAGAACAGTTTCCAGGAGTTCCTGGAGTTCACAAACGCTCTTGAGATGTTCAGGATCTTCGGACGCACTGTGGGATCACGGGGTCATGTTTATACACCATCTACCGTGGTACATGACACATACATGTACCATGACATACAATGTATATGACAAAGAAAGTAATATTATTTCAAATTAAATTGCTTTCTGATATCATGATTATATTATTACTTCCTCCACAGTTGACGGAGGTTATATTTTCACCCTGTCCGTTTGTCTGTCTATTTGTCTATGGGGAAGATATCACAAAAAGCTGTGGATTAATTCGGATAAAATTTGGTGGTGAAGAAGTTGTGTGTGTGACAAAGACGAAATGATTCGATTTTGGTGAAGATCCGGATCCGGATCCGGCTAGTAGAATTTTTAAAGTGATTCTTCACCGTTGAGTGATACGGCCAAAGACGAGGGGTACATCAGGGTATGAAAGACCTATGGTGATTCCTGTCATTGATTTTGATTAAATGTGATTCTGTTTTGTGATTTTCTGGTCTACTCTGAGATACAAAACGTAAACTGTTCACCTGGCGGAGGTATGATCTCTCCTGAGTGCCGTTATAGTATTTTACATTTTATTGCCATTTTATTGCATTATTAATTTTTACTTGTTAAATTCATCAATTGTAACATTTACCTCAATTCAACCTTTGGCCACGATGGAAGTTAAATAAACCTTTATTATTGTTATTATTATTGTTATTATTATTATTATTATTATTATAAGATTTATAAGATGAAGGTGTTACATTTAGTACTCCGCAATCCCATGACAATTGTTTTGCCTCCATTGTTATTCGTGTTTTCCTTATCAACATTTTGTTGTTGTTATTCATTATCTTACAACAGAAAACGATAATCCCCATTATAATTATAATCTGAAATACACGTTTTTTTTTGTTTTTTTTGTATACAACATCGAGGCTCGTGAAAGTGCTAACATTAATCACACAGAAAGACAAACCAACACATAATACATATAACATGGGGAGCGGTAGACAAGATGGGGAGAGAGGGGGAGGAACACAAACACAACATTTGAGAGCAGGGACATCGAGAGATCTGTGGGAGGGGGAGGCATGGGAAGGGGGGGGAGGTGGGAGAGGTATAAAACATATGGACACTGCAAGAACTTCCAGGAAAGAAGTTGGAATTTCAAACAAAGTGGATCTACGGTGAAATTAGCGGGGGTAGAAAAGATCAAGGTTTTGGATGGGGGAAGATAAGAGATGGTGGTGAACGGCTGTTTTAAAGACCTGGAGGGAGGAGTGAGATTGAAGGGAGTGTGGGAGTTTAAACGTTGTGAACTTACCATCGATGTGGAGATTTGTTAATTTATTTTTGCCGGTTGTAAATCCACCTTTACGTCCATTTGATTCTGTCCATTGAAAGCGACACCGATACCTCCCCTGATCCTCCATCGTCAGGTTTCTGATTCTCACCGACCCATCACCTTCACCTGGGTTCCCTACAGGTTCGATCCTCCCTTTAAAATCATCACGTGTATAGTTTGAGGAACTGTTGTAAATAATTACATTTCCGGCTTTGTTTCCTTTTCTGCTTTTCTTTTTGTACAACACCAAATATAAATCTTTCAAGGTGTTTTGTTTACTGTGATGGAACCGACAGGGAAGAATCACATCCTCGCCCCTTATACCGATCACCTCCCGTTGTGCACAAAGTTCAATTGTAAATCCTCTTTTGTTTTCCATTGTGCAATTATTCGTGTTCTGGATTTGCTGTCCTGCAGGAAATGTAAATAACAATATCAGTTACACACATGATATACATTATGCATAAACTATATAAACAATGAAGGTGAATGTCACACATGATATACATTATGCATAAACTATATAAACAATGAAGGTGAATGTCACACATGATATACATTATGCATAAACTATATAAACAATGAAGGTGAATGTCACACATGATATACATTATGCATAAACTATATAAACAATGAAGGTGAATGTCACACATGATATACATTATGTATAAACTATATAAACAATGAAGGTGAATGTCACACATTATATACATTATGTATAAACTATATAAACCATGAAGGTGAATGTCACACATTATATACATGATGTATAAACTATATAAACAATGAAGGTGAATGTCACACATGATATACATTATGCATAAACTATATAAACAATGAAGGTGAATGTCACACATTATATACATTATGCATAAACTATATAAACAATGAAGGTGAATGTCACACATTATATACATTATGCATAAGCTATATAAACAATGAAGGTGAATGTCACACATTATATACATTATGCATAAACTAGACAAACAATGAAGGTGAATGTCACACATTATATACATTATGCATGAACTATATAAACAATGAAGTTGAATGTCACACATTATATACATTATGTATAAACTATATAAACAATGAAGGTGAATGTTACACATTACATCCATTATGTATAAACTATATGAACAATGAAGGTGAATGTCACACATTGTATACATTATGTAAAAACTATATAAACAATGACGGTGAATGTCACACATTATATACATTATGTATAAACTATATAAACAATGAAGGTGAATGTCACACATTATATACATTATGTATAAACAATATAAACAATGAAGGTGAATGTCACACATTATATACATTATGCATAAACTGTATAAACAATGAAGGTGAATGTCACACATTATATACATTATGCATAAACTATATAAACAATGAAGGTGAATGTCACACATTATATACATTATGCATAAACTATATAAACAATGAAGGTGAATGTCACACATTACATACATTATGTACAGTATAAACTATATAAACAATGAAGGTGAATGTCACACATTATATACATTACGTATAAACTATATAAACAATGAAGGTGAATGTCACACATTACATACATTATGTATAAACTATATAAACAATGAAGGTGAATGTCACACATTATATACATTATGCATAAACTATATAAACAATGAAGGTGAATGCCACACATTATATACATTATGCATAAACTATATAAACAATGAAGGTGAATGTCACACATGATATACATTATGCATAAACTATATAAACAATGAAGGTGAATGTCATACATTATATACATGATGCATAAACTATATAAACAATGAAGGTGAATGTCACACATTATATACATTATGTATAAACTAGATAAACAATGAAGGTGAATGTCACACATTATATACATTATGTATAAACTAGATAAACAATGAAGGTGAATGTCACACATTATATACATTATGCATAAACTATATAAACAATGAAGGTGAATGTCACACATTATATACATTATGTATAAACTAGATAAACAATGAAGGTGAATGTCACACATTATATACATTATGCATAAACTATAAAACAATGAAGGTGAATGTCACACATTATATACATTATGTATAAACTATATAAACCATGAAGGTGAATGTCACACATTATATACATGATGTATAAACTATATAAACAATGAAGGTGAATGTCACACATGATATACATTATGCATAAACTATATAAACAATGAAGGTGAATGTCACACATTATATACATTATGCATAAACTATATAAACAATGAAGGTGAATGTCACACATTATATACATTATGCATAAGCTATATAAACAATGAAGGTGAATGTCACACATTATATACATTATGCATAAACTAGACAAACAATGAAGGTGAATGTCACACATTATATACATTATGCATGAACTATATAAACAATGAAGTTGAATGTCACACCTTATATACATTATGTATAAACTATATAAACAATGAAGGTGAATGTTACACATTACATACATTATGTATAAACTATATGAACAATGAAGGTGAATGTCACACATTGTATACATTATGTAAAAACTATATAAACAATGACGGTGAATGTCACACATTATATACATTATGTATAAACTATATAAACAATGAAGGTGAATGTCACACATTATATACATTATGTATAAACAATATAAACAATGAAGGTGAATGTCACACATTATATACATTATGCATAAACTGTATAAACAATGAAGGTGAATGTCACACATTATATACATTATGCATAAACTATATAAACAATGAAGGTGAATGTCACACATTATATACATTATGCATAAACTATATAAACAATGAAGGTGAATGTCACACATTACATACATTATGTACAGTATAAACTATATAAACAATGAAGGTGAATGTCACACATTATATACATTACGTATAAACTATATAAACAATGAAGGTGAATGTCACACATTACATACATTATGTATAAACTATATAAACAATGAAGGTGAATGTCACACATTATATACATTATGCATAAACTATATAAACAATGAAGGTGAATGCCACACATTATATACATTATGCATAAACTATATAAACAATGAAGGTGAATGTCACACATGATATACATTCTGCATAAACTATATAAACAATGAAGGTGAATGTCATGCATTATATACATGATGCATAAACTATATAAACAATGAAGGTGAATGTCACACATTATATACATTATGTATAAACTAGATTAACAATGAAGGTGAATGTCACACATTATATACATTATGCATAAACTAGATAAACAATGAAGGTGAATATCACACATTATATACATTATGCATAAACTAGATAAACAATGAAGGTGAATGTCACACATTATATACATTATGCATAAACTAGATAAACAATGAAGGTGAATATCACACATTATACACATTATGCATAAACTAGATAAACAATGAAGGTGAATGTCACACATTATATACATGATGCAAAAACTATATAAACAATGAAGGTGAATGTCGCACATTACATACATTATGCATAAACTATATAAACAATGAAGGTGAATGTCACATATTATATACATCAATCTATATATATAAAACACAGTTTGTGTGTGTGTGTGTAATGTTACCGATAGACTCCTAAACAGAGAGGCTTACGTGCTTGATATTTGGCATAGACATGGCCATTGAGCCTGGGAAGAACATGGCCGACCTAAAAAAAATTATTTCATAATATCTTTTTGCCATATTTTTACCTCAGCGCATTTCAGCGAGGAATATTATGCACGGAATCTGAGGCGGTGGCAGAGCAGCGCGCTGATTCGCTCAGAGCGATCACGTGATGTTCCTTGCCGCCATAAACTCAGTTACGCGTTCGCACGTATTTCAGAGCGAAAAGCGATTGCGTTTTTTCACATTTCAGCGAGGAACATTGCCATTCACACCACATAGGTTTTTCTTTCTTTCATCTTTACGAGATCCATATTTTTTATTCATATTTACCTCAGCGCATTTCAGCGAGGAATATTATACACGGAATCTGAGCAGGTGGAAAAGCAGTGCGCTGATTCGCTCAGAGCGATCACGTGATGTTCCTTGCCACCATAAACTCACAGTTAAGCGTTCGCACGTAATTCACACGTTCAGAAAAAACGAGATCCGCGAAGCGAGTTGGTCGAGTCGTGCTAACCAAGATGGCGACACAGCGGTTTCACTTTTCACGGAGTATGAGTGTTCTATATATTTTCAATTCAGTGCGCCCGACTCGCTCACGTACTTGATTTGTGGCAAAGACATGGCCATTGGGCCTTCACGGTGTAATTTGTGCGAGGCTTTTGTCCGAGTGAGCTTGAGTCGAGAGGGCGAATGTACGGGTTGGGAATGTATGGGTCTCCCTTCCCCCGCCCGGCAACGCCGGTACTGGAGGGCGTCACAGGATCGGTGAGTCTCCAAAATCCGCTTAGTGCTGTTGCAAAGATGCAGGACGATGTCGCGATTGTTGTGCTGCTCTCCGACCATGAGAACTGCAACGTCATTGTTGACTGGCCCTCCCCTTCCCTCCCCCTTCCCCCTCCGTCCTCCCCTCCCCCTCCCTTCCCCCTCCACCCTACCCCGTCCCCTTCTCCCCTCCCCCTCCCTTTTCCCCCTCCCACTCCCTTTTCCCGCTCCCCCCCCTCCCCCCCCTCCCTTTTCCCCCTCCCCCCTCCCCCTCCCCCTCCCCCCTCCAACCATCCCGGTGTTTCACAGGTAGGGTGATTGATCAATGTGTGTCGTCAATCGGATGGATCTTAAACTGGGAATCCCACCTTCCAGAATTAGTTGGTGAACATTAATGACACCACAATGTCCTTCATGAAGTGGAGGTGAGTTATCACCGGCATCCTGAACAAATTACAAATTCCTACCCTGATTGACTGCTGGGAAGGCAATGGCAAACCACCCAGGATAACCTTGCCAATTAAATTCTTTGACAGAACCATCGTTATGTAAGGCGTACGGTACATCATCCTTATCGTTCTGCTCCTCGTCATCCTCATCATTCTTGTAATTTAGGTAACCTCATCTCGATTCTCCAAGATGTCGACAAAATGGGTCGTGATATCCGGATGTACGTCCACAGGATCGCCCGGTCTTAGAGGTTTCAATTTCGTATCTGAGGGGCTCCAATGAAGGCCTCCCAGAGAATTAGGGGGGGGGCTCCAATGGGGGCCTCCCAGAGAATCAGAGGGGCTCCAATGGGGGTCTCCCAGAGAATCAGGGGCCTCCCATGGGGTCTCCCAGAGAATCAGAGGGGCTCCAATGGGGGCCTCCCAGAGAATCAGGGTGGCTCCAATGGGGGCCTCCCAGAAAATCAGAGGGGCTCCCATGGGGTCTCCCAGAGAATCAGAGGGGCTCCAATGGGGGCCTCCCATAGAATTCAGCGACATTTGTGATGTTGTAAATATATGATCCTGATCAAACAGTTTCTATTTACTTGGTATATCCACACATTATCAGGAAACGTTCTTCTCAATAAATCACTCAGTTATTCTTTCAAACAAAATGAACGTTTGTAACAAATGTGGGGGTCGAGGAGGAAAGTGGGAAATTTAACAAATAACTTACCTGTTGGGACAGACCCCAAGATCATCATCATCAGAGCGCAAAAAATGTGAAAGATCATTGTATTAACTCTGAATGGAGAAGAAGATCCTCGAGTTGGTTCTGATATGAGATTGGTCGCTGAGATCAGATATTATGAACCCAGTACCGAGTTCCAGATCCCGATTTCAAACACTCCCGATAACACTAAGAACACTTGTGGGTAATTCACTTCACATGCAATCAGAACGTTCCACAATCTCCTCCCACAAGGGGGCGGAGCTTGAACGATATCGAGGAGATTCGAAACACCAACAAATAAAAAAATATTTACATCACACTGAACTGATAGATCAACACACTTATTGTTATTTATTTAATACCGTGATTATTAACTTTGTACACACCAATGAAATAATGTATAATTGTTTTAATTGTATTTCTGAATGAGGTGAGTAAATCATTCTTTCTGTTGCTTGTTCTGAGAAATACAGAAAAAGAGAAGGAATTAATAGGTTTTGTGTTCATAGTTTGAGGAACTTAAAAAGGAAATGTTTTTCCATTATGTTCACACATGCAGGTTCACATCATACAGGTGCACAAACACATTTATCACATGAATCCATTTTATATGTACACCTGTATCACTGTATCGCCAGGTTTCACTCGAAAAAACAACAATACGTCTCAATATGAATCATGATAATCCTGATTAATAGTCTGGATAATCATCTCTCTCATTTCTCCATGTTTTGTTTTACTTTAATCTCATTTCAACCTTGTGGGAGGGTCACGTGGGTGTAAGGTGACCCACCTTTTGGTGATGTTGATCTGGGGTTCAAGGTATCGAATGGACAAAGATGACATATATCTTGTTTTAAATAGCAAGTACAAGTGCACAGTTTGTGAGCACTGATTGTGAGCGTCCACTTATAAGGACAGTTTTCCTTTGAAGTGGACGTGGCATCATATTTTCAAAATGTCCGCCAGGTGGGCTGAGGTTACGTTTTCACCTGTTTGTTTGTCTGTGAGAATGATATCTCAAAAAGTTGTGCAGAAGTTATGACAAAACTTGTTGGATGAGTTGCTCAGGTGACAAGAACAAGCCGGTTAGATTTTGGTTCAGGTCAGCAGATCTCGCCTATCAGTGGGATACAAAAGGTAAACTGTTCAACCTGGTGGAGGTATGCGCTCTACAGAGTGCTGTTCTAGCTTTACTTTATGTGTTGTCTGATCTGCTTGTTCCTCGTCCACCTGTAACTCCGACCCACCTGATGATTCGCAACCCCTCCAACGTTTGTCCTCCAGCTCTTCCATGAGCCTCAATCTTTAATTATAAAAATTGCTTTAAAGTTTGGCCCACGTCTTGAGTTCCTACTATTTGGAGTGTTCATTGATTTTAAATGATATCGTTTGATGAAGAATATGGGTTTAATGAGGTTTGATTGTACCAATTATGGGAAACCATCAACCTTGCTAAAGATCTATTTAATTAACAAGTGAGGTACCCGTGCTATGCATGGGTGGGAGGCCAGAAGCAAACAGACAATGCAGAAACGACGAATGCTAAAGCATGAAACCAATAAAATCCACATTCCTGTGGCACCTTTAGTCGCACGTCAGACATGGACAGCAAGTTCGTGAAGGACTTCCATGAAAAATGTACCCGTTCGCAAACAAACGGGTACGTTTGTTCCATACCCAGTCAATGGCGAATCTGCATATGGCGATCCGCGAATTCACGTTCAGAAAGTAGAAACCGACACGGCATTTCGTCATTCACTTGAACTCGATATCTCTTTTTTCATTCCAAACAGTATAACTCCAATCACAAATTAAATAGCATTAATATAAAAAATAAAATCTAAACAACCTTCCTGACATAAACAAATATTTAAATCCTGATGTGAAGTTCCGTACGGTTGGGTGAATACAATTACGAATTCAAAATCGTAATTGTATTCACTCAATTCCAATCATCAATTGATACTTTAACAAAACGATTAACGTTTAACGATTAAACATTATGATTGAATGACGGTTGTATTGAGATATTATCAAACCCGTGCATTGCCGTCATCTGTCCACTTCCGGATTCGCTGCAGGTTCGTAATTCTCATCAAAATCTAAACAGTATTTGTAGAATTTCAATTAAAGCCACATCACTGTTCATAATCGGTAAATATTATTCCATCGTTTTTGGGAAAACTTGGAAAAATTGGAAAAACAATACAAGCTATTTTACTCCCAGGGGTCCCAGGAATACCCACCCAAAATATCGTTGCGATCGGTTGAGCCGTCTTTGCGGTACCTTCGAACGGACGGACGGACATTAGGTGAATTATAGTAAGATTAACCGTTTACAGATCCTCCATGATTCAGCACCTCTTCAGCTCCTTTCCCTTCCTCAACATTCACCATTTATATTCACAATAATTGTGTTTAATTCCATAACCTATGAAGTAGAGGATTGGTTAACAATAAATAATTTATGTGTGAATATATAGATATAGCACCAACTGTGATATCTCATTTCAAACCCTCGCACAAGTTGATGTAAATCTGCCTTGAATCGAGATGCTCCTTCCAGCACCTCCTAACTTGATCATATTGTTAAATAAAAAACCTGTTTAGTTGAAGCAGCCAATCAGGTGAAAGGATTTCGGTCACGTGATCGATTACGATATTTAAAATGGCAGCCTGCACTGAATCAACACCGTCGAACTGGTGTATAAGGGGGAACAAACTAAGTTCACATGATATGATTATCTTTTCTGATTCCTTGTTCCAAAACTGGTAAAGCAATCTCAGGATACCTTCATCTTAAAGAACATGAGTGTCTCAAAACCAAGCACATACGGGATATGTCAAACAAAAACAGCAGAGGAAGGAGGAAACGAACAAACACTGTTGTGTGGTTTGTGAGTGTTGCAATGTTTTATCTTTTTATTTTGAATACAGGAGTTCAGGCTAAAGGGGGAACCAAACAACTGATTTACAAACATGAAAAACATCAAACAACCAGATGGGCATAACTCTACACACTGCTGATGACTGGATTGTAATTTCACATGTCGTCACTCAAGATATGTTTGTTGAAACATTGTTTTGGAATGTCTGGAATGGGTGGATTGCCACAACAACTGGTATTACGGTGCAGTCGTTGGGCAGTCAGTTTTGCAATCTTGTGGCTTGACTTGGCTTGTGGGGGAATGGGCTTTTGCAATGTCGACGTGATGAACATCTGGATGCTGGAAAAAGGGAAATGCCAGTCTCATGTAGTTGAGGTAGGGTCGTGATTTATCTTGTCTACAGTGGACGTTGTGAATATGCCAATCTTGCGGGGTTGTGGACAAACAGCTCCCATTGATTCAACGTGGTTGATAGCAAAACTGGCCAGATCAGCAGACATACAGTCACGTGAAAAAGTAAGTACACCCCATGTAAAGTTTTGATTTTTTCAACATATTTCAACATACAGCTATTTGATCTTCATTTCAACAATATTGATAGATAAAGGTGATATAATATAACAAATATCATGAAACATTTACATTTTGTGGTCCATTGTATCTATCTATAATTCCAGTAATCTCTGTGTGTATGTTTGTATGTTTGTATGTTTGTATGTATGTATGTATGTATGTATGTATGTCTGTGACCGCTGTTTCTCGACAACCACGGGTCCGATATACTTTAAACTTGCCAGGTATATTGCTGGGGACCCGAGGATGTGCCTTTTCAAGGTTTCATATTAATCGGACAAGTAGTTACCGAGCTATGTCCAAAAAACGATTCAACCAATCAGAGAGCAGCGAGCTATCACGTGTGCCGAACGTGCCGAACAGACTCTGCCTCGGACGGCACATTTGAGAGCGTATTCATTTATTTCACGTTGGCAAACTATGTTGGCGTTAAACTATGTTTTAAAACTAATTAAAACTAATTTGCGATTCATCGTAACTGCGATTTGCGACCTTCCGGACAGTGAAGACTTCACTTCCGGCAGCCAATCACACAACGCGTTGTTGCGTAGGCGTGGCCGATGTGAGAGCGAGCCGAGCGCGTGCGCCATTACGGTTCGTAATTCGATTTCTTCCGGAGAAAATAATAATTTCTCGATTTCTTATGCGCATTATTTCTCCCAATTCAGTCAGAGCGAAGGGCGGAAGCGAAGAGCGTTGTTTTTTTTGTTTACGGGCGTACGGGCGTACGGGCGGGGTAGAGCGTACGGGTAGCGTTTTTTTTTTTTTTTGGCAAGGAACGGGCACCCACGTACGGGCATGCCCTAGTAATTTAAATACACATAAATGCAAATTTCGCATGTGGAAAAAGTAAGTACACCCCTACATTTATCACTACTTCAAATACCTAAAATTAGACTCAGGTGCACCAGCTCAGGTGCAAATGATTAGAACATCTTTAGAGAGGATCTTGGAGGAACCTGTCTTATTTTATACCTCAGACATTTAGTTTGGTTTGCTCTTTGTTGTTGAAGTGTGTGGCGTCACCATGCCTAGATCAAAAGAGCTCTCTGAGGCCTTCAGAAAGAAGGTTATGGATGCCTACGAGTCTGGGAAATGATTTAAAAAGATCTCCAAACAATTTGAAATCAATCATTCGACTGTCCGGAAGATCATCTACAAGTGGAGAAGATTCCAAACAACTGCCAACTTGGCCAGGCCGCCCCAGCAAATTTCAGCCCAAGAGCAGACCGCAAGATGATGAAAGAAGTCTCAAAGAACCCCAGAATGTCATCACGGGACCTACAGGTAGCTCTTGACACTGTTGATGTCAAAGTGCACGAGTCTACCACTAGAAAGAGGCTGCACAAATTTGATCTACATAGGAGGTGTGCAAGGAGGAAACCTTTGCTTTCCAGAAAGAACATCAGGGCAAGAATAAAGTTTGCCAATGAACACCTAGGCAAAGACCAGCACTTCTGGAACAATGTGCTCTGGACAGATGAGTCAAAGGTAGAGCGATTTGGCCACAGTACCAGAAGACATATTTGGTGAAAACCAAAGACAGCATTTGACCACAAGAACCTGATACCAACTGTAAAGCATGGTGGTGGAAATATTATGGTTTGGGGCAGCTTTGCTGCATCAGGGCCTGGGCAGCTCACCATCATAGAATCCACTATGAATTCTTCATTGTACCAGAGGGTGCTTGAGGATAATGTGAGGCCATCTGTCGGAAAGTTGAAGCTCAACCGAAGGTGGACCTTGCAACATGACAATGACCCTAAACATACCAGTAAATCCACCAAGGAATGGCTGAAAAGAAAGAAATGGAGGGTTCTGGAATGGCCAAGTCAAAGCCCAGATCTAAATCCCATCGAGATGTTGTGGTGGGGTTTGAAACGAGCTGTGCATGCAAGAAACCCCTCAAACATCGCACAGCTGAAAGAATTCTGTATGGAGGAGTGGGCAAAAATTTCTCCCAGTCGATGTCAGACTGGTAGACAGTTATAAGAAACACCTACTTGAGGTTGTTTCTGCCAAAGGGGGCAATGCCACCTATTAGAGCCAAGGGTGTACTTACTTTTTCCACATGCAAAATTTGCATTTATGTTTGTTTAAATTATACAATGGACTACAAAATGTAAATGTTTCATGATATTTGTTATATTATATCACCTTTATCTGTCAATATTGTTGAAATGAAGATCAAATAGCTGTATTTTGAAATATGTTGAAAAAGTCAAAACTTTACATTGGGTGTACTTACTTTTTCACGTGACTGTACGGAGAACACGATCATATGTCATAGAGTCCCATCTTGTAAAAAGTATTGTTACATTTATGGGGAGTCGGCAATGCAATACCTTAGGGCCGGGTAGGATTGTATAAGGTAGTCTGATCCGAATGTCGCAATGAAGAAGAATAAACCTCCATGTACCTAAGTAGGGATCCATTAGACCGGATGTCGTGTAATGTTGTATTTTTGTCCCCATCACGAGGGGTGGGGGTATGTTAATTAGTTAGGGTATAAAAATAATTCCCTGTATGTGATTGCCTCTGTAACCTTTTCCTTTGTTCCTTATGACAATGCACCCATCACACACCCACTATCCGCCAAGCAATGGGTGCGTAATTATAACACAAAATAAAAGTAACCGAAACCAGGACATTCAAATACCACTGGCGCTGCCAGCCGCCACATCACAACACCAAGCAGGCAGGTCCGTGAGGCCCACCCCGAGGGGTGGTGTTTGGTCCGGTACCATGGAACGAGGAGATGGACTCACTGATTGGAGCACGCGCGGATGTCATCGGATGACGTAAGACCCCGAGGAACTAAATCTATTGAGTCCGACATTTTCTCTCTTCTTGGTTCGGGCTATTGAAGGAGCAGATGCAGTTTATACGCTCTTGGCTCTGGGTTTTATAGCGTGCAGTCGCATGTCCCGCTCTTGCTTTTTGTGTCCCGAGTTGAAAAAGGACAGTCGCATGTACCTTTTTGCGCTGGATTCTTGTCGTGATCAGTCGTATTGTTCTTCCTCCCTTGGTTTCGACGTTCGTGGCAGGCGGTCACAGCTGTTCCTCGCAGGCAGTCACAGCTAGTGGCTTTGTGACGGCTGTGTGCCATGTCGAGTGTGCCTGAGAGACCGTGGTGTTGTGTGGAGCAGGCGACGAAGATGAACCCGGCCTGCTCGCTTCGCGCTTGGCGGCTGGAGTGAACGAACTGCACGCCAATGCCTGTTTCCCGCGCACAGACTTCGCGCCAAGGCATGTGTTTTCCCTCACACGGGCCTCCGGTACCCGTTCAAGGACTGACGGGGTTCAAGAGCCGCTCAAAGCTGAGTACACAAACACGCATTATTTCCCACCCTTGTGTTGTTTTACGAGTCTGTATGGAGGATCCATCGATTAGGAATTTTAGTTTTATTGTGCATTTTTTGTTCCCTTGCATTTATTTTTATTGAACCCTTTTATAGTTACATTTTAATTTCATGTCGGTCTTGCTTGATTACGCTCCAGTGGAAGCTGCCCATGTAAGTTCGTCATTCTCCTTTCCCTCGCGTGTAAAGAACACGGCCATAGTTGGATTGAACGCTTTGGAGGTAAGCTGATTGGCTATTCGTCCCCAGGGGATATATGCAACGTGCTACCCGCCCCCTCCCACCCCCAGGGACACGACAGTATCAATCATATCCTTGGATATCGTCTTGGAATTTAGGTATGCTCCAACCAAGGGACAGAGGCAGTGGAGGTTCACAATCTTGGCTGTCTGGTAACTGCTGATTCTACTATGGAGTATCATGGTCATAAGAGTACGCATTGATGAAGGCACTGATATCTGCTGGCAATCGCCTACGTAAGTACCATCAAATGATGGGCATTCATTGGAGAACATATCACGGCAGATAATATCTGCAACACGTGACATCATGAATGTCTAAGCTTCTCCGTTGAGTTGACAAGTTTTCCTAATGCATTTGCCTGCAGTTCCACTTGGTACTAGTAGAATGTCACGCCCCTCATCGTGTGCCTCTAACTCGGAGAAGTATCCAAGTATGCTATTTTTGAATCAGGTCACATGGATGCTTGATTATCCTCTTCGAGCTGATATAGCCTGGACATGGACACTTCTTGCATGTAGGAGAGTAGTTTTGTAAAAGCAGTGTTCCTGGCTGTATCTGGGGTAGTGCTCTTCTGTGATGTGCTCGGTGAGCTTGATCTCGGTTTAATGGAGAAGCTACAAAGCATTGAGGATGATATTTTATCTCTAGCTACAACATCATCATCTATACTCAGCTTGGCTAATAAATGCTGATCTTGAAGATTAATGGCACATTGTTTTACCTTTGTATCTAGAGCTCCAGTGGATGCATTGTGGAGAGGATTAGTTAACGTTCCGGGTTTGTTTCGGAAGAGACAGGTTATACCTGGATCGTCAGACAGTGATATCTTCTGTCGAATAAACCTCTGAGGCATCTGAGGCATCTCTTCAATACCCTTGGCGTTTTGTAGCATGTTGCATATTTTTACCCTCGCTGGAGGAGAGGGTATTGCATTTGAGACCGTTTGTCTGTCTGTCTGTCTTTCTGTTACTTGGCAAAAAAATTTTTGGGGCGAAAAGTATGTTTATCACTCTGGTTTGTCTGTGTGTCTGTGTCTTTGCTTGTCTATCCGCTCCTTATACTTACCTTCAGGTCACAATTTCAAACCAATCTTCACGAAACTTCACCAAATAGTAGAGTTCGTAGTCCAACAAAATCCTATATATTTTTTTAGGTCAAAAGGTCAAACGATCAACATAGGCCAAAGGTCAACAACTTTTTTTTAATTTCTAAAATCCTCAATTTTCATCCGATTGACTTGAAATTTGAATAGGATTTACCTATCAGCTAACTGAATTTAACGGCCAACATTTTGGAGATCAACATAAGCCAAAAGGTCAAAAACCTTTTCAGATCTCTAAAATCCTCAATTTTCATCCGATTGACTTGAAATTTGAGTAGGATTTTCATATCAGGTAACTAAATTAAACCACCAACTATTGTTGAGATCAGCATAGGCCAAAAGGTCAACATAGGCCAAAGCTCAACAACAATTAAAAATCCTAAACTACTCAATTTTCATCCGATTGAATTGGAATTTGAATGGTATTTTAATATCATCGAACTGAATTCAACCACCAACTATTTTTGAGATCAACATAAGTCACAATGTCAACATAGGCGAAAGGTCAACCACTTTTTTCAAATTAATAAAATCCTCACTTTTCATCCGATTGACTTGAAATTTGAATGGGATTTCCATATAGGCTTACTGAATTCTACCACCCACTATTTTTGAGGTCACCATAGGCCAAACGGTCAACATGGGCCAACTTTTTGTAATTATCAATTTTCATCCAATTAAATTAAAATTTTAAGACGATTTGCAAATCAGGTTACTGAATTCAACCACCAATTATTTTTGAGATCAACAGATGTCACAAGGTCAACATAGACCAAAGGTCAACATAGGCCAAGTTTCTAAAATCCTCAATTTTCATCCGATTGACTTGAAATTTTAAGAGGATTTGTATCTCTGGACACTGAATTCAACCACCAAGTATTTTTGAGGTAAACATTGGCCAAAAGGTCAACATAGGCCGTTTCTAAAATCCTCAATTTTCATCCAATTAATTTGAAATTTGAAGAGGAATTTCATATCTGGTCACTGAATTCAACCACCAATTGTATTTTAGGTTAACATAGGCCAAAAGGTCAACATAGGCCAAATTTCTAAAATCCTCAATTTTCATCCAATTGACTTGAAATTTTAAGCGGATTTGTATCTCTGGACACTGAATTCAACCACCAAGTATTTTTGAGGTAAACATTGGCCAAAAGGTCAACATAGGCCGTTTCTAAAATCCTCAATTTTCATCCAATTAATTTGAAATTTGAAGAGGAATTTCATGTCTGGTAACTGAATTCAACCTCCAACTAATTTTGATGTCAACATAGGCCAAAAGGTCAACATTGGCTAAATTTCTAAAATCCTCAATTTTCATCCAATTGACTTGAAATTTTAAGCGGATTTGTATCTCTGGACACTGAATTCAACCACCAAGTATTTTTGAGGTAAACATTGGCCAAAAGGTCAACATAGGCCGTTTCTAAAATCCTCAATTTTCATCCAATTAATTTGAAATTTGAAGAGGAATTTCATGTCTGGTAATTGAATTCAACCTCCAACTAATTTTGATGTCAACATAGGCCAAAAGGTCAACATTGGCTAAATTTCTAAAATCCTCAATTTTCATCTGATTGACTTGAAATTTTAAGAGGATTTGCATACCAGGTCACTGAATTAAACCACCAATTATTTTTGAGGTCATCATAGGCCAACAACCTATTTTAGGGATTTCGCAAGTATCATGCTATGCACGACATACCTCTTCTTTGTTTGTTTATGTGCAGTATATCCCAAAAAGCATTTGACGGATTTGGATGAAATTTGGTCGGCAGGTTGAGTTTGTGATGAAGCCAAATTGAAAGATTTTGGTCAAGATCCGGATCGATCCAATAATTTTGTTAAGAGATTCGTCACCATTGAGAGTTTGCGCCAAAAGGATTTATGGCACGGTATCTCAAAAGGTTGTGGACCGATTCGGAAGAAACTTTGTAGACAGGTTGTGGGTGTGACAAGGCCAAATTGATTAGATTTTGGTGAAGATCCGGATACTGATCCAGATCCGAGAATTTTTAAAAGTGATTCTTCACCATTGAGAGATTGGGCCAAAAACGATATTTAGCACGATAGCTCAAAAAGTTGTTGATGGATTTGCAGGAAACATTGTAGACAGGTAGCATGTGTAACAATGCCAAATTGATTAAATTTTGGTGAAGATCCCGATCCAAGAATGTTTATGCCTCCGCCGACGAAGTCGCCGGAGGGATTATGTTTTCACATTGTCCGTCTGGCTATCCGTCCGTCCTTCCGTGATAGGTTTTCGTTAGCACGATAACTTGAGAACGGCTGAAGGGATCTTATTCAAACTTGGTGCAGGTATGTATAATGAGGTAAAGATGAACTGATTAAATCTTGGGGTAACGAGGTCAAATACCAAAGTTCAGAGGTCATGTTAGGTAAAACTCCTGTAACCACGATAACTTGTGAACCAGTGATGGGATTCTGACCAAATTTGGTACACTTATGTAGAATGATGTAAAGATGAACTCTTTAGATTTTGGGGTCAATATGTCAAAGGTCAAAGTCTGTTATAGGTCTATAACTTGAGAATGACTGAAGTGATCTAATTGAAACTTGGTACTGGTATGTATAATTATGTAAAGACTAACTGATTCGATTTTGGGTCCCGGTGAAGGAAATACATTTTGGTGAAGATTCCGATGTGTATCCGGATCCGAGAATTTTAAAGTGATTTTTCACCGTTGAGAGATTGCGCCAAAAACGATATATAGCATGATATCTCAAAAAGTTGTTGACGGATTCGGACGAAACTTCGAATACATATTGCATGTGTGACAAGGCCAAATTAATTAGATTTTTCTAAATCTCCTGATATGGATCCGAGAATTTATAAATGTGATTCTTCACCATTGATAGATTGGGCCAAAAACTATATATAGCACGACATCTCAACAGGTTGTTGATAGATTCGGGCGAAACTTTGTATACAGGTTGCTTGTGTGACAAGGACAAAACGATTCGATTTTGGTGAAGATGTGATTCTGGATCTGGATACGAGAATTTTTTAGTTTTTCTAAGTGTTTGTTCACCATTGAGTGTTACGGACAAAAACAACAGATAGCACGATATATCAAAAAGTTGTGGATGACTTATGACTAAACTTGGTGGACGAGTTGGGTAAGTCACAAGAACAATCCGATTCGATTTTGGTTCAGGTCCGGATCCGATCTGACCTATCAGTGGGATACAAAACGTAAACTGTTCAGCCTGGTGGGGTATGCTCACGACCGCGTGCTGCTCTAGTTTGAGATAAGATTGGAATGGATATTGGTTAAATGGAACAAGATTTGAGCCACATTCCTTAACAGTTAACAGTAAATCAATTGGTTCACATTAAATGCCAAAAAATTATGATCCAAACGAAGCTAGTTTATGCTATTATTATTCAGAGAATATGAAAGGTGAGAAAAACTACTCATCACAAACAATCAATGTTGAACCTCGTTAACTGCAAGAAAGTAATCCTTGTGAAGTTCTCCAGCAACATTCAGGATGTGCTCTCATTCACAAATCACATGATTTGATGTAGTTTGAGAATTAACAAATTCACAAAACGGGTCATTATTAATGTTTGTACATATGCTGAATCCAATTAATGACAATGCTTGACCTGAAAGCCTTACTCATGTTTCCACACTAAGTTTGTGAAAGAGCACCTATGCATCAAAACTACGCACATAGATTTTTTAAAATTAGAATTAAATGTTATTTTCATGAATCTCCTCAATTCTGAATCCTGGATTGGGAAAGGACAGCCAGCCAATTTAAACAAAGGTAAATAAATACAACAAAGATGGTCAACAGCTATGAATAAATCACAGAATAATTCCAAGATGGAGGGACGACATGGCAATATATAGATGGATGCGAAAATGCTGAACTGTAAATGGTCGAGGTTAAGATGTCTCATGTTGAACCACAGCGTAGACACAATTTTCTTCCCCTGAATCATGGGAAGCATGAACATTGTTTTCTGAGTTTGTTGCTGGAGAATCAGCCTTGATATCCCTCAGGGTGGCATATGTCACCTCTCCTTCTTCTTTCTGGAAAAAAATTCAGGGACAAATATGATATTAAAAGTAGTAAATGATACAAATGCTCTTTATCTCACATTGTCCTACTAGTCAGGTTCACTATGTTTTTTCGTTCAAAATCATGGTAGATTAGCAAACCTATACATTTTTTGAAACGTTATTACATGGAAAATCTGAAAATCAATGTTTACATTTGCCAATTCCGACCAATTCGACCAATTCGACCAATCGACCAATTCCATTCGACCAATTCGACCAATCGCTTCGATCGACCATTCGACCAATTCGATCGATTCGATTCGATTCGATTCATCGAATTCGATTCGATCGACCATTCGACCAATTCGATTTGCCAATCAATTTGACCGACCTTTGCTTGTGTGGAACGGACTGTGAAAACGATGCGGATTGTCGGATACGACACACAGGACAGTGATGACGAACTCTAAATGGCATATTCTGTAATCGTGTATGTTTGATGCCATCGACTGCCTGTGTATATTTTGTCATTGACTGCCTGTGTAGATGTGAAGTTATACTGACTGCATGTGTATATATGATTTTGCTGACTGCCTGTGTATGTTTGGTGATTTGAATTATTGCGACACATTTTGATGTTATTAACTGCCTGTACAAAATGATAACATGTATTTGATTATGCAACTTATCGCGAATATAAAGACAGTATTTTACAATTCAAAACCTTTGATTCGTGTCTTACCATTCCCCATAGCACTAATTTGATACTTTCATTGGATTCCTTGTCCCTGAAAATATAGGTTTAGTATATTTTAAAAAGTTTTTAGGGTAATTAGAGGCAGAAATAGAACAAAATATGTATTTTACAGTGGCCATTTTGAAAATCCAAAATGGCCGCCATACAGGTATCTCTCCAAATGTAAACATTGATTTTTAGTTTCCGTATGCTATAACCTTTCCAAAAATGTATAGGTTTGCTAATCTACCATGATTTTGAACGAAATATAATTTATTGGCATAGTGAACCTGACTATACTCTCAACTTACTGAAAGCAATGGAAACGAGCAAACGTAGATTGCAAACCTTGCCCAGACTAATTTCGTGTGGTTTTAACATATATATTTTATAGATGTACTCACATTCTAATTGTGAATGACTTGACCTGTCTGTACACATATTCTAATTGTACATAATTGAAAGACAAACTCACATTATAATTGTACATATTTTATAGATGTACTCACATTCTAATTGTGGATGACTTGACCTGTCTGTACACATATTCTAATTGTACATAATTTCTAGACAAACTCACATTCTAATTGTACATATTTTATAGACGTACTCACATTCTAATTGTACATACTGTTGCAGATATGGGATTTGGCCTCCATCCATATCCGCTTGTAAATATTCCCCTATTTCCCCAATAATCCCCAACTATCCCCAATCCCCCATTCCCTAGTCCCTAGTCCCATTGTCTGTAAACAACACTCTGTAGCCCCGACCTTCCCCTTTTTCCCCCATTAAATGTCGTGCCCAGGTTCACCGCATCTCACGTAGACAACTATAGGACATCTTGCTAGTTATTCTTAGTCTATGTCAGTTAAGGACTCGTTTCCATTAATTCTGACTCTTCGTTGCACCAGAATGTGATTGTATGGCACCAGTAGTAAGTTTAGGACCTCCCAATACCTCCCCGCATCTCTTCCTCATGAAACAACAACACCAACAACAACAACAGCAGCGCGGGGAGTGCGCGTCCTCACTCCGGCTTGGTTAGCCGCCATTGACCATGTGCTCCGGCGGGGTTACCACTCAGGGGCTGACTGTCAGCTCCTCGTCAAGGGCGGAGCCCGGTAACCCCCCGCACCCAATAAGAAGCGGCGGACCGATTCCATCTGGGGCGGAGCTAACGAGCCGAGGGCGTGTCACTCCCCGCTGGATATGCACAGGAAGACGGAGGTGACGTCAGATGCGCCTCAGCTTGGACAAAGAAGGACGCCACCTCCGAGTGCTGAGACACCTCCCGCCTCTCTGGACCGGACCGGGTCGATTCTGCCCCTGATCCAAGGTGCACCTTGAGCCATCGACTGCCTGCCCTCCCTTGCCATCAATCCCTGTGTGAGTCAGTCTTGTCCCGTTTGTCTGTGGTCTGTCGGGAATAAGATAAGACCGTGTATAAGTGCCCACCTTTCTGTGCTGTACCTCTTGTGCCGTGTAATCTAAACGTTCTGCAAACCCATATTATAACCTCCTCCGGAGGTCTTGAGAACTGTACCCCTGGTGTCATGTCATTTAACCCAGCCGTTGTGTCCTTTCCTTCATTGATTTAGCATAGCGCGATTCGGCCAACGTTCGAGTGTAATCGGGTAACTTGTGCGAACACGGCGGCCATTCCGCTCGGCCCAGCATAACATCTTAATAAGTCGTGTCCGTAACAATACTTTATCGACGTACTCACATTATAATTGTAAATACTTTATAGACAAACTCACATTCTAATTGTACATACTTTATAGACGTACTCACATTCTAATTGTACATACTTTATCGACGTACTCACATTCTAATTGTAAATACTTTATGGACAAACTCACATTCTAATTGTACATACTTTATAGACGTACTCACACTCTAATTGTATATACTTTATAGATACTCTGCAGCCTCCTCACTCTCTGAAGACTTGGACAAAATCACAGACTGGTCAAACAAGTGGAACATGTCTTTCAATCCTGACAAATCTCACACTCTTACTATGTCTCTCCGAAAAGATCGACTGCTGTGGGATCGATATAGTATAAATATACTGCAAGTATAAGTGGGAGTATAAGTATATAGTATAAATATACTGCAAGTATAAGTGGAAGTATAAGTATATAGTATAAATATACTGCAAGTACAAGTGGAAGTATAAGTATATAGTATAAATAAACTGCAAGTATAAGTGGAAGTATAAGTATATAGTATAAATATACTGCAAGTATAAGTGGAAGTATAAGTATATAGTATAAATATACTGCAAGTATAAGTGGAAGTATAAGTAGATATACACAAAGAATTAAGTTAAGCACCCCCCCCCGTTTTTTTACAACCTCGCACATTACAAGTTTGTTGTCGTCAAAACAGTGTAATATACCCATGATATTGCTATATTTTCTGGAGAAGTGATATTATGGTCACATAAAAACATAACAATCATGCCGTTTTCAATATTTTATTCTGAATAATTTAAGGTGAAATTTTTTGGGAATTTTAGGCATATTTTCACCTCAATTTAAGTATGGAGCTATAGGTCCATCACGGACAGTGTGGATGACGTTTATGTTTTCTAACGTACAGTCATTGTTCTGAGAAGACCTCTAGCGATCTTTGCGTCAATAACGTGTGTAGGACCCACGTGATCGGATCACTGACTCAACCAATCACTTTTTTTCACTTTGATCACTCAATTTCATCAATGGATAATTGCTAATGTCATACCAATCATTATTTGATCTCACATACCTTAGAATATATGCCAATGTATACATATACACAAAGAATATATATTAGGGGGTGCTTACCTTAATTCGTTGTGTAGGGGTGCTTAACTTAATTCTTTGTGTATATATACACATGGTGAGAGTGGTACAACTTTAAACGTTTATTTACAAAGAAAGAGAAACCTCAGGAACGTGAACCAAACACTTCTTGAAAGCTTATGACATGCTATTTTCTATCACTTATTGCTATTGCATTAAGTCACTGCTGGAGTTAGTGAGAAGCCAAGATCTGAAATTGGCATTTATGCAAAGTCTGTGTTCGGATCGTGATGATGTGCTCATTAACCGGATGAGGGATTCGCAGGTGATGGAGGAGAAGCGAAGAGAAAGAGGACCCGGTGTAAGTGGTGACCAATATGGTCGTGCGTATGATGCGCCAGGTGATTTAATAAGCTTGGGGGTCGAGATGGACCCGGGTGTTCGTGAGAGGCCGTTGGTGAAGTGTGTGACAGGTCTGGTGTGCGAAAAAGGAGGTGTGCGAGAAAGTCCGACTCTGGGGTGTGTGAGGAAAAAGTGCGTGCCAAGGAGTGAGGGTGCTGGCGAGAGTGAGTCGGTCGTAGCGCGTGTGCGAGGGAGCACATGGAAGCGCGGTGTGGTAAGTGTTACAGAGGGTGTGACGGGAGAGTGTGCGCAAGAGTGTGCGCGAGAAAGGTGTGTGACGGACAGGTGCATGGGGAAAGAGTGCGCTGTCAAAGGCAAGGAAGAATGCACGCCTGTGGTGAGTATTACAGAGGGTGTGACGGGAGAGTGTGCACAAGAGTGTGCGTGAGAAAGGTGTGTAACGGACAGGTGCATGAGGAAAGAGTGCGCTGTCAAGAGTAAGGGTTAGTGCGCTGTCAAGAATGGAGGTGAGAGTAGTGAGAGTGACAAGGAGCGTGAGTTGGTTGTGACAGGTGAGCGAGGATGTACACCTGGAATGGAAGGATGCACACCTGGAATGGTAGAGCGTGAGTGGCAATGCACGCTGGAATTGGTGGTGAGGCACGTGGTTGGGTGTGCGAGTGAGAGCACACCTGTGATTGTCACAGAGGAGGTGACCGAGGAAGGGGCGCGAAGAGGTGTGTTGGTGAGGTGTGCGAGCGGCGAATGTGTGCCAAGGTGTTCGGTGGTCAGGTGTGTGACCAAGGCTGGGAGTGGAATGAGTGTACCTGGGTGTGTTAGAGAAGGTACGACGAGGAGCATGGAAACGGCTGGATGTGTGAGCAAGGAATGGGCTGCGGGGTGTAAGCATGCAGGTGAGGCATCGAAGGTAACCGGGTTAGAGGTTAGAGCGACTTTTAGCCGAATCGGGCCCTCGGTGCGTGCTGGGCCTCGCTTTGAACGGCCGCGTCCGTGCTCCACTAGGCGGAGCGGGCAGCTGGATAGGAAGGGTCGTCATGGCGACCACTTTTTGTTGAGGCAATCCGGCAGGTCGAGATCGAGCCATGGGATAGCTCCGTGCCGAGATGGTGCGTGGGACCTCGGCCCGGGTAAACCTCCTGCCCTGCACCGAATGCGGGACGTATCCAGCCGCTGGCACCACACAACCCGCATTCATGGCTTGGCTGTACGAAGCCGGGCTTTGAACAGGAATTGGCGCACCGAGAGGCATTAGTGAGTAGACTGTGTGATGAGGATAGTGTTTTGGCCCCAAAATTAGAGAAAAACAAAATTTGATGATTGGCAAAGGAGTGGCAGTAATGATTGGCAGATGATGGGTAGTGATTGGCAAATTTTTGATTTGTTGAAATTTGATGTGCAAAATTGGTAGTGAGCGATGGGCCCGGTGGGTAAGGGTGGCATCCCTGCCACCCTTCCCATTTGGGGCAAATGCGCAATAGCTTATGGGGTGTATGGCAGTGAAAACTAGCCCGGGTGGGTTAGGATATTGATAGGGATCTAGCGAAGATAACAGTAGGTAACGTTAAGATTAGTTAGTGACTGATACCTGTAGTGGGGACGCAGGTAGATTAGTGTGGATTATAATGACAAGGGAGCGCAATAGTTTAAAGGGGCGACTGGGAAGCGCAAGTTTCAGAGGGGAGTAGTTAGATGAGATGATGCCGTGTGGTTGAGAATTGAACAGGTGTGATTGCACAGGTGTGCAACTGGACAGGTGTGTGGAGCAGTGTGTGAGTAGTGAGTGTTGTGGATCAGCGCGAATGCGCTTGGGGAGGGAAGGGTGCAGGCGGCACCAAGAGTGAGAGCACAGGTGTGCAAGTACAGGTGTGTGGAGAGAGTTGGAGTAAGTGGTACGGAGTGGTGTGCATGGTGCGAAGGTGTGAATGGGGGAAGAGTGGACCCCCATCACGGATACCCGGGGCGGGTAGTGTAAGTGTTAGGTAGAGGGTATAGGTAAATTGTGGTTGGATATTGGCATTTGTGGTGCGGTTGCAGAATGGTATTGCGGATGGGTGCATTAGTGTTGTGGAAATGGCTGGGCGTGTAGCCTGTTAGTGTGTGTAGTTGGTTGGGCACTCCACCACTGTGAGGATGTCGGCCAGGTGAGGCCGCAGGTGGGCTCTGGGAGCCGTTAGTGTCAGTGGGGCCCGAGGATCCGGAGGACGGACCCGGGTAGCCCAGTGCCAGAGAGGGCACCGAGTGGGGAGAGCGCCAGAGGGCCTTCCCCAGGTAGTTAGGTTAGGGTAAGGAGCAGGTAAGCTCGGAGGCAACTGCAGTGGTGGAGGTGTGCAGGTGGGTAGACCTGCTGGGAGAGCTACACGTCGCGGCCCAGAAATTGTGCGAGGGCACCGGGAGATGAATCGGGGGAGTGAGACCCCAAATTGAAAAGCACCACAGTTTGGTCAATGGGAATTGGTTTTTAGAACCCATAGTGTAAGAGGGCCAATGGTTTGGCAGGAGAAAGACCCCGGGTAATGTAAAGTTGTTAAAGTCATTTAGGAAAGAGTTAGGATTGATGAACCTGTCGCACCATAAGCAGCCACTTACCTGTGGTGATGATGATGACTCCACACCTGTGTTTTCTTTGTTTTGTGTTGCAGGAAGTTAGAATTGCTGTGTGGATTGGTGAGACGCATCACGACGTGGATGAGACATTGGGGTGATTCCATCTCTCCCTCCTTAGGAGGGATTGATGATGAATTGGTGATGGCAAATTTTGATGTTGAGTTGGAGATGGCAAATTGTGATGAGAGTTGGAAATGGCAAATTTGATTGGTTAGGAGGGAGAGAAGACGAATTTGGTTTATGGGAGGAACGGGGAAGACAGTAGGGACGTTTGTTGATTTGTAAAGTAGATGTTTATGGGTAGTGTTGTGTTGTGTGGATACAGTAAGGGGTAAGGGGGGGGGGCAATGTAGGTTACCTGGTGGGGGGGGGGCGTACGGTAGGAACGTACCTGTCTCACCTGGTTCCCATGTGCCCCTAGTGTGCATTACCTAATGTTGCGTGCACTTTTGCGCCCTTACCACCTTACTCACTTGTCTCTTCTTTTGTCTCCCACCTCCGAGGATCTGGCTTTGGGGCAGAGAGAGAGGAGAGAGAGGTGCTGGCTCCGCAGTTCTGGGCCCGTACTTTCGCTGCTTGCTGCCTGGATCGATACACCATATGGACCACAATGTTTGTGGCCGCCCACCATGGACCGCAGTTCTTTTGCGGCCAAGCACCACCCGTTGATGGACCTATGGGTCAACGTGGCACCTATGCCATACAGGTGAACCACTAATAGTTGGCCCCCTGACACCACAATACAGAAATGGACGCGGTTGGCGCCTTTCTTTATTTTTCAAGAAGCAAGAAGGCCAAGTGCACCACATGAAGGCAAGACCAGCGGCAGAACATCGGCCGGCTGCGACACCACCGGTGATTGTTGAACACTTTATTGGTGCACCGGATGGTGCTGACTGTACATGATGGGGTGGTGCTTTTGGTGCTTGGAAGGGGTGCTCTGCACATTATTAAAGGCCGTAGGGCCACAGAGCACTCGTGGGTTGGTGTATCGATGCTGGCATGCGTGCTCTCTCTATGCATAACATCTGCATGTGTTCCTCCAAAAACAGGTCCTGGATCGTAGTGTAAATATCAGTGTAGTCTTGTGTAAATAATGCTCCCTACCGGCTGTATGTTTAGTTTGAGGATTCTTTCCGCGATTCGGTTATCCTGTGGGTGTGTTTCTGTGAGGAGAAGGGTGCAACGTCGCAGGGGGACATATTTACTCATTTGTGAACATCTGTAAAACTGTCGCACTCAGGGTAGAGTTAATAGTAGAGGGAACTACATCTGAGTGCCACACTAAAGTAGGTAAAAATTTATCGGGTCGGGACGCCCCGAGGTAGAGAAGGGTGCAATGTTGCGGATATGGGATTTGGCCTCCATCCATATCCGCTTGTAAATATTCCCCTATTTCCCCAATACTCCCCAACTATCCCCAATCCCTAGTCCCATTGTCTGTAAACAACACTCTGTAGCCCCGACCTTCCCCTTTTTCCCCCATTAAATGTCATGCCCAGGTTCACCGCATCTCACGTAGACAACTACAGGACATCTTGTTAGTTATTCTTAGTCTATGTCAGTTAAGGACTCGTTTCCATTAATTCTGACTCTTCGTTGCACCAGAATGTGATTGTATGGCACCAGTAGTAAGTTTAGGACCTCCCAATACCTCCCCGCATCTCTTCCTCATGAAACAACAACACCAACAACAACAACAGCAGCGCGGGGAGTGCGCGTCCTCACTCCGGCTTGGTTAGCCGCCATTGACCATGTGCTCCGGCGGGGTTACCACTCAGGGGCTGACTGTCAGCTCCTCGTCAAGGGCGGAGCCAGGTAACCCCCCGCACCCAATAAGAAGCGGCGGACCGATTCCATCTGGGGCGGAGCTAACGAGCCGAGGGCGTGTCACTCCCCGCTGGATATGCACAGGAAGACGGAGGTGACGTCAGATGCGCCTCAGCTTGGACAAAGAAGGACGCCACCTCCGAGCGCTGAGACACCTCCCGCCTCTCTGGACCGGACCGGGTCGATTCTGCCCCTGAGCCAAGGTGCACCTTGAGCCATCGACTGCCTGCCCTCCCTTGCCATCAATCCCTGTGTGAGTCAGTCTTGTCCCGTTTGTCTGTGGTCTGTCGGGAATAAGATAAGACCGTGTATAAGTGCCCACCTTTCTGTGCTGTACCTCTTGTGCTGTGTAATCTAAACGTTCTGCAAACCCATATTATAACCTCCTCCGGAGGTCTTGAGAACTGTACCCCTGGTGTCATGTCATTTAACCCAGCCGTTGTGTCCTTTCCTTCATTGATTTAGCATAGCGCGATTCGGCCAACGTTCGAGTGTAATCGGGTAACTTGTGCGAACACGGCGGCCATTCCGCTCGGCCCAGCATAACATCTTAATAAGTCGTGTCCGTAACAATACTTTATCGACGTACTCACATTATAATTGTAAATACTTTATAGACAAACTCACATTCTAATTGTACATACTTTATAGACGTACTCACATTCTAATTGTACATACTTTATCGACGTACTCACATTCTAATTGTAAATACTTTATGGACAAACTCACATTCTAATTGTACATACTTTATAGACGTACTCACATTCTAATTGTACATACTTTATCGACAAACTCACATTCTAATTGTACATATTTTATAGATGTACTCACATTCTAATTGTGGATGACTTGACCTGTCTGTACACATATTCTAATTGTACATAATTTATAGACAAACTCACATTCTAATTGTGGATGACTTGACCTGTCTGTACACATATTCTAATTGTACATAATTTATAGACAAACTCACATTCTAATTGTACATATTTTATAGATGTACTCACATTCTAATTGTACCTACTTTATAGACGTACTCACATTCTAATTGTACATACTTTATAGACGCACTCACATTCTAATTGGACATATTTTATAGACGTACTCACACTCTAATTGTATATACTTTATAGATACTCTGCAGCCTCCTCACTCTCTGAAGACTTGGACAAAATCACAGACTGGTCAAACAAGTGGAACATGTCTTTCAATCCTGACAAATCTCACACTCTTACTATGTCTCTCCGAAAAGATCGACTGGACAACCCTCCCATCTACTTTCTCAACAATCCTCTCCAAGAAGTTCTGTCGCTCAAGCTTTTGGGTCTCACTATCTGCCATGATCTTTCTTGGGAAAACCACATTTCCAAGCTGGCCTCCAAAGCCAGTCGCCGACTGGGCATCCTCCGTCGTGCGAAGTCCTTCCTCGGCACACCTGAGCTCCTCACCACATACAAGGCTTTCATCCGCAGCTCAATGGAATACTGTTCTCCCCTATGGGCCGGTGCTCCTGCCTCACACCTAGCTCGGCTTCACGCTGTTGAAACCAAAGCTTTCAGAATTATTGGAATCTCCCGCGATGAAGCTATCTCTGAGGGCCTTTCACTCACTCACCGCAGGCAGGTAGGTGGTCTTTCTGTCTTCTACCGACTCCTCTCCGGCCTTGCACCCCCAGCTCTCTCTGTGCTCTGTCCCCCAAATATTCCTACAGGTCGCACAAGATCTGCCAGCAACCCTCTGATGGTTAAACTGCCGAAATCTCGGCTCTCTGCTCACCTTCGCTCTTTCATTCCTCTTTTCTCCCGCCTCTGGAACAAACTCCCTCACTCCCTTCAATCCCACTCCTCCCTCCAGGTCTTTAAAACAGCTGTTCACCACCATCTCTTATCTTCCCCCATCCAAAACCTTGACCTTCTCTACCCCCGTTAATTCACCCTAGATACACCTTGTTTGAAATTCCAACTTCTTTCCTGGAAGTCCTGGCAGTGTCCATATGTTTTATACCTCTCCCACCGCCCCCTTCCCATGCCCCCCCCCCCCAAAGCCCTCGCCCTCTCTCAGATCTCTCGATGTCTCCATGTCTCTCGGTCCCTGCTCTCAAATGTTGTGTTTGTGTCCATCCCCCTCTCTCCCCATCTTGTCTACCGCTCCCGATGTTATATGTTTTATGTGTCGGTTTGTCTTTCTGTGTGATTAATGTTCGCTCTTTCACGAGCCTCGATCTTGTATTTAAAAAATAAAAAAAATAAAAATAAAAGGTGTAATCACATTCTAATTGCACATACTTTATAGAGGTACTCACATTCCAATTATACATACTTCGAATTATACATACCATTCGAGGTACTAAGTTGAAAGAAGAGAACGTGTACCACTGCCTACCACTAGATGGCATTTGTGGCCTACGTCAGCACATTACGTAAGGACAAACAGATACACCAACAAACAAACAAACAATAAATATGTCATGCATAGCACAATACTTGCAAAATCCCTAAAATAAGTTGTTGGCCTATGTAGACCTCAAAAATAATTGGTGGTTGAATTCAGTGACCATATATGCAAATCCTCTTAAAATTTCAAGTCAATTGGATGAAAATTGAGGATTTTAGAAATTTGGCAAAGTTGGTGACCTTTGGCCTATGTTGACCTATTGAACTATTTACCTTTAAAACAATAGGCTTCTTGTTTATGACCAACTCTACCATTTGGTGAAGTTTCGTGAATATCGGTTGAAAATTGTGACCAGTAGGTGACTGACATAGACAAACACACAGATGAAAAATCACTCATAAAGCGACACTTGGCAAAATAGAACAAAGCAGAATGGCACTCAGTGGAGCATCCTTTTGACCTCAAAAATAATTGGTGGTTGAATTCAGTGACCTGATATGCAAATCGTCTTCAAATTTTAAGTTAATCGGATGAAAATTGACAATTTTTGAAATTTGGCCTATGTTGACCTTTTGGCCTATGCAGATCTCAAAATAGTTGGTGGTTGAATTCATTTCGCCGATATGTAAATCCCATTCAAATTTCAAGTCAATCGGATGAAAATTGATGATTTTAGAAATTCGAAAAAAAGTGGTTGACCTTTGGCTTATGTTGACCTTGTGACCGATGATGACCTAAAAAAATAGTTGTTGGTTGAATTCAGTTCGCTGATATGAAAATCATATTCAAATGTCAGGTAAATCTGATGAAAATTGAGGATTTTAGAAATCTGAAGAAAGCGGTTGACCTTTTGGCCTATGTTGACCTTTTGGCCTATGCTGATCTCAAAGATAGTAGGTGGTTGAATTCAGTTAGCTGATATGTAAATCCCATTCAAATTTCAAGTCAATCGGATGAATATTGAGGATTTTAGAAATATGAAGAAAGTGGTTGACCTTTGGCCTATGTTGACCTTTCGACCTTTTGACATCAAAAATATATACGATTTTGTCGGACCACGAACTCTAACATTTGGTGAAGTTTCCTAAAGATCGGTTTAAAATTGTGACCTGTAGGCAAGTATAAGTGAGCTGACAGACAAACACACACACACACACACACAAACCGGAGTGATCAACATACTTGTCAAAAACAAACAATTGCCAAGTAACGAACAGACAGACAGAATACGCACAAGACCAACCAATATACTTGAAATTGTTCGATTTTCTCAACCCAAATGCAATTCCCTATCCTCTGACGAAGGTAAAAATTAATAGACGGGTCAATATACTGCCTGACCCCAAAAAAATTGCAAATTTTTGTTTTATGCTTATTTCTAGTAGTTTATGAAGTGGAAGACAACATATTAAAAGTTGGACAATTTTGACGCATGGGAAAGTCCCTCAGTGACGTCAGAAAACAAGATGGCTGCCGGCAGATAAAACGTAAAAAAATTGACTGATAATCATCAGACCACTAACAATTTAAAGTTAATTTTGCACCAATATTTGTATTATGATCGTTGCTGGTAGTTTATGCAGTGCTAATCCTGAGACCATTCGCAATTTAAAGTAAATATTTGCACAAATATATGTTCTTTGATTGTTTCTGCCAGTCTATGACATGGAAAGCAACATATAAAAAATTGGACAATTTTGACACATGTGGAAGTACCATATGCCTTCTAGTCTTAGATTCCAGTTTCATCGTCCTCCTCCTCCTCCTCTATGTCTGGTTCAACACTCATATTGTCACAGTTGCTGTCCTGGCAATGTCCACATGCACTGGTGCACTCTAATCCATGCTTCCTACATGAACACCTTAGTGTTTTGCACCCCCCTGAACAGTTGCAGTGAATCATCTGAAGTAGTATGTCTGGAGCAGGGCTTTTGTCTGTCATCACTGGAACAAGTTTTCCTCCTTCTACCTTCCATCCCCACTCCGTTGGCTCCATTCCACAACAAAGGCCCATCCATTCCATTACCTGGTAATAGGTCCGCAGAGAATGAAACTTGCAGGCAGCGGATGTGGGTGGCAGTCTTTCAGGAGTGACAAATGCCTTAGCCCTTGCAACCTTTTTGCAGAGAATGTTGTATCTGATCGATGCCAATGAGTCGTTCTGATTTGCTTCAAACAATGCCACCATTGCTCTGCAGCCTGCAGTTTCAATAACATCCTGACTCTGCTGTGGTTTACAGAACACCTTTGAGCTGTCTATCAGTTCCTTTTCTTTCTTGATGATTCTTTGAAACCCTGACTTCTTTCCAATCCCAAAGACACGAGACGTTGCGTCACAGCCAGTTAATGCATTAAGGAACAATATATCTCTGCAGGCTGCATTTCCAAGTATCTGCTGAAGGACTTTGATATTGTAGACATTTGATTTTGCCTTGTCAGAACGGAAATAGAGTTCAATGCAGTTTGTCTCCACCATATAGAAGAGCAGGAGGAGAAGGAGATCTGTATCTTCTCCAATGAGGGTTGTAGATCTGGAAGCCGCATTTGCGACGGCCGCTTTTGCAATCTCAACATCAGCATCTCCCTCTGCTTGGATCACCTCACAGCCTTCCTTGTGCAACACCTCTATAATCAACAGTATCATTGCCTGCTTGTTTGACTCATTCGACAGAAAGTCCTCCTTTTTCCCAACAAATTTTGTTGACTCCGTAATGTTAACCTTGGTGGCATTCTTGTTTCTATTCCGACGTTGATGAGAACAGTCCTTTGTGCTTGGCCCAGCCTCATAACCATCAAACACAACAGTAGCTTTGCCATAGTGTCGTACTGTAAATGAGGCATATTCATCTGCAATGGAACTGTAGGTGAATCCCTCTGTCCACTTTAAGCGGTGAATAAGTGATCCCCCGTCAAGAACATAGTGATCTGTTCCTGGAACTGTCTGGTTGACAGCATTGTCAGATTTGGTTGTAGCATAATTCCTTATTGCCTCCGCCAACTGTGGTTTATCTGGCTGGCGCAGGATGTTTTTTGCCTCAAAAAGAGACATTGGGTATGGGCAGAGTTCATATTTCATCACTTCACCTATCTGGAGATCTCCCGTCTGTGACACCACTAAGAACCTCTGGAATAGTAACGCTGGATCTATTGTGCGGTCCTCAGCAACTTTGACTGCCCTGCTGAATGCAAGTGTCTTGGCTTTAGAACTCCTTTTGTGTGAATAGGAGTAAGCTGGGTGATCATCCCTCTTCTTGACAATGTCACTACCTACTTTGAATAGGTCATGAACATTGACATCCTCATTTGCAGTAACCCCTGTGATGATATTGCGCAATGACTTGTCAGCAGAAAATGGTGTGAAGCTGTCCAGTTTTTCGGCAACTTTGCCACGATCAGCTTCATCTCGACTCACCCTGGATGTTGTCAACTCCTTATGTTGTTCACTTGTTGAGTAGCTACTCGAGGTCAGTTCTTGCATAGCAAGGTTGTAGGAGGACGATATGGTTGAAGACAGAGTCCAAACTGCTCTCTGGTGCTCTGACATCCCACTTCCTCGAGTCAGCCCCCCTTGGCTTTTCAGTGAGCGCATTGATGTCTGTTCTATCACAAGATCAGAGCCTAGGCCAGCCCAGTATTGGTCACTGCGCCGGATTACATGATAACCAGATTGGAACTACTGATGAACCTCAGGGTTGTCATCCTCTAACGCAAGCATCTTCTCGAGATAGAGTCGAGCTGACTTCAGGTAATTGGGATGGCCAGCAGCTGCAAATATCGGCAAGCAAGCTGATATGGCTTGGAGATGCATCTCCCAGGACCCCGTCCAATCAGCTGCCACAAGTGCCCTTGCAATTCCCAACATACGCTGGTAGTTGATCCAAAGTGCACTGGTTTTCGAGTCCTTTGCAAGTTTATTCCTTTCCTGATTCAATCTATTGTCAATGAAATGAATGCACTCTGATTGCAACACAGACTCTATAGTGTCACTTTCGACAGTCTCCAGGGAAATGTACAGTCGCTCCAGTTCTGCCACTTGTTCTTGAAACCCAGGGTCAACTTCCACAATCTTGCCAACAACCTGACGTGTAAGACACTGATCCACAAGCAAATGGCCACGAAAAGCACGTTGCACCGCCTTCCCACTCAGCATGTGCACAACAGCATTTTGACCATACACTGTTTCCAGGATCTCTTTCAGTCCACTTCCATCCATCAAACTTCCAATGGCACCCAACAAATTCATTAATGTGTGGAAGCTCCCAAGCAGTAGCACTGCATTATGGATTGGGTTATCAGCAGGAAGAGCATTCACTATCTCAGAGGCCTTCCAAAACAGCGGTTGGTCAAATGTGATGATTGCTGGCATGTTGTGTTTTGATGCAAGTTTGCTCAGGTAATCAAGAGTTGACAAGATGCAGGTTTTGTCACCTGGGTTCATATCAATCATTGGGAGAAACTGTATTGAGGCTTTCCCTGGGTGATCACACTCCTCATGCAGAAAGTGCATCATGCCTTGCCAATTTGGTGCACTCTTTTCGAAGCAAAATGACATCTCCCATAATATGTCAATTGGGCGATCACAAATTGATAACAAAGGGAGGGGCTGAAATTTGAGGTTGCGGTTGACGTGCTCTGCATAGCGGTAATCTATTATATTGATCTTCGTCAGTTCGACGAGCTTCCTGTCAGACATTTTCTTTCTAGATATGATGTGGCTAGATTGACGCCCTGGTGTAATAGCTGCTATCATGCCCATCCCATGAAAGGTACCCTTTCCATCCAACGTTATGATGTTGTGGTCCACATTGTCTCCAGCAAATAACAAGGATGTATCAAGAATGTCGGTGTCACCTCCAAACACATCCGGAGCAAGAGAAGAGGCTGCATTTACTTCAAACCGTTGCACTTCGGAGTAAGATGAGGAAAAGCTAAAGGTTGATAGACTATCTATCAAGAAACGAGACCTATACAAGTGATGCATTTGCACTGCAAGACCAAGCTGCAATGGTGCAATTACAGCCCTTGGACGCACTGCTTGGATGACTGCTTGTCCAATACCAGCAACCTCCCTAGATGTATCTTTCCCGACCAAAAGATGCTGCAGCAAGAATCGCAGGCTAGTTGGGACATACCCCAATGCAGCAGTAAGGCTTAGGTCTGCAGTAGTTGGGTATGTATCCCCATGTGGTGCAACTGTTGTTTTTATGTCACTTTTTATTAGTTTTGCAGCAGTCTGAAGAATTGCACGTTTTTGTGCTTCTTCATCATCTTCTCGTGGTGCATTGTAGTGGTCACGGAGGATCTGGGACATTTTTTCTCTGAATGTCACAATGTCTTTTAAGCCTCTACCCTCTGCCATGAATATAGATTCACCATATCGTTTTTTAAGCTGTTCCTTCATGTATTGGTTCCCATATGCATTGGATTCACTATCGCCCAGGTATTGTTCCATTCTAGCCACGAGGTCTGTAATTGTTAACTGTTCCTCATCATTGTCTTCAAGAAAAGAGCACACCTTATCGAAAGCCTCATTCTGGTCACTGTCCTTAGGCCTTCCCATTTTTCGTCTCTTGTTTGACTCAGTCGGCTTGAACCGTTGTGGAATGTCTCGCATTGTGCGGAAATTAATGTTGCAGGACTTGTGGTACACACAGTCAGCTGCATGGAGATCACCCTCAAAATATTCAATGCGGCCTTGAACAGCAAGGGCCCATTCATCGCTCCTTGTTTTGCAATGAACTGATATAGTTTTAACAAATGCGTCAGTCTTCACGTAGCCAAAACTGGCTGTTTCTGCATGGCCTCGCTTTGGGCCCTCTTCCTTAACTTCAGTGCCGCAGAAAAGGCAATGTGTTTTACTGTCTAATGGTCCCAGGGAAATGCGAGCACTCCTCTTGACTGATGGACCTGATTCCGCATGATCCTTCTTGGTTAAAGCAATGTCCTTTTTGTTTATGTGATTCACTCGGCATGATTTGTGAACACTGGTACCAGCTAGAATTCTGATGTCAACACCCCTTTCGGCACTTGCACGGTTGATGCCTTCTGCTCCTTTCTCACGAACTGATACTGTTTCCTCACAGTCCAATCCCCTTTGGCATAAAGGGCAGGTCTCTTTACCATATAAAGAGTTCATTTTCTATCTCTGAAAATACAAAAATGAGATCTTTTAGAAGCATGCAGTCAATTTACATTGGCCATATACATTGAATGCCATCAGAGCATTCTCCGCCCCTGAAACTGAGATATTTATGTAAGATATATATTAGGAGGAAACATACTATGGAATAATCTGCATAGTGGTCATCCCATTGCTTTCTGCATCTGAAATGAATTATATACAAGGGCTCTGTTGCTTAGTCACAAGGTGCACCAGGAAAAGATATGTATAGTCCAGAAGAAAAACATACTGATAGAACCCCCCCCCCCCCCCCTTCCCCCAATCAACTGGTCCCATTCCTATTAAATAAATATGCATCCCCACAACTCTAGAACCTGGAAAATAAATACCATCATACACTACAGTTGTAGGAGTACAAAATACATGTAGAATATATGGGGCAATTGTATGCATAGGCCTACCTGTCTTTTTGCTACTGCCTTGGCCTTGGTTGTATTGTACTGTATCTCCTTGGTTGTATTGTATTGTATCTCCAATGTTTACCATACAACGTTGTCCAATTGAGTCCTAATTAGGTGTAATTAACTCATTCATGTGGAGTTGTTACTCAGTCAAGCTGCACAACTACCAGTGAGGAATTAGGTCATTAGCCTACATGCTGGGAGGTCATATTGTTAAAGACATGTGTCAGGTAGCAGATGTAAACATTGTTAAAGACACGAAACAAGTGTTATAAAATGTTGCCTTTGCAGCTGGTCTCAGTGGAACAAATTAATTTATATAAACAAAAAGAAACAAAAATAAAAAACCAAAGACGTTTTCGACGTAGTGAATCGTGCATGGTTTTGTGACATTTTTATCATGTCAAAAAATTTTTCTTTCCCATGGCCCATTTATGTCCAACTTTTGATATGTTCCTAAGTAAGTCTTAAAATATAAGGAAATGCAATAAAACTAAAATTTGCAATTTTTTTGGGGTACGGCTGTTCTGGTTGTATATTGACCCGTCTATAATGGGGAGTGAAGGAATGAGAACGAATAACTGATACAGTGCGGTAACTATGGAATGAATGGTACTTACAGGATCCTGCTGGGGTGAAGTTCCTGAAATAAATCATCGCAGTCAATCACAACTCAAAATAGATAAATGATTAAAATTCAAATTGTGACAAACTATATTTATCTATATTTACCCAACATAAAAGTCTTACTTATCATCATTCACTTGTGGACTTCAACTATCTCATGATGCGTTTTGAAAAGAATCCCATTGTGTGTCCGAGACAAATTCCACATTACACTGCTCGGAAGGCAATGGAAGCTCACCTAGTGTGTTTCTAGCTAGGCATGAGACTTGATCACACAAATAACCTCCTGTGGATGATCAATATTCGATGGGAAAACCATGGGAGGGGGTCAGGGGCTTCTTCAAATAAACGAGGTTTCATTGATAATAATGACGTGAAATCAATAAAATCAATAATCAATAATCTCAATTCGGCTTCAACTTCAAAAATGTAATTTAAAAAGTCTCGAATCTGGATGTTCCTGAGTTATGGGGATAACAACAATCACCATAATTAGCCCTAATATTATGTGAAGACCAAAGAAGGTAAGTGACACTTTCACCCTGGAATAGAAAACTCAATTTGTGAAAATTTACCTATTTTAGTTCGTGAGTTACAGGTGAAACAGTTATGGTTTGGAAACTGAAGTTGGTTTTGATGGTTGGTGTCCAACTTAACACAGGTGGCACAACTCGAAATGGTCTCATCATTCACTCAATTATTTCATTGATTTCTGTTTGATTATTTTACAACAAAGTTAATCAGAGACACGTTTACAACAGTTTCATAATCATACAGATGAGGTGTAAAAACAGGTGATAGCTTTATTGATGAAAGAAGCATTATCTTGTACATAGTCAAGGGTCGTGGAAGACCTAGTACTAGTAGGACACAGAATGAATCAGGGATCAATAGGACGAAAAAAAGGATATAGGGGCAATACCCGTGGGCGCTCACCTGGTGGAATAAAGCAGTATACTACAACGACTAAAGGTATTTTAAACAGTATCACGGTATTTTAAACGAATTTCAATGGTTACTCGAAGACAATGAAGCATGTACAATCATACTAACATAATCATAAAACTTTAGACAAACATACAAAAAATACCTATTTTGGGGGGCAATGCCTCCCGCCCCCCATAGACCCCTTTAGACACCGATTATTCTAATACCGTGAACAAACTGGTACATCACGGGTGATGGAGGTTGTGGTCAAGCTTTATCGAAATTACTTGTTTAGTTTCTGTGAAGAAAGCAAATACCTATTTTGGGGGGGCATCACCTGCCCCCCTCCCCGTATACCCCTTAAGGACCCGATTTTTTTTTATACCATGAACAAACTGGTACATCACGGGTGATGGAGGTTGTGGTCAAGTTTAACCGAATTTGCTTGTATAGTTTCTGTGAAGAAAGCAAATATCTATTTTGGGGGGTCAACCCTGGACCTATCTTGACCCCCCCCCCCTCCCGTAGACCTCCTTAGACCCCGACTTTTAATGTCGTGAACAAACTTGAGTTGCACCATGCCAAACAACAATTTAGCCAAGTTTTCTCACAATCCCATCAGCAGTTTTGGAGAAGAAGTTGCAAGTGTTTACGGACTGACGGACGGACGGACTACGCTCCAGGTGAGCTAACAAAAGAGAAAGGAAGGGGTGGGGGGAGGTAACAAACAGCACAGACAGAAGGTGCAAACACCAACAGTAGAGACAGGAAGAGGGTGGGAGGTGTGGGGTACACCAGC
This sequence comes from Myxine glutinosa, assembly GCF_964187855.1. Taxonomy (NCBI): domain Eukaryota; kingdom Metazoa; phylum Chordata; class Myxini; order Myxiniformes; family Myxinidae; genus Myxine; species Myxine glutinosa. The sequence continues at coordinate 138,183,598 of NC_136265.1, read as the reverse complement.
GGAGATAGAGAGAGAGAGAGAGAGGGCGAAACACCAACAGCAGAGCCGAAGAACTAGACAGAGGGAGGAAGACAAACGATGAGTGTGGAGAGGAATGTGGGGCAGGAGAGGATGCATGAGGGAGACAAGATGGATGCAGAAGGAAAATCTCAGGAGGAAAAACTAGAATTTTCGAAGGAGGAGGGAATGGGGTGGAGTTTGTTGGGGGGAATGGGGGGGGGGGTTGGGAAGGATGGCAGTTAATGAGGGTCGAAAAGATCATGATTTGGGGTTGGGGACGATCTGACATGGTAGTGAACAGGTGCCTTGAAGACCTGGAGGGAAGAATGAGGCTCAAGAGGATATGGAAGTTAGTCCTACAGGCGGAAAAAAGAGGGACGAATGAATGGAGGTGAGCAGTGATCCTGGATTAAGGTAGTTTCACCAGAAGGGAGTTGATGGTGGACCATGTGTGCCCTGCAGAACCCTGGGGGGGGGGGGGGAGGCAAAGCACGGAAAGAACAGAGGTGGTGCAAGACCAGAAAGGAGGCAGTGGAAGACAAGGACCACCGAGGTTTCTGTGATGGTCAACTGAAAGACCCATCGACTCGGTTGCATCGCGGGAGATTCCAATAATGTTAAAGTTATTGGATTCCACAGCGTCAAGCTGAGCGAAATGTGAGGCATGGCAGCCATTCCAGAGAGAAAGTAGTCCATCGAGCTGTGAATTAAGGCCTTGGAGATGGATAGTAGTTCAGGTGTGAGAAGGAAAGGTTCAGGTGTGTATGACAGACAATGCCCCGACATGGCTTTGGAGGGATGAGGTGAGGTGGGAGCTTTGAGTGTGTGAGTTACAGGGGAAGGTTTGAGTGTGTGGGATGCATTGGAAAGTTGGAGTGTGTGAGGTGTGGGAGAAGGATTGAAAGTGTGCGTTGAATGGGAATGTTTGAGTGTGTGGTGTGTGCGGGAAGTTTGGGGTGTGGGTGAAGGTTTAAGAGGGTGTGTTGAGGGGAAGTATTGTGAGGGTGGGTTGAGGAGGAATGCAGAAAAGGGTCACGTGAAGCCTTGAGGATGTGGATACTTTTCCAGATTCCAAATTCCCAACCTTCACAAATGGAGATAATGATCACAGGTTGAGAGATTATTGATGAAATCAGCACAAACTTAACGCTGATTTAACAGAGCGTTTTGTGTAGAGAGAGGAGTGTGAGGGAGGGGTCTGGGTAAGTAGGGGAGGAGAGGAGGGGGGAGTGGTGGCGAAAAGGGAAAGGGGTCTCAGGAGGAGGAAGGGATGAAGTATTTGCTGGACTTGCTTTCAGAACCTAAAGTAGTGTAATATCATTTCAATTATATGATGTAGTAAGATATGATACATACGATGTTTGTATGATACATACACATATCATATGTAGGATATGATATGTTATGATATAGCACAGATAACAGAATTAAAAATACTCCAATATTAATGAAGCCCAGTTCGAAACATTCAGATTTGTAAAGAAAAATGTGGATTCAGATCTTTCACCTTGGTTTTTGTATTTCTTCTGGAAGATATAGAATCCAACAGTGAGAAGAAGAAGAAGTAGAACAATGCTGAGGAGAGTTGTCCAGAGAACCAGTCTCCAGGAGACTTTTTGTGATTTTTGTTCGAAGGTCACATATTTGTGATCCTCTCCATGCATGTTCTGTACCAGGCACTTGAACTTCCCTTCAATCAGTTTGTTTGTGATGATCAAACCACTCATGAAATGTTGTGGTTTTTTTGGATACATTTCATCAACTCCCACTTGGCTTGCATTCAGATTGAGTCCTTGAGGGCTCCACCAGGTGATGTTTGGTTCTGGCTTGGCCTCAGCCTCACAGAACAGTTTCCAGGAGTTGCTGGAGTTCACAAACGCTCTTGAGATGTTCAGGATCTTCGGACGCACTGTGGGATCACGTGGTCAAGTTTAAACACCATCTACCGTGGTACATGACACATACATGTACCATGACATACAATCTATATGACAAAGAAAGTAATATTATTTCAAATTGAATTGCTTTATGATATCATGATTATATTATTACTTCCTCCACAGTTGACGGAGGTTATATTTTCACCCTGTCCGTTTGTCTGTCTATTTGTCTATGGGGAAGATATCACAAAAAGCTGTGGATTAATTCGGACAAAATTTGGTGGTGAAGAAGTTGTGTGTGTGACAAAGACGAAATGATTCGATTTTGGTGAAGATCCGGATCCGGATCCGGCTAGTAGAATTTTTAAAGTGATTCTTCACCGTTGAGTGATACGGCCAAAGACGAGGGGTACATCAGGGTATGAAAGACCTATGGTGATTCCTGTCATTGATTTTGATTAAATGTGATTCTGTTTTGTGATTTTCTGGTCTACTCTGAGATACAAAACGTAAACTGTTCACCTGGCGGAGGTATGATCTCTCTTGAGTGCCGTTATAGTATTTTACATTTTATTGCCATTTTATTGCATTATTAATTTTTACTTGTTAAATTCATCAATTGTAACATTTACCTCAATTCAACCTTTGGCCACGATGGAAGTTAAATAAACCTTTATTATTGTTATTATTATTGTTGTTATTATTATTATTATTATAAGATTTATAAGATGAAGGTGTTACATTTAGTACTCCGCAATCCCATGACAATTGTCTTGCCTCCATTGTTATTCGTGTTATCCTTATCAACATTTTGTTGTTGTTATTCATTATCTTACAACAGAAAACGATAATCCCCATTATAATTATAATCTGAAATACACGTTTTTTGTTGTTTTTTTTTTTTTTTTTTGTATACAACATCGAGGCTCGTGAAAGTGCTAACATTAATCACACAGAAAGACAAACCAACACATAAAACATATAACATGGGGAGCGGTAGACAAGATGGGGTGAGAGGCGGAAGGAAACAAACACAATATTTGAGAGCAGGGACATCGAGAGATCTGTGGGAGAGGGAGGGCTTTTGGGGGGGGGGGAGGCATGGGAAGGGGGGTGGGAGAGGTATAAAACATATGGACACTGCAATGACTTCCAAGAAAGAAATTGGAATTTCAAACAAAGTGGATCTGCGGTGAAATTAGCGTGGGTACAAAAGATCAAGGTTTTGGATGGGGGAAGATAAGAGATGGTGGTGAACGGCTGTTTTAAAGACCTGGAGGGAGGAGTGAGATTGAAGGGAGTGTGGGAGTTTAAACGTTGTGAACTTACCATCGATGTGGAGATTTGTTAATTTCTTTTTGCCGGTTGTAAATCCACCTTTACGTCCATTTGATTCTGTCCATTGAAAGCGACACCGATACCACCCCTGATCCTCCATCGTCAGGTTTCTGATCCTCACCGACCCATCACCTTCACCTGGGTTCCCTACAGGTTCGATCCTCCCTTTAAAATCATCACGTGTAGAGTTTGAGGAACTGTTGTAAATAATTACATTTCGGGCTTTGTTTCCTTTTCTGCTTTTCTTTTTGTACAACACCAAATATAAATCTTTGAAGGTGTTTTGTTTACTGTGATGGAACCGACAGGGAAGAATCACCTCCTCGCCCCTTATACCGATCACCTCCCGTTGTGCACAAAGTTCAATTGTAAATCCTTTTTTGTTTTTCATTGTGCAATTATTCGTGTTCTGGATTTGCTGTCCTGCAGGAAATGTAAATAACAATATCAGTTACAATCATAAACACACACTGTGTACAACATGTATGAACTATATAAACATTATGTATAATTGTATAAACAATTAAGGAGAATGAATGGCAAATAATTCGCAAACGTTTTTCAAAAAAAACGAAATTCAAAAAATAAGTTTCGGAGTTTAATGTTTGACAAAAGGACATGTGAGGTGGGAGGATAGTCTATAGGTATGCATTGTATGCATTGTTGTCTTTCTAGCCTGGGTTTGAATCCCGACTCGTACAAAAATGTTATAAAAAATATATAAAATGTACCTTTAGACTACTGTAATCCCTTAGACCTTTGAAGACCCTTTAAGTACCCCAAGACCCTAAAGACCCCGAAAGACCACAAAGACCATGAAGACCCTTAAAGATTCAAAGGACCCAGAGGATCCAAATAACCCAAAGACCTAAAAGACCCTAAATTACCAAAAGACCTCAAAGACTCTTCAAGACCCAGAGGACCCAAAATACCTCGAAGACTCAAAAGACCATGAAGACCCAAAATACCCCAAAGTCCTCGAAAACCCAAAATGCCTTGCAGGTCCGAAAGACCCCGAGAACCTTTAAAGAGCCAAATACCACATAGACCTAAAATACCTCGAAGACCGTTAAATATATAAAATACCCAAAAGACCCTTAAAGACCATAAAGACGCAAAAGAAAATGAAAATCCAAAATACCCAAAAGACCCCGAAGACCAAAAAAGATCCAAAAGATCAAAAAGTTACAAAAGACCCTGAAGGCCTGGAAGACACTTAAAGACCCTTTAGACCCCAATATCCTGAAGACCCCCCAAGACTCTTAATGTCACTTTTACCACTAAAAGCCTTTCAATACTTTAGACACATTTAGATCCCTTCACTTTTCGAACTTTTTGTACCCTTTAAAGTTTAAACCTTTACACCCCTTACGTACCTTCTACCCCTTAGACCTAAACACCATTTAGACCTCTTGCACCCTTCAGACCGATTAGACACCTTGGACCCTTGATCTTTCAGGGGCGGATCCAGGAATTTGAGGAGGGAGGGGCGCATGAAGCCATAGTGCTGAGGTGGGGAGGGGGGGAGTTGATGGGGGTCCTGGGGGTCCTCCCCCAGGATTTTTTTTTAAATTGATCGTCAGAAACGGCATTTCGCGCGTTCTTGGAAGTTTCTGCAGTTCCTTACGTTCTTTCCTGGTCCAACAGCTCAGCAGATTCGCGATGACTAATGGCGAGATCGACGAACTTGTGAAACGACTTGCCCAGCTGTCCCTTGTGCTATGAATTGATGAATTTTGTGTGTGTGTGTGTATGTGTGTGTGTTTTTGTGTGTGTGTGTGTGAGTGTGTATGTGTGTGTGTATGTGAGTGTGTATGTGTGTGTGTGTGTGAGTGTGTGTATGTGTGAGTGTGTATGTGTGAGTGTGTATGGGTGTGTGTGTGTGTGTGTGTGTGTGTGTGTGTGTGTGTATGTGTGTGTGTTTTTTTTTGTGTGTGTGTGTGTGTATGTATGTGTGTGTGTATGTGAGTGTGTATGTGTGTGTGTGAGTGTGTGTATGTGTGAGTGTGTATGTGTGTGTGTGTGTGTGTGTGTGTATGTGTGTATGTATGTGTGTGTGTGTGTGTATGTATGTGTGTGTATGTGAGTGTGTATGTGTGTGTGTGTGTGAGTGTGTGTATGTGTGAGTGTGTATGTGTGAGTGTGTATGGGTGTGTGTGTGTGTGTGTGTGTGTGTGTGTGTGTGTGTGTGTGTGTGTGTGTATGTGTGTGTGTATGTGTGTGTGTTTTTGTGTGTGTGTGTGTGTGTATGTATGTGTGTGTGTGTATGTGAGTGTGTATGTGTGTGTGTGTGTGTGTGTGAGTGTGTATGTGTGAGTGTGTATGGGTGTGTGTGTGTGTGTGTGTGTGTGTGTGTGTGTGTGTGTGTGTGTGTATGTGTGATGTTTTTGTGGAGTTCTACTGGAGCTTTCTCATCTGGAATTTCTGATTTGTGTAGTTCTTCCGAAATGATTGTTGTGATCTCCTAAGTTAATTCAGCTAATTAACTACAAACAATCCGGAAAAATTCCCGTGACGAAAGCATGGTTTTTTCCCGTCGCACTTGGAGTGTTTTATAATAAAGCAAAATTGATTAGAAACCTCTGAGCGTTGGTAAGCTGCCTGGAACGTTCCTTATTCAAAATAATCTGGACACGAGGGTCGTTCCGGGATATTCATAGCTTATAATTTATTATCAAAAATCCGAAGTGGGGGCTGCACACCCCCTGGATTCGCCAGTGCCTTTACCTTGAGACCCTTGACCATGGACCCTTGACCTTTACTTTTACCTTCAGACCGATTAGACAGATTACAGCTTTACACCACTTGGACGTTCATAGATTACAAATATATCACAAATAAATTTGTACAAAGAAAATGTTTGTATTATGATTGGTGGAAATCATGACAACACAGCAGCTCGCTTACAGTCAGGTCATAATCCTCATTTAAAACAAGCCTGTGCCTCTGCGGCGATGTGTGGTGAGGCGAGTGTTGCGAGCCGATCTACGCTGGTATCTCAATAAATCACTCACTTGTGCCATGAAAATCAAAATGAACGTTTGTGCACGGGAGGGGTGGAGAGGGAGCCGGGGAGGGGAGGAGGGAGGTCGTGGAGGAAAGTGGGAAATTTAACAAATGACTTACCTGTTCGGACAGCCCCCAAGATCATCATCAGCAGAGCTGAATAAATGAGAAAGATCATTGTTTGAAGGGAGAAGAAGATCCTCGAGTTGGTGCTGATATGAGATTGATACATGAGGTCAGAGATTATGAACCCAGCAACGTGTTGCAAATCCCGACATCAAACACTCCAGATAACACCAAAAGCACTTGTGGGTAATTCACTTCCCATCCAATCAGAACATTTAACAATCTCCTCCCACAGGTGGGCGGATCCTGAATGATAGAGAGCACAGAGCGGGGCACCTTGAACATAGGGAAAACTTGAACCACCGACCTCAACTCCCTCAGTACAATTCCAAACACAAACAAATGCTTCAATGTCTGTTTTTAAATGGGGGATTTGACCTTTTAAGGTTAAAAATAACATGCTCCTGTAAAAGTATTATTTTGGAACTTAAGAGAATGTAAGAGAAAATGCAAGAGAACCCCTGAGAAACAAAATGGCAGAGGAGAACTAAAAACAGAATAGTTCACGATCAAGGAAGAAAGTATAGTTGTCCACGAGAGTTCAGATGATGATGGCAGAATTTCTTACCAAGAAGACTCGAGTGAGGGTGACGAAGATGAGTTTGGAGATGATCCCTTGGAATATTAGGAAAGCGAGAAACGAAAGAACCAGAAATTGGTGACTTTGTCATTGTGAAACTGACACCTGTAAATTCAAATTATCTCGGTCAAACAACTGAGATATCAGCAGAGGGAGGAAGAAACTTCATGCGCTGTAGAATTGGACAGAGTGGACAAAAAACACTGTACGCTTTACTAAACCAACGACTAAAGACAAGTCCAGGATTGTGAGGCGTGGCATTGTCGTATGCCTTCCACAACCCCTCACTACAGGTGGTACGAAGAGGGTGACATCCATGGTGTAATTAAATGTAGATCTTCAAGAGTATAACTGTCAATAAGCAAATAATCAGAGGTTGGTCTTGTGTTTTAAAGAGGGTTTGGATGGTGACAACCTTTGCTCCTCTTGCAATGCCATCTTGATACACCATGACAGGGAGTGATACACCATGACAGGGAGTGAGTGATACACCATGACAGGGGGTGATACACCATGACAGGGAGTGAGTGATACACCATGACAGGCAGTGATACACCATGACAGGGAGTGAGTGATACACCATGACAGGGAGTGATACACCATGACAGGGAGTGATACACCATGACAGGGAGTGATACACCATGACAGGGAGTGATACACCATGACAGGGAGTGATACACCATGACAGGGAGTGATACACCATGACAGGGAGTGATACACCATGGCAGGGAGTGATACACCATGACAGGGAGTGATACACCATGACAGGGAGTGAAACACCATGGCAGGCAATGATACACCATGACAGGGAGTGATACACCATGACAGGGAGTGATACACCATGACAGGGAGTGATACACCATGACAGGGAGTGATACACCATGACAGGGAGTGATACACCATGACAGGGAGTGATACACCATGACAGGGAGTGATACACCATGACAGGGAGTGATACACCATGACAGGGAGTGATACACCATGACAGGGAGTGATACACCATGACATGGAGTGAAACACCATGACATGGAGTGAAACACCATGACATGGAGTGAAACACCATGGCAGGGAATGATACACCATGACAGGGAGTGATACACCATGACAGGGAGCGATACACCATGACAGGGAGTGATACACCATGACATGGAGTGATACACCATGACAGGGAGTGATACACCATGACAGGGAGTGAGTGATACACCATGACAGGGAGTGATACACCATGACAGGGAGTGAGTGATACACCATGACAGGGAGTAATACACCATGACAGGGAGTAATACACCATGACATGGAATGATACACCATGACATGGAATGATACACCATGACAGGGAGTGAAACAGCATGGCAGGGAGTGATACACCATGACATGGAGAGCTACACCATGACATGGAGAGCTACACCATGACATGGAGAGCTACACCATGACAGGGAGTGATACACCATGACAGGGAGTGATACACCATGACAGGGAGTGATACACCATGACAGGGAGTGATACACCATGACAGGGAGTGATACACCATGACACGGAGTGATACACCATGACACGGAGTGATACACCATGACAGGGACTGATACATCATGACACGGAGTGAAACACCATGACATGGAGTGAAACACCATGACATGGAGTGAAACACCATGGCAGGGAGTGATACACCATGACAGGGACTGATACATCAACACATGGAGTGAAACACCATGACATGGAGTGAAACACCATGACATGGAGTGAAACACCATGGCAGGGAGCGATACACCATGACATGGAGTGATACACCATGACACGGAGTGATACACCATGACAGGGACTGATACATCATGACACGGAGTGAAACACCATGACATGGAGTGAAACACCATGACATGGAGTGAAACACCATGACATGGAGTGAAACACCATGACATGGAGTGAAACACCATGGCAGGGAGTGATACACCATGACATGGAGTGATACACCATAACACGGAGTGATACACCATGACAGGGAGTGATACACCATGACAGGGAGTGATACACCATAACACGGAGTGATACACCATGACAGGGACTGATACACCATGACAGGGACTGATACACCATGACATGGAGTGAAACACCATGACACGGAGTGATACACCATGACAGGGACTGATACATCATGACACGGAGTGAAACACCATGACACGGAGTGAAACACCATGACATGGAGTGAAACACCATGGCAGGGAGCGATACACCATGACATGGAGTGAAACACCACGACATGGAGTGAAACACCATGGCAGGGAGTGAAACACTATGGCAGGGAGTGATACACCATGACAGGGAGGGATACACCATGACAGGGACTGATACATCATGACACGGAGTGAAACACCATGACATGGAGTGAAACACCATGACATGGAGTGAAACACCATGGCAGGGAGTGATACACCATGACATGGAGTGATACACCATAACACGGAGTGATACACCATGACAGGGAGTGATGCACCATGACAGGGAGTGAAACACCATGGCAGGGAATGATACACCATGACAGGGAGTGATACACCATGACATGGAGTGAAACAGCATGGCAGGGAGTGATACACCATGACATGGAGTGCTACACCATGACAGGGAGTGAAACACCATGACAGGGAGTGATACACCATGACAGGGAGTGATACACCATGACATAGAGTGATACACCATGACACGGAGTGATACACCATGACAGGGAGTGATACACCATGACAGGGAGCGATACACCATGACAGGGAGTGATACACCATGACATAGAGTGATACACCATGACACGGAGTGATACACCATGACAGGGAGTGATACACCATGACACGGAGTGATACACCATGACATGGAGTGATACACCATGACATGGAGTGAAACACCATGACATGGAGTGAAACACCATGGCAGGGAATGATACACCATGACAGGGAGTGATACACCATGACAGGGAGTGATACACCATGACAGGGAGTGAAACACCATGACAGGGAGTGATGCACCATGACACGGAGTGATACACCATGACATGGAGAGCTACACCATGACATGGAGAGCTACACCATGACAGGGAGTGATACACCATGACAGGGAGTGATACACCATGACAGGGAGTGATACACCATGACATGGAGTGATACACCATGACATGGAGTGATACACCATGACATGGAGTGAAACACCATGACATGGAGTGAAACACCATGGCAGGGAATGATACACCATGACAGGGCGTGATACACCATGACAGGGAGTGATACAACATGACAGGGAGTGATACACCATGACAGGGAGTGAAACACCATGACAGGGAGTGATGCACCATGACAGGGAGTGATACACCATGACATGGAGAGCTACACCATGACATGGAGAGCTACACCATGACAGGGAGTGATACACCATGACAGGGAGTGATACACCATGACAGGGAGTGATACACCATGACATAGAGTGATACACCATGACACGGAGTGATACACCATGACAGGGAGTGATACACCATGACACGGAGTGATACACCATGACACGGAGTGATACACCATGACAGGGACTGATACATCATGACACGGAGTGAAACACCATGACATGGAGTGAAACACCATGACATGGAGTGAAACACCATGGCAGGGAGTGATACACCATGACAGGGACTGATACATCAACACATGGAGTGAAACACCATGACATGGAGTGAAACACCATGACATGGAGTGATACACCATAACACGGAGTGATACACCATGACAGGGAGTGATACACCATGACAGGGAGTGATACACCATAACACGGAGTGATACACCATGACAGGGACTGATACACCATGACAGGGACTGATACACCATGACATGGAGTGAAACACCATGACACGGAGTGAAACACCATGACATGGAGTGAAACACCATGGCAGGGAGCGATACACCATGACATGGAGTGAAACACCATGGCAGGGAGTGAAACACCATGGCAGGGAGTGATACACCATGACAGGGAGGGATACACCATGACAGGGACTGATACATCATGACACGGAGTGAAACACCATGACATGGAGTGAAACACCATGACATGGAGTGAAACACCATGGCAGGGAGTGATACACCATGACATGGAGTGATACACCATAACACGGAGTGATACACCATGACAGGGAGTGATACACCATGACAGGGAGTGAAACACCATGGCAGGGAATGATACACCATGACAGGGAGTGATACACCATGACAGGGAGCAATACACCATGACAGGGAGTGATACACCATGACATGGAGTGATACACCATGACATGGAGTGAAACAGCATGGCAGGGAGTGATACACCATGACATGGAGTGCTACACCATGACAGGGAGTGAAACACCATGACAGGGAGTGATACACCATGACAGGGAGTGATACACCATGACATAGAGTGATACACCATGACACGGAGTGATACACCATGACAGGGAGTGATACACCATGACACGGAGTGATACACCATGACAGGGAGTGATACACCATGACACGGAGTGATACACCATGACAGGGACTGATACATCATGACACGGAGTGAAACACCATGACATGGAGTGAAACACCATGGCAGGGAGTGATACACCATGACATGGAGTGATACACCATGACACGGAGTGATACACCATGACAGGGACTGATACACCATGACAGGGACTGATACACCATGACATGGAGTGAAACACCATGACACGGAGTGATACACCATGACAGGGACTGATACACCATGACATGGAGTGATACACCATGACATGGAGTGATACACCATGACAGGGACTGATACACCATGACATGGAGTGAAACACCATGACACGGAGTGATACACCATGACAGGGACTGATACACCATGACATGAAGTGAAACACCATGACATGGAGTGATACACCATGACGGAGTGAAACACCATGACAGCGAGTGATACACCATGACAGGGAGTGAGTGATACAACATGACAGGGAGTGATACACCATGACATGGAGTGATACACCATGACATGGAGTGATACACCATGACATGGAGTGAAACACCATGACATGGAGTGAAACACCATGGCAGGGAATGATACACCATGACAGGGAGTGATACACCATGACAGGGAGTGATACACCATGACAGGGAGTGAAACACCATGACAGGGAGTGATGCACCATGACAGGGAGTGATACACCATGACATGGAGTGATACACCATGACACGGAGTGATACACCATGACACGGAGTGATACACCATGACACGGAGTGATACACCATGTCAGGGAGTGATACACCATGACAGGGACTGATACACCATGACATGGAGTGAAACACCATGACATGGAGTGAAACACCATGGCAGGGAGTGATACACCATGACATGGAGTGATACACCATGACAGGGAGTGAAACACCATGACAGGGAGTGATACACCATGACACGGAGTGATACACCATGACAGGGATTGATACACCATGACATGGAGTGAAACACTATGACATGGAGTGAAACACCTTGACATGGAGTGAAACACCATGACAAGGAGTGAAACACCATGGCAGGGAGTGACACACCATGACATGGAGTGATACACCATGACAGGGAATGATACACCATGACATGGAGTGAAACACCATGACAGGGAATGATACACCATGACATGGAGTGATACACCATGACATGGAGTGATACACCATGACAGGGAATGATACACCATGACATGGGGTGATACACCATGACAGGGAGTGATACACCATGACACGGAGTGATACACCATGACCGGGAATGATACACCATGACATGGAGTGATACACCATGACGGCATGACAGGGAGTGATATACCATGACATGGAGTGATACACCATGACAAGGAGTGATACACCATGACAGGGAGTGATATACCATGACATGACAGTGGACAGTAATCGGTTTGGAGTCAAAAAATGTTACATTTCAATATATTAGACTGTTCAGAGTTCATTAAAAGGTTGTAATTACCTTAAGTTATTGTCTTTTTTTTACTTCACTGATGATCCCAGGACATCGTTCAACCTACCCCCTCGCAAGGTTCAAGGTGCCCAGCACACGGGGCACCTTCAAACCCCATCGCAAGGTTCAAGGTGCCCGCACACGGGGCACCTTCAACCACTTCCGATTTTATTTTTAACCTCAAAGTTGGCCGTGATGGAAAATCCTTTACTAATGTTTCCTCTGGCAGAATTGAGCATAAAGTCAAAACATATTTTTGGTCCACAATGGAAGTTTGATTTCTTTAGCATTGCAGGTGCAGAGCCAAATGTTGAAAAGCCTGTTCAAGATGCCCCGCTCTCCCCTACCTGTCCGCGGATTAATTGCAGAAAAACAAAAATTACTGGCACTCCTACTCAAGGGGCAGATCCAGGATTTTTTGAAAATGGGGTCTAGAAATGAAGGGAACAGGGTGCATACCCATCTAGATGCTGCGAGCACTAAGCCATCAAGGCATGGGGTCTGGGTCCACTGAAGGGGCTCAGAAGCTTTGGGATTTTAGGTGCTCTCAGGTGCACTCTGAGCATCTGCGGACAACATTGGTTATACATGTGGGGAGGGGCAGGGGGAACCAATTCCATAGCTTTCTGTTCCTCCTATCAGACAGAACGTCAGAATCCCTTGTTTTGTTTCCATATATGTTTTCCAGCCCTCCATGTCCCCTTTAGTCAGGTTCACTATGTTTTTTCGTTCAAAATCATGGTAGATTAGCAAACCTATACATTTTTGGAAACGTTATTACATGGAAAATCTGAAAATCAATGTTTACATTTGCCAATTCCGACCAATTCGATTCGACCAATTCGACCAATTCGACCAATCGACCAATTCCATTCGACCAATTCGACCATTCGACCAATTCCATTCGACAAAGAGGACCATTCGACCAATCGCTTCGATCGACCATTCGACCATTCGACCAATTCGATCGATTCGATTCGATTCGATTCATCGAATTCGATTCGATCGACCATTCGACCAATTTGATTTGCCAATCAATTTGACCGACCTTTGCTTGTGTGGAACGGACTGTGAAAACGATGCGGACTATATTGTCGGATACGACACACAGGAAAGTGATGACGAACTCTAAATGGCATATTCTGTAATCGTGTATGTTTGATGCCATTGACCGCCTGTGTATATTTTGTCATCGACTGCCTGTGTAGATGTGAAGTTATAATGACTGCATGTGTATATATGATTTTGCTGACTGCCTGTGTATGTTTGGTGATATGAATTATTGTGACACATTTTGATGTTATTAACTGCCTGTACAAAATGATAACATGTATTTGATTATGCAACTTATCGCGAATATAAAGACAGTATTTTGCAATTCAAAACCTTTGATTCGTGTCTTACCATTCCCCATAGCACTAATTTGATACTTTCATTGGATTCCTTTTCCCTGAAAATATAGGTTTAGTATATTTTAAAAAGTTTTTAGGGTAATTAGAGGCAGAAATAGAACAAAATATGTATTTTACAGTGGCCATTTTGAAAATCCAAAATGGCCGCCATACAGGTATCTCTCCAAATGTAAACATTGATTTTTAGTTTCCTTATGCTATAACCTTTCCAAAAATGTATAGGTTTGCTAATCTACCATGATTTTGAACGAAACATAATTTATTGACATAGTGAACCTGACTACTTCGTTTGTGTCCCATATATCCATTTTACCACAATTTCCCTCTTCCCAAACTTTATTTCCTTTTCTTTTTCTCTCATTCACAATCTTTCTTTTCAAATGGGCTTCAAATGACCGAGTCTGCAGGGTTGAAGGATGATAACCTAACCACGAGAAAGTCTCCCCCCTATGCGTGGAGTGCGGGACCACCCGATAAAGACCTTCCATGCATAGGTCCCAAGTTTGTTCATTGTAAATGAAGATCCACCAAATAGCTGGAGGTTGCCTAGGTTGGACACTTGCCTTTAAGTACAAGTCATAACAGGTGGGGATCAAGGCCCTGTGACAGGCCCCAATGTGTTTTCTGGTGCATTCTCAACTGTTTTGAAGCACTATTTTACAACACTGATTCAGCCATTTTTTCATAAAATCTTTTTATAATGAGATGTATTCAGTTATCCAGCAGCTTTCCAAGCCAGCTGCTCCTTATCAACAGTTTCGAATGGAGTGCTTGCTTGACTGCTTAAGCCACTTGAAGAGCGCGCTCCAAAGAACTTGGTAACTGAACACCATGACACCTCTGGTGTGAAGCCACACAGGTTTGCTGTTTGTATAGAAAATTAAATTGTCTCCTTAAATTTAAACAAAACTCACACAGCTCGTCTCGAGGCTAATTATTTAATAAAGGAGTAAGGATAACTCAATGAATGTGCTTATGACTGTAGTGTTAGTTGAAGGTGTACTCCTTACAAGAAGAGGAATCTAACTGTCAAAAGGTATCTACACAATTCATCTTAGTCAGCAATGGTAATGTGGTCAGAGTTGTTGTTGTTATTGTTGTTGTTGTTGTTGTATAGCCCCGGACAGTTCTCTCGAACAAGCCCATGGCACGGAGATGGCCGAACAATCTCCCAGTAGCGAGCCAGATATCCCCGACATCCAGGATGGTGTAATCTGCCTTCACAAAGTCAAGGCCAAGACAGAGAGAGAGAGAGTGAGAGAGAGAGAGAGAGAGAGAGAGAGAGAGAGAGAGAGAGAAAGAGAAAGAGAAAGAGAAAGAGAAAGAGAAAGAGAAAGAGAAAGAGAAAGCACTCTGACCATGACTGCGCTGCCCTGACGAATCTGCACAACAGGGAAGAATGGGGAAGATTTGGCCCCCAACTCGTGTTGAGGGGTACAAACACCGCAAAGAGGCATCTCTGGTAGTTGTGTAGTCAGAGATATATGCGCTTGCTGAAGACTTTGCATTCTGGCTGGGAAGAAGACTCCTCTCCAAAAGGCAAAATCCAAATATGATGTTACACATCTATAATATTTGAACCAGAACCCTACTACTAATGTACAATTGGTCACTGGCTTTGACACCAATACAATTTGTTATTATGGACGGACACGAGGCATCAGAAAGCTACATTTATCGAACAGTTTCAAATGGAGCACTTCGCCGCCATTAGAGGATTTGAATTGCATCAGATGTGGCAATAAATGAGAATTATTGCTCACAGCTTGCCGTTTGATGACTCAAGACGCCATTTGCATTTTTTCCACCTTCGTCCCTACCTTGTTTAAAATCCCGTGCGGACACGGGCAACTTGATAGTAATAGTAAAACTAGATAATAATTTTTGAGCAAAACCAAAAGGTACATGAGACTAACAAATTCGATTCTTACAAAAAGGTGTCAACGTAAAAATAACTTTTCCTTTTGTTAGAGAGTAATTCAAAATATGTATAATGTCCTACTTGTGCAGAAATATCCCAAATTGACCCCAAACAAAAGTGGTACTTACCGCACACAAGGTCTTCTCATCATCGTTGTTTCCCAGTTCGATGGAAAGCCATAATTTTGACCATTCTTGCTGGAATTTAGTGACTGAATGAAGACTTTTCCGCTTTTTCGTTCAAGTCTCCAGCGAATTAGACCCTTGGGCATTTGAAAGTAAATATATTTCGACAGGCAAAACCGAAAAGAGAAGTTACGGAATGCGCAGTGAGCGCTGCGCCGATCGTTGGTTACTGTTTCAAGACGCCTGAAATCATCATTCTGATTGGCTGTTGCACTATGCTTAATTTTTGCCTAGAAACGAAAAGTTCATTGGAAATCAAAATGGGGGTTCATTACAGCCTTGGTGGGGTCAGCGGGGCTTGGCGTGCTAGTACGGGCCAACTCCGTTCGATGCGGGTATCTTGGGACCATGTCAGTGGCATTTTCTGTCCCCGGAATGAGGTGCTTGGCATTGTTTTTTCCATAGGAAGTGAGTGAGGACATGTGTAGCTCTCTCTTCCTCTGCCTGCAAACAAACTTGCACCTTCCTCTTTTCTGCCCAACCTTCCTATCTTCTCCACGTAGAACAATCACATTCAAATCCCGCATTCTCTTCTTCCGCATTTGTCCCCCATATCACATTTTTCCCCCTTTTTCGGCGACGTGTTGCGTAAGGGCACATACTGTGTATGGATAATTAGTGAAACATAGCAGGCAATTTTCATGATGTGAAAGCATAAGGTTGGACAAAGGTTGGGCATTAGTATATTTGAACATCGTATGCTCCGCCTGGCAACCTAAATCAAAAAATTATAATTACTTGTCTACATCAGTGGATTTTTTTATTGTTTATCATAATCAATGTACACTTTCTTTTGAACTTGCAGAATTTAACACTTTATGGAATATGCAAATTAGGTTGATCATGTGACCTAAGCTAATCTCAGTAACTCTATAAAGCTTTGAGATATTTTTTCTTTACATGATAAAGGCTTGTGCAAGAGCTAGAATACAGTGGAAAGGGGGAAACACCAACAGCATAGGAGAAGTAAGAGTGAGATCAATGGGAGGTAGAGAAGGACACTTCGATGGGGGAGGGGAGTGATCAAGCAGCACAGCTGAATGAAACACAGCAAGAAGAGGAATGGGGAAAGCGGGGATGAAACAGAAAAGGAACGAATCAACCGAATATCCTGAGAGCAACACATCATTTCAAAAAATTTGGGGAAAATGTATGGTGTTCCATAAAAGTGTCACAGTGGGTGCAATTTGATCTCGTGTCAGCATAACAGAAAAACTTGCACCAAATGGTGACCAACCTGAACTTCCTCATTGATAAAAGTCACACCTCAAACAAAACTGGCTCAAAACAGACTTAACTCAGTGGTTTATTTTAACTTAACCAGACTTAAACAGAGTCAAAGTAAAACGGAGAACAAGTATTTTTGAAAGCCATTGTGTGGTTCTGCATCTGCAGACAGGTAGACAAATGGATTAAATCAACGAGACATTGATCAAAGTATGCTAATGGTGATGGGAAGCTGACGTGTATCGGGCGTTTTCCCCTTTTTCAGAGCAAAGGAGGAAGAGTTATTACTCTGATAATATGCAGTGACCAAATTTGGCATTGGGCTAGTTAGTTGAGCATTGGATGAATTTTAATTAGTCTTTTTGTGAAAGTCAACGACACTGAATACCTTTGCTGAAATAAGACCTTGTTGTGTTGTCTGTGTTAAGCATGGCGACGACGACAACACGCAACATGTAGATGGCTTCAAAACTCATGTCTAATTTAAATATATGAGTCAGACCATTAAGTCTAATGAGGATGTGGTGGAGATGGCTCTGCGATCATGACGTTTCCAGCAACAGAGTTCATGTCCCTTCTGTGTCAATCTTTTCCTCTGAAATTGTTTCCGATTCTTGCAGAGTTACAGATTTTTCTTTGCAATACTGTACGTTCCGATAGTGAAGCCATGTTGTTGATGTGCATGGTATGTATGACGTAATAAGAGAGTAGGAACTAAACATCACCTCTTGATGAGATGCATTAACGATTTATTCAAATGCTTAAGCACCTTTAATTACGTTTAATAAAATATTTCCTTTTATCAATAATTCCATTTTTTTTTTAATACCAACACTCAGAATGTGCTTTGTTTATCTGTTCAATCTTTGTTCATACTCGTGGAAAGCCCATCAAAAATGACGGGTTGGAACCGTTTATTCGACGGTGCAGCCTCATGAGCGTACCAAAGTCTTGAGTCTTGGCCTTACAAATTTTTGGGTTCTATAGGTCTTTTGGGTACTCGGGGACTTTTGGGTCTTCTGGGTCTTTTGAGTATTTTGGGTCCTCGGGAACTTTAGGGTATTCGGGTTCTTTTTGTGTCCTCCGCGACTTTTGGATCTTCAGGATATTCTTTGGTCCTCGGGTCCTTTAGGATCTTTGGGGGTTTAACAGTTTTTCAAAGGTCAAAGAGGTCTCAGCAGTCGAAAGAGTTAAAAGGTACATTTCAGTAGTACATAATACATAATTAATTAATGGACGTATGTAATTAATAGACACAAAATGCATGCCAACTCCCCCCCCCCCCCCTCCACACACACACACACACACACACACACACACACACACACACACACACACACATAGTAGTTGTAATGGTGATGCAACATCATATTAGATACATCTACATAAGCCTGCAGTGTCATCTGTATTATTAGCCCCCATTGGACTTAGACCGAAACAGGGGCTCATGTATTTGGTCTCTCTGTCCGACTGTGCATCCGCAACCATATCTAACAGATGTATGGACCGAGTTATTCATACTTGGCACAAAGACAACACACAACGGTATACATATGCACATCAATTTGTTTTCCAACTGGCGGCCATTTTATTTATAAAAAACGCAATGTTGAACACGTCCTCAACCATTTCTCAGACATCCATTTACCGATCTTGTTCAATCTTGGCACACAGGTAATTCATTATGGCTTACATAATACATATGCATGTTTTTTTTCTTTTTCTTGATCACATCCATGATGGCTGACTTGTGGCCATTTTGTTACTTAAACGTGTCCACGTCCATGTCTCAGAGAGATGTTCTCATACATGAGTATACATATTGTCCTGACACCAGCGATTAAGACCGCCAGATGACAAATAGCCGAGACGGTATAAACTCCAAGGAGAGTCGCCAAAATTGGCAGTCAGTTTGCCGTGTTTGGATGGAAGGAAACAAAGCATTTACCTGATGAAACACATGGGTTTAATCCAGAACCCACAACGAATTTAATGAAGTAAATCAAAGAATAAAATAAAGGTGAGGTAAAACTAATATTTCCTACTGTTAGACGTCTCCACTCAGTCACAAATAAGGGGTGTTGCAAAACATTTTACCTTTTTTTCCCCCCCCGAATGCGTGCACAACCGTAACGGGTTCTCGGGGGAAAAAAAGGTAAAATGTTTTGCAACACACCTTACAGCACACAGGGAAAAGATAATGAAGCTTAAAATGTTTCTTTTAGACAGCCGGCACTCAGCTCTGGTGAGAGAGAGAGAGAGAGAGAGAGAGAGAGAGAGAGAGAGAGAGAGAGAGAGAGAGAGAGAGAGAGGTGGTGGTGATGTTGGTGATGTTTGACGTTCAATGCCTCCTGCGTCAGAGCGCCCCCAAATGGTGCTGGGGCCAAGCGTCGAAAATGCCAAGCTGTGAAGCAAGCAGCCGAGATAGCCCTCTTTCACTCTCCACTCTGTCCGAAGAGCCAAGAGCCCCACAAACCGCCACCAACACCTCCTCCTCATGATCAAAATTGCCAAAGTTCCATTAGCTCCAACAAAAACTCTCCTCACAAGCCCGCACAACAATGGCTCAACCTCCTCCTTAAGCACCACCCCAAGAGAGAACGGCTTTCTTTCAACGGTCATTTCTCACTGGAACCTTCTCTCGCTGACGTCACACCGAACAATCACAAAGCTCGGGGTGTGGCCTCACGGCCTTCTCTTCCACGTACTTTGTACCACTATGGGGGCGTGGCCTTTTTCCTTATTAGGTCCTGTAGGCGGGGCTTAGTTAGGGAGCCTATTTGTTTCGCCTTTGTCAGTGGTTGTTGTTGTTTAAACGGAGGTTTTTATGGCCGGCCTTGTTGTAGTTGTAAAAACATAGGGAAAATCCACAGGGGACAATTACATACTGGGGTAAAACGAACCTTAATCCCTATCTAGTTAACACTGCTTTACTCCCCGTGTGAAAACACATAGACGATCTTAAGCTCCAGTTTCCCTACTTAAATACATTGAGATGTCTCCTACGCATCCACGGTCCATGCTATAACTATACAATCCTATCTCTACTAAGGGATTCCCTCACAAACGTAACAATATGCAGAAGATTTTGTTTTGTCATCCGATCAAAGATGGCCTTTAACTCTGTGCAGCAAAATTATTAAAACCAAGGCAGAGGCTATGAGATTTTGTGTCTTTTTTTTCTTGTTCATACTAGAAGCGCCTGCTCCCTTCGGTACTGGTCAGGGTGGTTGTGATATTATCCTTATTTAAACATGTCATTCAAAATACCTGTCCAAACCACCTCTCACCACCTCATTCAAACCCCCACACCTCCATGCACTGGAAAACGTGGGGACAGGAATACTGGACTGTAAAGTGTGGGACTTGTAATACCCTCTCTCCCCCTAAAGGGGGTGCTACACAACACATTTACATAGCAAATTAGCATTCCCCCTTATCACAACACCAACAACAACAACAACAACCCATCCCCATCTCCCACCACCCCAAAATAATGGATATTAGCAACCCCCCCCCCCCCCTATCTCCCACCGTCCCAAAAAGACCACTTGAAAGATAAAAACGGCCCCATGCACTAATTGGGGTCATTCTAATTTATATGTAGAATGTCTGGATGGAATCGGCCCAGAACTGTAGGAGGAGTGGCGCGACAAACACACACTCACAAACACACACCAGTGAATACATTGAATTGTTGTGAGTATTATTTCATGAACATTTTAATTGGAATGTAATACATGCCTCCCACCCCTCTCCAAAAAACCCCCCAACAGAAATAATTCAGAAAAAAATATTTTAAAAAAAGAAAAATCATGTCGGCATGGAAACCACAAAAACACCCAAACAAGGTAAGGATGACACCACAATCCTTTTGGGGGTTGCCATAACGACATCCTTTGACATTTTCCCATCTCAATCACACAACAAGATTTCTTCTTTGTTCGGCTGCAGGGTACATTAATTGGCTGAGAACGCCGCTGTGCCGCTGATGCAGTGCCCCCTGTAGGTTAGGGCAGGAATTTGTAATTTGGTCAGGATGCTGCAATAGCTCGCCGACTATTACATAGACATCTTCATACAATTTTTGCGATGAGCACACAGTCACTTATGACGAAATGTCAACAGATGGCATAATGGAATTCCATAAAAGGATTGCGGCGGATTTAGGGGGGGGGGGGGGGGGAGGAATCCGAGATCTTAGGTTGGGGGTAGGGGGTAGAAGGTGGCACAAAAAATTACATCTTTAATTTCATAATTTCAGATTTCAGAATCTGAACGATTCATGTACAGATTTTAATTCGTTTGGATTAAAAATAAATAATGAAACATTCACAGGATGGGATAATAACTCGGGATCTCTTGGATACCAAGAAATGGTTAGAATACGTCACAACACAGTGTGCTCTGTTTCTTCAATGCTGGATAGTTCACGATCACGATAAAGCACCAAACCAACAAAAGATATTTACAACAACAACACAGCTAGAGGCCTCGTCGTAATTACAAAATTCCAACCGGCAGGGAAGGCTCTACCAGCTATCGGAGTTACAAAACCAAATTGTAACAGTTTAACTATTTTTTAAACTTCTTTCTGCATGTAGATCATCGTGGTCCTTTAAATTTGTCTAATTGATTATTTTTTTTATATACTCTTTTGAATTTTCGCCCTTTTTGACGAACTACATCGTTACGCTTCCGCCATTGTTGTTGTTGTTGTTGTTGTTGTTGTTTATGTTGTTTAATCAGGTAAATTAAAATGACAATAACAGAAACTATACCAAAAATACTGTACCTAATTGATATCCATCTTTTTCAACAATCTTTAGTAACTAACAGATCCGGATATTTGGCATATTGTGTTGGTACACTTCAAAAATGTAAACATAATTTAACACCTCAAGCATTTTCATAATTGTAATTGTTGCACATTTTACGTTTAAAATTTTTGAAACACTATGCAATATTAGGTAGACTTACCTCCGTACCTTCTTATATATTGTCATTACAGTGGAATGTTTTTAGAAAAATTCATTGTACGAGTTTCCTTTCCCACATTCCGAGACCGTATCTTCGGTTATAAACACCTCATTACATGTGAAACGGGTTATAAACACCTCATTACATGTGAAACAGGTTATAAACACTTCATTACATGTGAAACGGGTTATAAACACCTCATTACATGTGAAACAGGTTATAAACACCTCATTACATGTGAAACGGGTTATAAACACCTCATTACATGTGAAACAGGTTATAAACACTTCATTACATGTGAAACGGGTTATAAACACCTCATTACATATGAAACGGGTTATAAACACCTCATTACATGTGAAACAGGTTATAAACACTTCATTACATGTGAAACGGGTTATAAACACCTCATTACATGTGAAACAGGTTATAAACACCTCATTACATGTGAAACGGGTTATAAACACCTCATTACATGTGAAACAGGTTATAAACACTTCATTACATGTGAAACGGGTTATAAACACCTCATTACATGTGAAACAGGTTATAAACACCTCATTACATGTGAAACGGGTTATAAACACCTCATTACATGTGAAACAGGTTATAAACACCTCATTAGCCTCTTCTGGTGAAACTGCCAAAATCAAGACTCTCTGCTCAGCTTCACTCTTTCATTCCTCTTTACTCCCACCTCTGGAACAAACTCCCTCACTCTCTTCAATCCCACCCCTCCATCCAGGTCTTTAAAACAGCTGTTCACCACCATCTCTTATCTTTCCCCATCAAAAACCTTGACCTTCTCTACCCCCGTTAATTCACCCTAGATACACTTTTTTGAAATACCGACTTCTTTCCTGGAAGTCCGAGCAGTGTCCACGTGTTCTTACCTGTCCCCCCTCCCCTTCCCATGCCTCCTTCCCCAAGCCCCCTCCCTCCCACAGATCTCCCGATGTCCATGTTCTCTGCTGTTGTACTTGTGTGCTTCCCTCTCTCTCCCCATCTTGTCTCCCGCTCCCTTTATTGTATGTTTTGTGTGTCCTTTTTTTTGTGATAATGTTAGCTCTTAGACGAGCTTCGACTTTGTATACAAAAAAAACGCATTTAAATTTTAAACCGCGGACACATATCCATGTCACTCATTTATCCAAGGCCTTTCCAAGACCAAGGTTATTCCGTGATTGCCATCGGCACGTGACATGGCATTGGCACAGTTCAACGTCCATCCGAGGGACGGCACACAAATTGATCACCTTGCCTGTGAAACACCAGGATTGCAGTTTATAGCTAGGTCTGGATTACAACCCAGGCTAGTGTGCGCACCTGTCGGATATCCATCTAGCAACCTGAAGTCAAATAAACCACAGATGGGAGCATAGACAGTAATGTGCCGAAACACAAAGGCACACAAAGTCGATACCTGAGCGTCTTAAAACACTAATCAATTAAATATACACTGTTATTTTTCGGGGTTATTTTCGGGGTTATTTTTCGGGGCCGAAATCTCGGCTCTCCGCTCACCTTCACTCTTTCATTCCTCTTTTCTCCCGCCTCTGGAACAAACTCCCTCACTCCCTTCAATCCCACTCCTCCCTCCAGGTCTTTAAAACAGCTGTTCACCACCATCTCTTATCTTCCCCCATCCAAAACCTTGATCTTTTCTACCCCCGCTAATTCACCCCAGATCCACCTTGTTTGAAATTCCAACTTCTTTCCTGGAAGTCCTGGCAGTGGCCATATGTTTTATACCTCTCCCACTGCCCCCTTCCCACGCCCCCTTCCCACGCCCCCCCCCAAAGCCCTCGCCCTCTCTCAGATCTCTCGATGTCTCCATGTCTCTCGGTCCCTGCTCTCAAATGTTGTGTTTGTGTCCTTCCCCCTCTCTCCCCATCTTGTCTACCGCTCCCTATGTTATATGTTTTATGTGTCGGTTTGTCTTTCTGTGTGATTAATGTTCGCTCTTTCACGAGCCTCGATATTGTATACAAAAAAAAAAAAAAAAAAAAAAAAAAAAAAAAAAAAAAAAAAAAAAAAAAAAAAAAAAAAAAATATACCATTTCATTTTGGGGCTCTTCGAATTTTTAAAGAGAAGCGAAATTATATTTTCAGTCCTGTATGAATCTCGCAACACTTAAAAATCATATTACTGTCATACTAATGATTATTTGTTGGGTACAGATTTTTTTTTTTGTGGATATTGTTCTTGTTGGAAAAGACATATAAAAAGAGATGTTCGGTGAGACTGAATGACGAAGAGATCTGTAGATTGTACCAGTGGGATTGAGGGACAGAGTGAGTAAATGTGTGAGTGTGAGGGACACGTGGAGTGATTGAGGTTCTCATTTCAGACATTCTCGTACAGCTGGTCGTCAGAGATGGAGGGAGTCTTTGAACCTGCCATGTAGACGTTTTCATCGCTCTGATTCTGTTTCACGGATACAAGAGTTTTAAACAATTATTATTTCAGGATCATGATATCGAACCTCCGGTACATTCTTGTGTACAAGGTACATGTGTTCCAAAAAGACCTGGACAAATTTGGTTGTTAATATATTTAGTACCAAAAATGATACAACGATACCCGTTGTTTTATATGATACAGAAACTCATGAAGTTTTCTATATTATTCAGGTGTTGTAGTTTAATGTCAAATCAAATGGCGACTCCACAGGAGAAAGCTCAGTGCGTCGAATGGTTGGTTCATCGAGACGATGGCACGCAAGTTCAGCGTAAATTCCGTACAAGGTATGGCAGGAATCCGCCATCACCGGCTAGTATCAGAGAGTGGTACAAGGGGTTTAAGGAGACTGGAAGTTGTCAGAAACAGATAAGTTCCGGTCGACCAAGCACAAGTGCAGCAGACGTTGAACGAGTGCGTGAATCATTTCAACAAAGTCCCAAAAAAATCAATCTGACGCGCATCCAGAGAACTGGGACTACCAACCACCACTGTACACAGGATTTTGTATAAAAGACTGAAGCTTTATATCTATAAGGTGCAGATTCTGTTGGAACTCAAACCACATGACGGACACAAATGCAAGGTGTTTGCCTTGGAAATGCTCAGTCACATAGAGGATGACGAAGATTACCTGAAAAAGGTAATGTCCACAGACAAAGCTTGCTTTCATGCACCAGGGAAGGTCAACTAGCACAATGTGAGGATCTGGGGCTCTGAAAACCTCCACGTGGTCATTGAACACATACGCGACAGTCCAAAGGTCAATGTGTGGTGTGGCCTTCTCAGTGACCGCTTAGTGGGTCCATTTATCTTTATGGCGGATACAGTGACCTCAACAATTTACACGAACATGTTGGAAGGATTCGCCTTCCCACAGATGGAAGACCTGCAACCCGATATTATTTTTCAACAGGATGGTGCTCCCCTTCATTGGGCCTTAGTAGGTCAAGCCGTCCTGAATGAAAACTTTCCAGGTCACTGGATTGGCCGAGACGGACCAACCGCCTGGCCCACACAATCACCAGACATAACCCCCCTTGATTTTTATATTTGGGGGTTTGCAAAGATGTTGTCTACAACACCAAGGTGGCAAACCTACAGGTTCTTCGTCCTCGGATTATAGCTACATGGGCACTAGTGGACGCAAACATGCTGAGCTGAACATGGTAAGAACTCGTGTACTAACTTGATGTCCAGCGCGTGACAAACGGAGCTCACATTGAAGTGTATTGGTTTGCACAAAACTATGAGTTTCTGTATCACATGAGAACCAAAGGGTTTCATTGTGACCTTTGTGGTTCCAACTATATTACCAACCAAAGTTGTCCGGGTCGTTTTGGAACACCCTGTACATCATTTGCACATTCTTTATGAAACATATAGTGATGAATAGTTCAAACAAAAAGGTTTTCCTTCCCTCTCCTAATCCCATTAAATTTGCCCCCATTTTTCCCCCCTTCCTTTCTCCCTCTCGGAATGATATGATAAAGATCATTGTCTGAAGGGAGAAGAAGATCATCGAGTTGGTGCTGATGTGAGATTGGTCCCTGAGGTCAGAGATTATGAACCCAGCACCGAGTTCCAGATCCCGATATCAAACACTCCCGATAACACCAAGAGCACTTGTGGGTAATTCACTTCACATCCAATCAGAACGTTCCTCAATCTCCTCCCACAAGGGGGCGGAGCCTGAACGATAAAGACGATTTTTTTTTTTTTTTTTTTTTTGTATACAACATCGAGGCTCATAAAGACGATGTTCAAAACGCCAACAAATATATTAATATTTACATCCCACTATATTTAGAGTTTAGCACAATGATTCATCGTCATTTCTACCCACATTGTCCACAAAAATCGAAGTGAATATCAAAAAAAATCAAAAGGGCTGCGTCTGTACTTTGCTC
This sequence comes from Myxine glutinosa, assembly GCF_964187855.1. Classification (NCBI taxonomy): domain Eukaryota; kingdom Metazoa; phylum Chordata; class Myxini; order Myxiniformes; family Myxinidae; genus Myxine; species Myxine glutinosa. The sequence continues at coordinate 138,156,587 of NC_136265.1, read as the reverse complement.
TTTGCGAAATAGAGGGATGAATTATTTATATTAGTCATTTGTTTCAGGAACTGGAAACGAAAATGTTTCCCAAATTTTCCAAAGATAGATGACCTGAATCATGTGGTGAGGCAGTTGTTCTGAAACAGCTTGCCTTCATTTCCTGGACCGAATGCAATCTCAGTGCATTCCAAAATGTCCGCCACTCTCAGGAGACCAAGAAGACAACATCTGTCCAACCTCAGGAATGAACTTTCAAACTTATCTCCCTCCTCTAAAACCTGGTGGTGCCTTGTTAAGTCTGTCTCTGGAGTATGACCCCCCTCCACCCCTTCCTTCTCTTCAAATGGCACCACAGCCGACTCTGATCGTAAGAAGGCCAAATGTCTCCATTCTGTGTTTGCTTCCAAATCTTGTGTCCCCAACCCCTCACTCTTGGTACCCATCATTCCATGTCGTTCCCAACTGCTCCTGAACGATGTGTGTTTTACACCTGAGAAGGTGGAGAAGGTTATTTCAATCCTCGACTCTGACTCTGCTACTGGACAAGACGCCGGGCGGCATCAGCTCACGTCTCCTAAAAACATGCTCTGCTGCTCTTTTCGATCCTCTCTCTGCCCGTTTCACTTTGTCGTTTACACAAGGTCGTCCTCCATCTGATTGGAAATCTGCCAACATCACTGCACTCCATAAAATGTACAAAACCGGATCTCCTAAACGATAAACCTATCAGCTTACTTCCAATCATCTGCAAGGTCATGGAATCGATCATCACAGTGGATATGAAATCCTTCCTTTTCTTCATCAACCTCATCTCAGATCACCATTTTGGTTTCAGACCAGGTGACTCCACCTTGAGCATGCTGCTTCTACTCATCCAACAATGGATGGAGGCTCTTAATGTCAGACATGAGATCAGAGTCATCTCTCTAGACATATCTTGTGATATTGATGCAGTCAAGCATCCCACCTTGCTCTCTCTCCACACATGACTTACTCGTATCCAATGAGTGGCACTCAGAGAAATCCGTTAATTTCCTCCCGCTGTCAAGGCTGGAGTGCCCCAAGGTAGTGTTCTGGGCCCAGTCCTATTCCTTATCTTCATTAATGATCTCTCTGTCTCTCTGGAAAATCCCTTACAGCAGAAGGCGGACCCATTGTGGATAACACCACCTTCTGCAGTGACATCCCTCGTCCTTCACACAGGAAGGCAGCAGCCTCTTCCCTCTTTTCAGACCTTGACAAAAATCACAAGATGGTCAATCACTTGAATATGTCTTAATCCTGACAAATCTCACACTCTCACTGTCTCCCTGAAATGACCGTCAAATCTACTTTCTCAACAAGCCTCTTGAGGAAGTTCAGTCACTCAAACTCCTGGGTCTCACTATCAGCCATGATCTTACTTGGGAGTTGGGTAAACCGCATTTCAATGTTGGCCTGCAAAGCCAGTTGCCAACTGAGCATCCTCCGACATACAAAGTCTTTCCTTGGCACACCTGAACTCTTATTCACCAACAAGGACTTCATCCACAGTTTGATGGAGTACTGCTCTCCCCTTTGGACTGGCTCCCCTGCCTCACATCTTGCTCAGCTTGACACCGTGTAAACCAAGGCCTCCAAGATTATTGGAATCTCTCGTGATGAAGCTGAGTGTACGAGTCAATCACTATGCCATAAGCAGACAGTTCGGTGGTCTCTGCATTCTACCGCATCCTTTCAGATCTTGCACTCTCTGTCCTTTACATGTTTTGTTTCCTCCAGGTTTCTGCAGGGCACACAGTCCATCATTAACCCCCTTTTGGTGAAACTGCCTAAAGCCAAGATCACTGCTCAGTTCCACTCATTCGTTCCTCTTTTCTTCCACCTGTGTGACAAACTTCCATGTTCCCTTCAACATCATTCTTCCCTCCAGGTCTTCAAGACAGCTGTTCAGGGGGGTGGGCACTTATCCAACCAAGCTAACCCAGTTTTGTATTTTTAATTAATTTTCTGTAATTTGTAGAATTTGTTTTTCACTTGGACGTTGTGGGTTACGATGTGTAAATAATGGCGGAAAAGTCTGATTTAATGCATTTTAATTCCAGGCAATAAGGGAAAAACACATTTCCAAGATGGCCTCCAAAGCCAGTCGCCGACTGGGCATCCTCCGCCGTGCGAAATCCTTTCTTGGCACCTCTGAGCTCCTCACCACATACAAAGCTTTCATCCACAGCTTGATGGAGTACTGCTTTCCCCTCTGGGCTGGTGCTCCGGCCTCACACCTAGCTCTGCTTCACGCTGTAGAAACCAAGGCTTTCAGAATCATTGGAATCTCTCATGATGAAGCTGAATCTGAGGGTCTTCACTCTCTCGCCACATGCAGGTTGGTGGTCTTTTTGTCCTCTACAGACTCCTCTCCGGCCTAGCTCCCCCTGCTCTAACTGTGCTTTGTCCCCCAAATAATCCTGCAGGATGCACAAAGGTCTACCGGCAACCCTCTTATGGTTAAACTGCCAAAATCCATACTCTCTATTCACCTTCACTCTTTCATTCCTCTTTTCTCCCGCCTCTGGAACAAACTCCCCCACTCCCTTCAATCCCACTCCTCCCTCCAGGTCTTCAAAACAGCTGTTCACCACCATCTCTTGTCTTTTCCCATCCAAAACCATGATCTTTTATACATCCAAATGTATAAAAGCTCTTTATTTAGCTCTTTCACGAGCCTCGATTCAGTATACAAAAAAAAAAAAAAAAAATCCATTATTATACCCCAAATCCACCTTTTTTAATTCCGTTTTCTTTTCTGAAAGTCCTAGTGGTGTTCATCTTGTTTATCCTTGTTTATCATGCGCAAGATTGGAGGTCTCGTCTCTTCAAAGCTGTCCATGCGCGCTCGCTTTCGAAGTTAAGTAACTTTTCACAATTGTGTTTTTGTCGAAACTGTATCTTTCTCTCTGTGTATGTACCTATTGGGGTGTCTTTAATAGTATTCTTGGTGTTGGTTTTTCATATTTGTGTACAGAATCGTCGGTCTTTCGTATTGCGTATTCTGAGGCCTAAGTGTAGTACTAGGCTACCGTGTCCGACCTTGGCTTGAGGCTTTGTTTTTGTCTCAGCGGTTCTCCGATCGCGCTGCAATTACTTTCCGGTCTCTCTTTTTCACGGTCTTTTCACCCCATACTTCCTTGTTTTAAAATCTCCTCAAAAAAACAAACAAACAAAAAATTATTTCCTTCTGTTCTTATTCGTTTATTCGTTCTTATTTGTTCGTTCGTTCTTCGACCACGTTGCTTGTGATCACGTGATCACGTTGATAAAAAATGTCAAATCTGTCCCCTGAAGACCTGTATTCTGTCATATTCTACAACACCTTTTTCTTCTTCTTCTATAAAAGGATGCTTTCGACTTGCTCACCAAATCTATTCATTCCAAAAAAAAATTCCATCTCTTATAGTGCATCTTTCATTCATTCCCTAAACTCTCCAGCACTCCATCCTCCCTCCAGCGTCCTCAAACGTATTTTTGACTCGAATGTCTCAAGAAACTCATTTTGCAATAAATGTTCGTTTCCCATTAATCGTACACTTTTCAAAATCCAATCTCACCCCTCCCCTCCAAATCTTCCCCATCACCCATCCCTTTCAAATCTTCCCCCTTGCCCCTCCCCTCCAAATCTTCCCCATCACCCCTTCCCTCCAAAACTTCCCCATCACCCCTCCCCTCCAAAACTTCCCCATCACCCCTCCCCTCTAAATCTACCCCCTTGCCCCTCCCCTCCAAATCATGCCCATCACCCATCTCTTTCAAATCTTCCCCCTTGCCCCTCCCCTCCAAATCTTCCCAATCACCCATTCCTTTCAAATCTCCCCCACACCCCTCACCTCCGAGACTCTCCCTCGCTCCTCCCCTCCTAGACTCCCCTCTCACCCCTCCTCCTCAAAGCGTCCTCCCCGCTCCTTCCCCCTTCCAACTTTCACCTTCATCTCCCTCAACCTTCTGCCTCGCTCTTCCCCCTCGTCAAATAACACCTCACTGTGCCTTTCCCAATCACCATCAAACCTTTTGTCCGCCCCATTCTTCCCTTTCTCCAAGCTATTCTGTAATCTCTGACACACCTTCAACAGCTCTCCCAACCTCTTCCTCCTCTTCCACATCTTACCCTACCGCTCCCCCCCCCCCCCCCCCTGTTCTGTATCCGATGCTCCCCCTTCCTCTTCCTTAACAGTATGGACCTCAAACATCCGGGGCCTTCGCTCAAACTTGTCTGATCTCTCCATACAGGTTGCTTCTGACAAACCAGACGTGATCTGCTTAACAGAAACTTTCCTCCTTCATGATGTCTCTGATTCCTTGGTATCTCTCCCAGGTTACTCCCTCCTCCGGTATGATAGACCTGAGCCTCGTCCTGGAGGTGGGGTTGCTATCTTTATTAAAAAACTCTCTTCCTCACTCGCCCTGCACTGCCCTCTCTCCACCTCACCCCCAGGAATACCTTTGGCTACAGCTTCCCCTTCGCTCTCACCTTTTGTTCATATGTGTGTTGTACCGTCCACCAAACAGTGATGACTCCATCTACATCTCGCTGTCTGAGAATATGGACCAACTTCTATCTACCCATCCCAACTCTCTCTTCCTCATATGTGGTGATTTCAACTGTCACCATGCCAGTTGGCTGGGTGTGGGTACCTCTCTCACCAGCCATGGCTCTTCAGCAAAGGACTTCTGTGACTCACTGGGACTGACACAATCTGTCAATTTCCCGACCCGGATTTCAGTCAACGGAGCATCTTCTCTTCTGGACTTGGTTATGACTAACTTCCCTGAAAATGTCTGCTGCTCTTCTTCTGCTCCAATCGGCTCTTCTGATCATGTGCTTGTTAAAGTGGACATCTCTCTGACCATTCTCAGAGAGCCTCCTCAGCGTCGACGAGTCTGGCATTTCACTCAGGCCAACTGGCACGGTCTTCAAGCAGCCATCAATCATCTGGACTGGTCTCCCATCTCTACCGCCTCTGACATCAACTCATCCTGGGAATTCTTACAAAGTAAATTGCTCTCTCTCATGCACAGATTTATCCCATCTCGTCTTCAGTTGTCATACCCTTCCTCCCGTCCATGGTACATGGAATATTGTGGTGAGGCTATTGCCCAGAAACAACTTGCTTTCGTCTCCTGGAAAGCAAATCCAACGGAAGGAAATCTCATTTCCTTTCACAAAGCCCGAAACAAGTGTGTGTCCACCCTCAGGAGAGCCAGGAAACAATATCTCTCCATTCTCAGGACCGAATTCTCTTATCTGTCTCCCTCTTCCAAATCCTGGTGGCGTCTGGTCAAATCTGTTTCTGGTGTTTGTTCCCCCTCCATCCCCTCCCTCACCTCAAATGGCCACACGGCTGACTCCGCACGTGAAAAAGCTGAATGCCTCAACTCTGTGTTTGCCTCTAAATCTTGTGTCCCAAACCCATCCCTCTCTGTACCCACCGTACCCAGTCGTACCCAGCTGCTCCTGGACTCTGTGTCCTTTCCTCCTGACAAGGTGGAAAAGTTTCTGTCAACCCTCGACTCGGATTCTGCAACTGGACCTGACGGCATCAGCCCACGGGCCCTAAAATCCTGTTCTTCTGCTCTTTCACTCCCTCTCTCTGTTCTCTTCACCCTCTCTTTTGCTCAAGGTCATCTTCCATCTGCTTGGAAATCTGCCAACATCACCGCTTTGCACAAAAAAGGTGCAAAAACAGATCCCAGCAACTACAGACCAATCAGCCTTCTCCCAATTATCAGCAAAGTCATGGAATCCATCATTGCTTCAGATATGAAATCTTTCCTCTTCTCCAATGGCTTGATCTCTGATCATCAATTTGGTTTCAGACCTGGACACTCTACTCTGGACATGCTGTTTCTGCTTTCTCAACAATGGATGGAGGTCCTCAATGCCAAACAGGAAATTAGAGCAGTCTCCCTTGACATATCACGTGCCTTCGATACGGTCTGGCACCCCGCTCTGCTCACCAAACTCTCCTCTTTTGGTATCCATGGAAATCTCCACGCATGGCTGGCGGACGTCCTCTCTAGTCGTAGTCAACGTGTGGCCCTGAATGGGTTTCTCTCATCTCCTCTTCCTGTTCAGACTGGAGTTCCACAAGGCAGTGTTCTGGGCCCTGTGCTTTTTCTGGTCTTCATCAATGATCTCTCTGACTCTCTTGAAAATCCTCTGTATCTCTTTGCTGATGACTCTACTCTCTGTCGCTCCATTCTTCATCCCTCAGATCGGCAGTCTGCAGCCTCCTCACTCTCTGCAGACCTGGACAAAATCACAGACTGGGCAAACAAGTGGAACATGTCTTTCAATCCTGACAAATCTCACACTCTTACGATGTCTCTCCGAAAAGACCGACTGGACAACCCTCCCATCCACTTTCTGAATAATCCTCTCCAAGAAGTTCTGTCACTCAAGCTTTTGGGTCTCACTATCTGCCATGATCTTTCCTGGGAAAACCACATTTCAAATCTGGCCTCCAAAGCCAGTCGCCGACTGGGCATCCTCCGTCGTGCGAAGTCCTTCCTTGGCACACCTGAGCTCCTCACCACATACAAGGCTTTCATCCGCAGCTCAATGGAATACTGCTCTCCTCTCTGGGCTGGTGCTCCTGCCTCACACCTAGCTCGTCTTCACGCTGTTGAAACCAAAGCATTCAGAATCATTGGACTCTCCCGTGATGAAGCTAACTCCAAGGGCCTCTCACTCACTCACCGCAGGCAGGTTGGTGGTCTTTCCGTCTTCTACCAACTCCTCTCTGGCCTTGCCCCCCCAGCTCTCTCTGGGCTCTGTCCCGCAAATATTCCTACAGGTCGCACAAGATCTGCCTGCAACCCTCTTATGGTTAAACTGCCAAAATCAAGACTCTCTGCTCACCTTCACTCCTTCATTCCTCTTTTCTCCCACCTCTGGAACAAACTCCCTCACTCTCTTCAATCCCACTCCACCCTCCAGGTCTTTAAAACAGCTGTTCACCACCATCTCTTATCTTCCCCCATCCAAAACCTTGATCTTTTCTACCCCCGCTAATTTCACCCCAATTCCACTTTTTTGAAATACCAACTTCTGTCCTGGAAGTCCTTGGTGTCCTTGTGTTTTATACTTCTCCCCCCCCCCCTTCCTACGCCTCCTCCCCCCAAGCCCTCTCCCTTCCACACATCTCCCTGCTCTCAAATGTTGTTTGTGTGCTTCCCCTTCTCTCCCCATCTTGTCTTCCGCTCCCTCTTTTTATATATTTTGTTTGTCTGGTTGATTTGTTTGTGAAGTAAATGTTAGCTCTTTCACGAGCCTCGATTCAGTACACAAAAAAAACAAAAATCCTGTGCACCCTACCCCAGCCACCTCTCTTCCACAGATCTCCCGATGTTCCTGATCTCTACTATTGTTGTGCTTCCCTCTCTCTCCCCCTCTTGTATCTCTCCACTCCATGATATGGAGATTTTTTGGTGGTCATTGGTTAAACATCAAACCAGGGCCGCCTATCCGGATACCACCATCTATAAATCTGAATCACATGAGCCGCTGGACTTCATGACTGTGATCTCATGCGATGTGAACGCTCTGCCAGAACAGGAAGACTAATCAATACAGCTAGGCAGTCATCTATCGGCAATTAGGAGCAACCAACATCCCTCTCACTCCTCCACACACATGTTCGATTCACCCACTCATCAACATCTTCACATACCAGGCAGATGGTGCTGGTGGACTCCCTTATTAAATCATGGCTTTCACATCAGACCTATCCATTAACCTTTTTTTCTGTAAGCCTATATAAAACCCAGATCCGTTTTGAAAATGGTGATATTCTCTGTTGGGAATGACGTGTAAACCGATTAATGGCAAATTATTATTTCAAGAACTCCCAACTGCCACCTCCCCTTTATACTTATCAATTATATAGACCATGATCATATGGACCTGAAAATTCAAAAAGGGGTTTACAATGACGATGACAAAATCTGACAGACCAACGGAACATATTAAGGGGACGTGCCAAGGGAATGTATTAAGAGAACCTGACAAGGGAATATACCAAGGGAATGTACCAAGGGAATATACCAAGGTAATATATCAAGGGAATGTACCAAGGGAACATACTAAGGGAACGTGTTAAGTGAACATACCAAGGGAACATATCAAGGGAACATAACAAGGGAACACATCAAGGGAATGTACTAAGGGAACGGGTTAAGTGAACATACCAAGGGAACGTAACAAGGGAACATATCAAGGGAACACATCAAGGTGACATACTGTTACGTTTATAGGGGGTAGGCAATGGATTACCTTAGGGCCAGGTAGGATTGTGTAGTATAGTGTGCTCCAACTGTAGCGATGAAGAAGAAGAACCCCCATGTACCATATGTAGGGATCCGTTAGACCCGATGTCGTGTAAGAGTGTATCTTTGTCCCCATGATGAGGGGTGGGGTTATGCCAATTAATTAGGGATTAATGGTAAATTCCCTGTATGTAATTGCCTCTGTGATTTCTCCACTGTTCCTTATGACACACACACATAGCCAAGCAAAGCAATCGTTTATAATAAGCATTAAATAAAAGTAACCGGAACCAAGACATTGAACAATACCGCTGGCACTGCCAGCCGCCATAGCGTAACACCAAGTAGGCAGGTCCATAAGGACATGCCCCGAGGGGTGGTGATTGGTTCGAGCATGGACTGCTGAGATGGGACTCTTGTATTGGAAGACATGCAGACGTCATCAGATAATGTAATAGCCCAGGGAACAAAAGGCTTGGGTTCCGGACATTTAGAGCTTCTTGGTCCCGAGTTTGCTGCAGACGGATGCAGATTGTGTTCTTTCTAGTCTTGTTCCAACTTTAATAGCGAACAGTTGGAAGTTTTGTGGTCCCTGGCTTTCATCCTGTTGCAGTCACATACAGTCACGTGAAAAAGTAAGTACACCCCGTGTAAAGTTTTGACTTTTTCAACATATTTCAACATACAGCTATTTGATCTTCATTTCAACAATATTGATAGATAAAGGTGATATAGTATAACAAATATCATGAAACATTTACATTTTGTAGTCCATTGTATAATTTAAATAAACATAAATGCAAATTTCGCATGTGGAAAAAGTAAATACACCCTTGGCTCGAATAGGTGGTACTGCCCCCTTTGGCAGAAACAACCTCAAGTAGGCGTTTCTTATAACTGTCTACCAGTCTCTGACATCGACTGGGAGAAATTTTTGCCCACTCCTCCATGCAGAATTTTTTCAGCTGTGCGATGTTTGAGGGGTTTCTTGCATGCACAGCTCGTTTCAAATCCCCCCACAACATCTCGATGGGATTTAGATCCGGGCTTTGAATTGGCCATTCCAGAACCCTCCATTTCTTTCTTTTCAGCCATTCCTTGGTGGATTTACTGGTATGTTTAGGGTGATTGTCATGTTGCAAGGTCCACCTTCGGTTGAGCTTCAACTTTCCGACAGATGGCCTCACATTATCCTCAAGCACCCTCTGGTGCAATGAAGAATTCATAGTGGATTCTATGATGGTGAGCTGCCCAGGCCCTGATGCAACAAAGCTGCTCCAAACCATAATATTTCCACCACCATGCTTTACAGTTGGTATCAGGTTCTTGTGGTCAAATGCTGTCTTTGGTTTTCGCCAAACATGTCTTCTGGTACTGTGGCCAAATAGCTCTACCTTTGACTCATCTGTCCAGAGCACATTGTTCCAGAAGTGCTGGTATTTGCCTCGGTGTTCATTGGCAAACTTTAGTCTTGCCCTGATGTTCTTTCTGGACAGCAAAGGTTTCCTCCTAGCACACCTCCCATGTAGCCTGGTGTTGGCTTAGCGGTTAGGGTGCTGGCTTGGGATCCTAGGATCCTGGGTTTGAATCCCGGTCGATCGCTGAATTAACGCCTGGGGGGTTGACCTGTCATCCTTCCGAGGTCGGCAAATTGAGTACCAGCTTGCTGGGATGAATGATTACGGTGTGTACCCCGATTAAGAATAGGTACACCGTATCCCTGCACTTCGTAAGAGCGTGACCAAGGGTTGGCGTCAGGAAGGGCATCCGGCCATAAAAAAAAACATTGCCTCAAACAGGGAACCATGATTGTCATGGGGCCAGCAAGGCTAACCCCCGCTCTCGTGGGGAAAATGGCATTAAAACAATCATTCATTCATTCATTCATTCACACCTCCCATGTAGATCAAATTTGTGCAGCCTCTTTCTTATGGTAGACTCGTGCACATTGGCAGTGGCAAGAGCTACCTGTAGGTCCCGTGATGACATTCTGGGGTTCTTAGAGACATCTTGCGGTCTGCTCGCGGGATGAACTTGCTGGGGTGGCCTGGCCTGAACAAGTTGGCAGTTGTTTGGAATCTTCTCCACTTGTAGATGATCTTCCGGACAGTCGAATGATTGATTTCAAATTGTTTGGAGATCTTTTTAAATCCCTTCCCAGACTCGTAGGCATCAATAACCTTCTTTCTGAAGGCCTCAGAGAGCTCTTTTGATCTCGGCATAAATGTCGGGGTGTACTTACTTTTTCCACATGCGAAATTTGCATTTATGTTTATTTTGAATTATACAATGGACTACAAAATGTAAATGTTTCATGATATTTGTTATATTTTATCACCTTTATCTCTCAATATTGTTGAAATGAAAATCAAATAGCTGTATGTTGAAATATGTTGAAAAAGTCAAAGCTTTACATGGGGTGTACTTACTTTTTCACGTGACTGTATATCTCTTGCGCTGGGTTCCCATTGTGCACAGTCGCTTTTTCTTCTCTGGGTCTGGGATTTTGACGACGAGGCGAAAGGCGGTTGCAGCTCGTGGACTCTGGTGTTGTGTGGAGCGGACGACGAGGAGGGACCTCTGCCTGCTTGCTTCACGCTCGGAGGCTGGGAGGAACGGACTGCATGCCAAGGCCTGTGTTTTTTCGCGCACGGACTGCGCACCGAGGCCTGTGTTTCCCCCGCACGGACTGGCGCCGAGGCCTGTGTTTCCCGTGCACGGACTGCACGCTGAGGCCTGTGTTTCCCGTGCACGGACTGCGCGCCGAGGCCTGTGTTTCCCACGCACGGACTGCGTGCTGAGGCCTGTGTTTCCCGTGCACGGAATGCATGCTGAGGCCTGTCTTTCCCGTGCATGGACTGCGCGCCGAGGCCTGTGTTTCCCATGCCCGGACTGCGCGCCGAGGCCTGTGTTTCCCACTCACAGACTGCGTGCCAAGGCCTGTGTTTCCTGCGCATGGACTGCGCGCCGAGGGCCGTGTTTCCCGTGCACAGACTGCACGCTGAGGCCTGTGTTGCCCGCACAGGGACGCGGTGCCTGTGATGATCCCAGGCGATCAAGGGGATCAGAGCTAAGTCACAAACACTACATTTTTTACTTTCGTTTATTTTATCATCCCCTTGTGTTATATACGAGTCTGTATGGGGCCGCTCCATTTTGGATATTAGTTTTATCGTGTATTTTCTGGTTTTCTGGCATTTATTTTATTAAACATTTTTATTGTACATTTTAAATTCCGTGTTGGGTTGAGTTGATTGGCAGGGTCGAGGACGTCCGGTAGAGTCCGTACAGGTAAGAGCTTCGCTACCGTCCACTGCCCTCCCCCACGCATATAAAGAAGGTCCGCCATTGTTGACTGAACGTCTCGGAGTGTAAAGCTCGTTTGGCTATCCGTCCCCAGGGGTGTTAACCCCGGTAACACAATACCAAGGGGATGTAACCAGGGAATGTGCCAAAGGAACATACCAAGGGAACATACCAAGGGGATGTAAGAAGGGAACATATCAAGGGAATATATCAAGGGAAGGAAATGTACCAAGTGAACGTAAAAATGGAACATATTGCTACGGTTTTGAGATTTGCACATATTGATCATTAAAGGTTAAAGGGCTGCCCCCCATAGTTAGTCCACGAGCAACACGTAGGTCACATTGAAGTATTAGTTATGTCATAGTATGTGTAAGTATAGGCCATTTCCCCGAGTAATATCTGCGTTGTGTAAAGACATGAGTTTAGGTCCCGCTCACTTTTGCGTCCACCCTCCAATTCCACCTCTATGGGCATAATTGATCCCGCGCCTCATTTGGCTGCCCGCAGCATTTGTTACGCTTTGGCTGCCCGCAGCATTTGTTATGCTTTGGCTGCCCGCAGCATTTATTACGCTTTGGCTGCCCGCAGCATTTATTACGCTTTGGCTGCCAGCAGCATTTGCTGCCCTTTGCTCGCTCACTAGACGAGTAACACGAGGTAGGCCTGAGAAGGAGGAGGAGCGCGGGGTCGGGGTGGGGCGGCGTCATGGCAGCGCGTCAGAGGCGATGAGGGTAAGGGCCACCATCCAACCAGGGCTCTAACGGCATGGCGTGACAGGGCGGGGCAAGGCGCGTCTGGCAAGTGCTAGAAGGTTCGCGGGGCGTGCCTATAAAAGTGATTGCACAAAGCCCTTGAAAGGACTTATGAGAGGACTGAAGCAAAGGACTGCCCTTGGAGAGGACTTGCAGAAAGAAGGACTTATGCATAGGACTGCCCTTGAAAGGACTGAAAGGACTGCAGAGCTTTCGCGGAGAAGAGGACTCGCAAGGGGAGAGCGCACGTGAGAGGGCTTGTTGATCAAGAGGACTGTGAAGAACTTGATTGGCATCACTCGCTTTGGAGGCATTGCACGATATCTTGACCTACAAAGCCCTCCATAACCTGGCCCCATCCTACCTGGCTGACCTCCTCTCCAGACACACTCCCACCCGCAACCTCCGCTCTGCTGGTACAAACCTCCTGACCCCCCCCCCCCCCCCATCCGGACCAAATTCAGATCCTGGGGGGACAGGGCCTTCTCCATCGCTGCTCCCACCCTCTGGAACTCACTACCTCACACCATCAGAGACTCCTCCTCACTCACCACATTCAAAACATCACTCAAGACCCACCTGTTCAGCACCGCATTCAACATTCAACCCACAGCATTTAACCCCTGACTATCACTTCTCCTTCTCCCTCCTTTTGCTTTAAATATTTCCCTATTGATTCTTGTCTTTTTGCACTTGTTGTTTTCATGTTTTGTTATGCATTATGTTTTGCACTCTGTCAAAGCGCCTTTGGGCTTCATGAAAAGCGCTATACAAAATAAATGAATTATTATTATTATTATTATAACGTACGCGCCAGAGGAAAGGCAGCCAGACGCGCCGGTGGCAAATAGCGCTTACTTCAGCCACGCGAGTGAACGCGGCAATAGCCGCCAGTGATAACCGTCAGAGCCCAGACCCTACCGTTCGCCCCGTATTAACTATTTGCGCCAAAAGACACGCGGAGAGCTCCTGCCCCTCTACTTACCATCTGCACGGGATGAACCGGAGACCGGAGGGAGCTGCACGAGAGCCATCCCTGGACGTGGTGAACATCATCCTGCAGCTGCAAGCCCCGTGTGAGTGTGTCTGTGTGTGAGACGGGCCTGTTTGTCCTGGGGATTAAGTTAAGACTGTTTTAAGGCTGCACTGTGTCCCCCTTTTCTGGAATCCCTGTATAGTGTAAATAAATCTTGTTATTCCTTTCTTCCCAATTCGATCGCCTTTGTGATTTCTCCATTGGCTAAGCGTGGTTCGAACAAGATCGCTAGAACCGGGGTCACCAACTAGATGGCATGGATCGCGTGTACGCACCGCTCGGCGTCTCAGCACACGTGATTCGTGCAGGGCTTATTTCCTCGTTTCAGGGCAGCGCGAGTAATTAGGTAATAGTGATTCTCGTCCTAAGACCCTATTTCGCGCTGTCCGGGAAGGACGTCATAGGTCCCGGGTCCCGTCGGCCAGTCAAAGACAAGGGGACTAATCCCTCCTTGGTAAGGGGAGAAGGCCGGCGGCGAGATCCGCAACAATATCAAGGGACCATATCAAGGGAACATACAAAGGGACCATATCAAGGGAACATACTAAGGGAACAATTGATCGAGGTAGAACAGTTGTTATATCAAGGGAACATATCAAGGGACTATACCAAGAGGATGCAACAAGGAAATGCACCAAGGGAATGTACTAATGGAGCATATCAATGGAACATATCAAGGGAATATACCAAGGGAACGTACCATGGGGATGTAACAAGGAAATGTACCAAGGCAACATACCAAGGAACGTACCAAGGGGATGTAACAATGGAATGTACAAAGGGAACATACCAAGGAACGTACCAAGGGGATGTAACAATGGAATGTACAAAGGGAATGTATCAAGAGAACATATCAAGGGAACAAACATATCAAGGGAACATACCAAGAGAACAAACATTTCAAGGGAACATACCACTGGAACACATCAAGGGAACATACCAAGGGAACACATCAAGGGAATGTACAAAGGGAACGTACCAAGGGAATGTACCAACGGAACATGCCAAGGGAACACATCAAGGGAATGTACAAAGGAAATGTACCAGGGGAATGTACCAACGGAACATACCAAGGGAACACATCAAGGGAATGTACAAAGGGAACGTACCAAGGGAATGTACCAACGGAACATACCAAGGGAACACATCAAGGGAATGTACAAAGGGAACGTACCAGGGGAATGTACCAATGGAACATACCAAGGGAACACATCAAGGGAATGTACAAAGGGAACGTACCAGGGGAATGTACCAACGGAACATACCAAGGGAACACATCAAGGGAATGTACAAAGGGAACGTACCAGGGGAATGTACCAACGGAACATACCAAGGGAACACATCAAGGGAATGTACAAAGGGAACGTACCAGGGGAATGTACCAACGGAACATACCAAGGGAACACATCAAGGGAATGTACAAAGGGAACGTACCAGGGGAATGTACCAACGGAACATACCAAGGGAACACATCAAGGGAGTGTACAAAGGGAATGTACCAACGGAACATACCAAGGGAAGTTGCTTCACAAACCCAGTCATTTAGGCTGGTTTACATAGTCAACCTCGTTATTCCGACGAACTTCATCGAACGTCAAGACCTCCCACCCGGTTCGTGAAAATAATTGGGTCAAAAGCGACTCCACAAACATGTGGGGAATGATTGGGGTCATTAAAGAGGTAGTTAACTCTTTGGTGGATGAAAACGTGTCAAAACAGCTCAATAGATGCAAGGGAGGAAAAAAAACACTAGAAATCAGATGTTTAAATATTTTTCAATTTTATTACGTGTGTAATTCTCACAAATGGAATACAAGTTTGTTAGGCCATTTAGTGGTTTATAAAGGACTCACGTTTCTGGAAATGTTTGGGGGAATGCCAGAATAACCTTGTCTCAGAACCTGAGTTTGCACCTTTTATTATCATATTAAATCAATGTCGACATTCAAATGATTTCATTTCAAACAATTCACAACGCAAGAACTTCTTAAGAGGTTTATACTTGTTCTTTCATGTTAGGTCTGATTAATGGAGAAATGTAACTGAAGGTTATAGCTCAATGAGATTAACGAAGCCTCAACTGATGTGGAACGTAAAACAAAAACAATGAACAATAAGCACAGGAGGAACTTATCGCAGCAAGAACTGAAAATGATTAAAATAAAATGAAACTTGGGCAAAGAAATGATAAATCAGGATATACAGTAATATATATGTATGCGTGTATGTATCTGTGTATATATACATATATATACATGCATAAATATATGTTGTAACTGTGTAGTTGTTTGTATATATATATATATATATGTAACTGTGTAGTTGTTTGTATATATATATATATATGTAACTGTGTAGTTGTTTGTATATATATATATATATATGTAACTGTGTAGTTGTGTGTATATATATATATATATGTAACTGTAGTTGTGTGTATATATATATATATATGTAACTGTGTAGTTGTTTGTATATATATATATATATATATATATATATATATATATATACACACTATATATATATATATATATATATATATATATATATATATATATATATATATAT